>NW_021620443.1:338676-452759 GCF_004785775.1 Grammomys surdaster | reverse complement strand
GAAGGAAAGAAGGAAAGAAAGAAGGAAGGAAGGGAGAAGGAAGGAAGGAAGGAAGGAAAGAAGGAAGGAAGGAAGGAAGGAAGGAAGGAAGGGAGGGAGGGAGGGAGGGAGGGAGGGAGAAAGGAAAGGGAAGAAAGAAGGAAGGGATGAAGGAAGGGAGGAGAGGAAAGAAGGAAGGAAGGAAGGGGAGGAAAGAAGGAAGGAAGGGGAGAAAGAAGGAATGATGGAAGGAAGGAAGGAAGGTAGGAAGGAAGGAAGGAAGGAAGGAAGGAAGGGAGGAAGGAAGAAGGAAGGAAGGAAGGAAGGAAGGAAAGAAGGAAAGAAGGAAAGAAAGAAGGAAGGAAGGGAGAAGGAAGGAAGGAAGGAAGGAAAGAAGGAAGGAAGGAAGGGAGGAAGGGAGGAAGGGAGGGAGGAAGGAAGGGAGGATCTTTCTATGTAGCTTAATTGATTCCAAGCTTTACAAGCCATTCTGCCCAACCAAGTAAGGATTTCAACTGGTTTTGCTTATGGTATGTTTATGCACTACACTTTATTCTAGAGGAAAGTAGAACAAATGTCTTGGTGGGATGATAAGAAGAAGTAGTTCTGGAAGTTTCTGTCCTTGTGTAGACGCAAAGACAAAACAATGGAAAGATAGCTGGTTGTTTAAATTGAGCAGCTTCAGGTTGCCCTTTAATGTGAGCATGAAGGCAGAGGGAGTCACTACCATGTCTGTTGAAGCTGGCTCTCTGAGGAGTTTGGCTTCGTCTCTCAAGCATGGTATCTTCTTTGGTCAGATGAACAACTTAGCTTCAGCTGTATCATGGTATGCGAGTGACTATATCTTGATTTTTTTTAGGCTCATTTATGTAGAAACAAGCATAGAGAGATAATAGACTCAGGAAGGAAAGTATATCCCAGCTACCAGCCTGGGTAAGGATGGTCCTCCATAGCAGGGTCTCCTGGAGGACCCTAGCCCCCATGTCTGTACACTTGGATAGTTTGCCAATAAGATCATGAAATCTCTTTCTCAGTCCATCAGCTAGCTAACTGTCTATGGTGCTTCTCGGACAGGCTGAGCTGGTCCATCCTGGATCATGCAACTTCAGCACTAAACCCATCTAGGACCTGTCAGCACCATAATGGTAGTCATCACCCGGGGCTCTTGCCATGGCCCTAAGCACTCCTGTTTCTACACTCACCATAGGTAACATTGACCACTGACTGCCATTGCCAGCTTTGAGAGTCTTTCACTATGCTCCTTGCTCTAGGGTGGACAGATACTGGTTGCCTTCCTTCTGTGATCCTATGTGGTAGCTCCCAGAGTCTGCCTGGCCAGCTTTGAGAGTCTGTCACTCTTGCTCCTTGCTCTAGGGTGGACAGATACTGGTTGCCTTCCTTCTGTGATCCTATGCGGTAGCTCTCAGAGTCTGCCTGGCCAGCTTTGAGAGTCTGTCACTATTGCTCCTTGCTCTAGGGTGGACAGATACTGCTTGCATTCCTTCTGTGATCCTATGTGGTAGCTCCCAGAGTCTGCCTGGCTAGTAGCTGGGGCCCCTGTGCATTGCCCATCAGGAGTCTGTTCATGTTGTCAGTTCTAAGGGCCAGTAGATCCACATTTCTCCCCTTCCTTTCCTCTCTTAGCTTGCCTCTTACTGTGACTGTCCTTCCTCTTCACCATCCCCAAGGGCTGGGTGTGGTGTCAACAATGCTCCTGGCTCCCAGCCCAACGAGTTAGGTGTCTTTTGCTAGGGCTCAGAATACCACAGCAGTTTTGGCTTTGGTTTTTGCTGAGTGTTTTGAATTAAAGGAGACCTGAATTCTTTAGAATCCAGGTCTCTCTACCCTTCTGACTTTCTGTCTCCCACCTCACATCCCTCTCCAAAGTAAGTCACAGAAACCAAAATTCCTCCTCCCTAATGCAGGTCCTAAGAATCAGACCTCCTCTTTCCCATAAGAAGCCATGAAGCATAGGTAGGCCATTATCTTTGTTTTTTCTTCCCTCAAATGCCCTCATCACAGAGGGGTCCTGCCCTACATCTGCCGGCTGAAGGAAGGAAGGCTGCACAGAGCTATCTGGAAGACTTCTGGTTAGAGCAGACTTGCCTGGCTGGGTTTCTCTTCCATCTCTTTCCCTTAGTTCAAACTCCCATTCAATCACATCTCAACACCGTAGTCTCCGCTTCACAATATTAAGCATAAATGGATTATTTTCCCTAGCCTTTGGGTCTTGGCTTCTGAAGGGCCAATATCATGTAGACATGAATCTGCCATGCTTCTCTCTGGCTAACCTGTCCTTTGTTACAACAGAGCCAGATGTGACCCTGCAATGGATGAGGAAAGATCTCCTTATCATCCTTGCTCTTCTTCCTAGCCAGATGGTGCTTCCTAGCCAGATGGTGCATGTGTGTCTTGGGGGCAGGGGTTGGATTAATATGTTTAGTGACTCAAGAAGAGAGACAAGCCAGGGAGCCTGAGGACAAGGTAAAGGGGGAGAGGAGCAGGGTGCTAGGCTGGGAAACCTGGAGGCAAGGTTGCTAGGAAGGAGAGGCCTAGGAATGGACCGTGTTTTGTAAGCGGAGAAGAGCAAAGGTACAGAAAGCTTTGTGGTTTTCAACTAGGAAGTTTGCAGATGCGGGACCAAAGTGAGTCAGGGGTGCAGAGTTAAGTGTGTAGCTTCGGAAATGTTTCACCCACCAGCTGTCCATCTGCAGAAACCAAGAGGAAAAAGTCAGCTTTGTTCTAACTGGCTGCTGGGACTACTACCTAGCCACTCTGTCTGCCTTTACTGAAAGCTCTGTGTAAACAGTCCTTCTGCGCTTCCCAGAACAATGGCTGGGAAGGTGGCTGCAGAAATGTCTGCAGTGTAAACACATCCCCAAAGCTCTGGAAAGGCTCAGCCTGAAAAACAGCACTAGCTTTTCCTGATGTGACAGAATCCAGGCACCTCTTCCTTTTAAGTGTGACTTGGCCAGAATTCGTTTTGGATATGGAAAAGAGCTGAATTATCTTCTCAAGCAAGGACCTCAGACTGGACTCTCTCTTTATACTAAATCATTACACTCGGGGGGGGGGGGGGCCTAGATAGTGATATCCCTCTGTGAAGGCTCCTGATGCTAAATTTTTCCTTATCCTCCCCTGCCCTCCAGTCTGCCACCCTTCTATATTGGTTTGAGTAAGAATGGTCCCCATAGGCTCATGTATTTGAATATTTATTCACCAGGGAGCAGTACTATTTGAAAGAGTTAGGAAGTGTGGCCTTGTGGGAAGAAAGAAGTGTATCCCTGGGGTGGGCTTTGAGGTTTGAAAAGTCAAAGCCTAAGGATCAGGATGCTGCTTTTCTCCAGCACCATGTCCGCCTGTGTGCTTCCATGATAATAATAGACTAGCCTCTGAAACTGTAAGCAAGCCCATGATTAAATGCTTTCTTTGATAAGAATTGCCTCCATCATTGTCTCTTCATAGCAATCGAACAGTGACTAAGATATTTCCTCAAGGCAAGCTATAGAGAGACCCTTCCCCAACGTGGGTCATAGAATCCGGAATCTCCTTCCTCCACAGCTAGCTGCTTGTTCACATAAGAGCTCTCTCTCTCTCTAAAAAAATAAAATAAAATAAAATAAAATAAAATAAAATAAAATAAAATAAAATTCTCTCATTTATAGCATAATAGTCATCACAAGATGCCCTGTCCCAATTATAGAAAGAGTTCTGCCCCACGTATAGGAAAAAGGAATGCTGCACAGAGATACCAAAGCTCTGGACAGACAGGCCCTGCCAGCCACTTGCCCCAGGTCTATTTCATTAGCTCAGACCCTTTTGTACAAACACATTTTTCATGGACGTTTTCACTTTGCCAACTTAAACACGAAAAGGGATTGTTCACTCTGGTCTTTCATCTATAGGCTTCCATGTCATATAGAACTATGACCAAATATGTTTGTTATTTTTGTTAGATTTCTGTCTCGGTGACAAATACATGAAAGAAACCACTAAAGAGAAGAAAGACTTAGTTTTTCTTATCCTTTCAGAGGTTTCTGTGCATGGTCACTAGGCCCCATCATTTTGGATACTTGTGATAAGACAGAACACCACAGGGAGAGCATGAGGCACAGCCGAGATGCTCACTTCCTGAGAGACAAAAAGAGAGAAGATGGGCACAGGGTCTAATTACTATGCCACTCAAGATAGGAACTTCAATAAACTTCTTTCACAGATTTCCTCTCCTAAATGAAGGTCCCATCATTTCCCACCAGAGTCATCTGCTTGAACATTTATTATTTAACAGCTCTGGGTATTATGGCATAGACCTGTAGTCCTACCACTGGGGAAGTTGGGCCAAGAGCTTGTGTCAGCCTTAGCTATACAGTGATATCCTGGTTAAAACAAAAGACAAGATAAAAATACCTAAACAACCAAACCACCATACTTGTCTTTTGTTATGGAGTGAGATCACATGGGGGCCAGGAAAGGGGTCTCTCCATTTCCACCCATTCAGTAATTTCAGCATACAAACAAATGCTTATGGTGTGCTCAATTGTTCTAGGCTTCTGGATTCAGTATATAGACACACACACACACACACACACACACACACACACACACGGCAGCAGCACAGTAGATGCTCACAGGTCAGTATCACCCCCACATTATAGATGCTGTGTACTCTCATTTTCCGTTCCCAACATTCTCGCCCAATCTGCTTTTAAGACTTCATCCACACCAATTTATGTTTCTGGCAACAGCTCAGGAATAAATTGTCCAAAGTTTCTGATGCTCTAAAGGTAATCAAATTTTCTTTTAATTAATTTTATTAGTTTTATTATTTGAGAATTTCATTCATGCATATAATGTGTTTTAATAAAACTCACACCCATCCCCTCCTTTCAAAGGTTTTCTCTATCACCCCCCCCCCCACACACACACACATACTTTCTCTTGTGAACTTCATGTGCTCTTTAAAAAACCCATTGAATCCACTCGGTGCTGCTTCTTTTGTGCATATGGATGTATGACCGTCTACTGGAGCATGAATGACTTTCAGAGGCCTCTTCCTGAAGAAAACTGACTCTAGCAGCCATCTATCGCCTCTTCCTCAGCTAGGGATGGTACCTCATAAGTCCCTTCCCCCACGTGCCCTGTCATTTTGGCTGGCTTGATCTAGTGCAGGCCTTGTGTATACAGTCAAAGCCACTGTGAGTTCATGTATAACAATGGCCCTGTCATGTCTGGAAACCATTCTTTTGTTACAGTCCTCCACAACCTCTACCTCTTACAATTGTTCCCCTGCCTGTTCCATGAGAATCCCTGACCTCTCTGGAGGAGAGGATGTGATTTATGTCCCACCTAGGGCTGAGCACCCCACAGTCTCTTGTCCTCTGCCCGTTGAAAGGTTGTAGATTTCTGTGTTAGTGCCATCTTCTTCCAAGAGAAGCTCTTCTGATGAAGCTTGAGAGATGCATTCGTTTGTGAGGACTAAGACAAGTAGCAGGGGGGAGTTTATTTCTATGTCCATTTAACAGAGTAAATGCTAATAGGCTCTCTCCTAGTTTATGACTTCCCCAGCTATAAGTTCCGGGCCCATGTGCAATCTGTCTTTTTAGCCAAATAGTGAAAGATCAAATGGAAACAAGTTATAGCCCAGTGAAGAACTAAGAGGGAGCTGAGAGTGAATTGAATGTTCTCCTGTGTAAACTAGCCAGAGTTGCACAAGAACCATTCCTAAGAGCTGGGATGACGGTGGTCTAGTTATGAGTGCCTACCCAGGGTTCTAGGTCCCACCTGCAGAAAGAAGTGGGAGGAGGGGGAAAGGGAGGGATTCAGGGAGGGGGGAGAGAGGGAGATTTAAAAGAGGAGAAAGAAGAAGAAGAAGAGGAGAAGGAGGAAGAGGAGGAAGAAAGACAGTTAGCTGCTCTCAGACCTCAGCTTTTATTGTAAATAATGAACATAATCCGGTCAACAGACTATAATTTTAGAATTATTTTTTAAAAACCATCATATAACAATGTCATTGAGGAAGATATAACCCACTGAAGAGATATCAGAGAGCTCCTTTGCTGTCTGGCATTGGGTTAGTTTTAGCCAATGGAAGGAACCAGTATAAATTAAAAAGCAGGAGAGTGATGGCAAGTCCTCAGGAGCCTAGAACCTTCATCAAAAATACTTCTTCAAGTTGAGTATGTCCTAAGTCAGGTAATAACTCTGTGTCCCTAAGTCCTAAAGGGTGATGGTTTCAACAATGCCCTCCACAGGTTCCTGTGCTCTTCCTTGTTCATTTTTCTAAGTGATGACCTTACCTTTGTTCCTTGGTTTAAACACTACTACAATTACCTAGGCTCACTGTGTTTCCAAATCTTAATCTTCAGTATAACATCATTGAGAAATGGGTTTTTAAGAGGTGATTAAGTCATGGGCAACCTTTCCTTGTGAATGGATTAGTGGCCTCATAACGAGAGTGGTTTGTCTATAAAAGCTTGTTTAGCCCTTTAGATTTCTCTCAGATGTCCCCTTACCATGCATTGCCTTCTTACACATCATGGTTGAGCAAGAAGCTGCCCCAGCACGTGGGAACCCATGACCTTGGCTTTCTCAGCCTCCAAAACAACAAGCCAAGTCAACCACTGTTGTTTGTAGGTTTCTTATTCTATGATATTCCGTGTCAGCAGCTGAAGGGCCCTGCTCCAAGTTCCCTGGTAGAGACATATTTCTCTCACTCAGTCTGTGCTCCCTGACCCACTTTCTTCCTAAGGGCAGCACTATCTTATACTAAAAGACCCAAGAAAATCCAAGACAAGATTGTGTTAGGGGTCATGAGAGCAAGTCTGATGACTCAGAAGGTGCCTGAGAAAGCTGTTCTCAGATGCTGTAAATGCCCGACCTCAGAAGGAAACCACAAGGTAAAGTTTTATATGCTGGTAAAAATTGAGGGCTTTAGCTTTTTCAAAGTTAGAGTTCAATGTATTCACAGGTAGGTTTAGATTATGAAGTAAGAACATACACCATCCATTTCCCACATATTCCACCATTCCAAATTGTGACTCTGTCCTCACTAAACACAAACTTCTCCCCCACCCTCCCAGCTCCTGGCAGCCGCCATTCTGTGTTTGGTTTGTGAATTTGACTTTTTTCCATTCAGTATTTCCACCACCCCCCAAACCCCGTGTTTAGCTTTTCTCCTCCATGCTGCAGCCTGTGTCCGCTCTTATTTTGTCAATGCTGATTTAAATAATTCTCAATGCAATGTATGCCATATTTTATTTAACTATTCAATCTATTGTAGTGAGTTTGACCTAATGCTGTTTGTATTCTAATGTTAATTTGAGTCTCCCAAATTGTCTGCATGAGAGTCTGACTGTCTGCACTAAGACACTGAGGGACTCTGCCCCCCAGTTGATTCTGATTGGTAAATAAAGATGCTGGCAGCCAATGGATTCCCGGGCTTGGGACTGGAAGGAGGAGGAGAGGGAGGAGGGGGAAGGAGAAGGGGAGGAGGAAGAGAGAGAGAGCCGCCATGCTGGGAGAGGTGGAGTAGAGCCGCCATGCCTGAGAGTAGTACAGGACAGAGAGGCATGGCTGTCATGTGAAGGAGCAGCCCAGTTCTCTGGGTCCAGAGCAGAACACAGAAATAAGATAAAATACAGGAAGGAGTAAGTTGTAACTCAATTATTACAGCGGGAGGAATTATTAGCAGGAGGTAGATTCTATCAGTAGTGGAGGTTAGGCAGTAGCCCAGCTATTGTGCTGATATAAAAGTTTTGTGTGTCTTTCACTTGTAAAGCATTAAGGTGTGTAACAAAACGGCACTAACAGTGGATTTTATTCATTATTTCATTCAACAACCTATCACCAGAGAATTGGGTTGTCTTAAGGGAAAAAAAAGGCCCCCTTTACTAAGCTGCCTCATATTCTTTAGAATATACCCATAATTATAGGTATTAGAAACCCCAGCCATATGGTTCATTTAGGAGAGATGTCAGAATATGGTGTTTCCTGCAGCAGAAACACCCATAGCTATATGTCCCAGTCTAGAAATGTGGGTATTTGAGAAACATCACTTGTTTTTGTAAGCCTCCAACCACTTTTGAGACCATTAGCATGTCTATTTAAAGATATGCCTTCAAGGAATGGCAGGCAGTCATCGGAGTTGTCAAGATGCAGATTTGCTCCATCCTGTGCATGTGGAGTGGCCACTGGCTGCTGCTGTTCTCAGTCAGGTGATAGGAACCAGATGAGCCTAGCTTGGAAGCTCAGGGAACCCCTGAAGCATCCTCAACCATTTACACCGAGTCACCTGTACTCTGTCCATGGATGGAAAGAAAAAAAGCTTTGCCCTCTGCTCTCAGTCTTCCCCCTCTGACCTCACCCCACACCCACTCTGCCATGCCACAGCCCTATCACCATGGTATATTTCCTAGTTCTGGTGTCAGCCACTGGGTGACGCTGGCAAATGAAGGAGTGAGAAGCCGGTGTCTTCTCATCCTCCTGTGGAAGGACCTCTAGTGTTGTTGACTTCTCTCCCTCCAAATTCTTTGCATTTGATTCTTCACTATGGCCTTCTGGGAATGTATCAGTTAATCCTTACCGTGTCTAACAGCAATGAACTTTGAGAGTGCCATTCATCAGTTCGTTCATTCGTCAGCGAATGAGGTTGCATTCACTCTTGCATAGTGTAATGAAGTGTGCTGTTGTACAGCATATACCATAGGTATGCATTGTTCACACTGGCTTCACAGCAGTATAAAAATCATCTCTTCTGGGGTGGGGTTATAGCCCAGCAGTAGAGCACTTGCCTAACATGTGAAAGGTTCTGGGATTCATCCTTGGTGCTGCAAGAATAAACGACCATCTATTGCTTCTGCTACAGTAAGAAGTTTCCAGGTGAAATTATGTGTCATTACCCATTCGTGATTCCTTATTTCATTTTCAATCCTTCTGTTTTCTCTTTAGCCACCCTTTTAGCCTTGTATACGTACAGGACAGTCTGGAAACCCTTGACTCCTATAGGCACAATTTCTAAGAAACAGTCAGCTAGTAGCCATGTTCATGTCTCATAGGGGTTAACTCTTCAGACTGCAGTCACCACTACTAGCCTGTGCTCAGCATATGTGCTCTGTGGAAGGCATGTGGCCCAAGTGAGGATGGAATTTTGGAGGCATAGCTAAACAGCTGTTGCTGTGATAACTAATGTTTCTTTTCTGTGATCGTGTCAGAGTTACTCTTGGCATATAACTGGTAACCCAGCCCCTAGAAAGTGCCTGGCCAAGTGCTGATGGAAAGCTTCTCTAATTACAGCAGGATGGAAGGGTAGGTTTCCATCCCTTTAGCACTATGAAGGGAATTTAGGGGCAGGAGTCGGTAGAGACTGTCTCTGGTAAACTAACAAGCAAAACACGTAGTAGATTTCCTGGATTTGGAAGCTAGAGATCACCCCACTTGTCAGATGCTGAGACTAACGGAACCCTCCTATAACTTTGAGATTTGTGAAGATGAGAGAAATTAAAACCATGTAGGGAAACGTTGTGCTGGGACACATGGAAATTAAACGAGGAGGGGGCCTGGATATGACAGGGCCATATAAGTGCATTTTTAATATCTCTAAGAGTGAGGAATATGAAGGCAAAGGAGAGAAACTCCACTCTGAGAAGAGAGGAAAACTCTACCATCTAAGAGGTGGCGGAATAGACAACCAAAAAGCACAAGAAAGCAAAAGGATAACTCAGAACAGACTGGGAAGCATCCCTCAGCTCAAAGCCAGGTCCCAGGTGGAGTGAAGGGGAATTCCATTCTGACCCTCAGGTAACCCTGAAGAGCAGCCAGCTCTGCTGACACTCAGGTAAGAGTAGCCAGCTCTGGTGACAATGGCCTGGCAGTCCCAGGCTCAGAAAGAACAAGCAAGCTTTTTAGAAGCTTTAAACCCAAGGCTAGGATGTGGTCAGAAAGAAACCCCTCTGCATGGCAGGTTCGTTTTGGAGAATAAACATTGTATAATTCACCATAGCTTGGAGTGCTATAGCCAGACGAATCCTGAGTCCTATTAAAGGACCAAAATATTCTGGGGAATCAGAAGACATGAACAATCCCAATTCAGGGTCTCTTGGGGATGATCCTGCCACAGACTGGAGTCACAAGGGCAGTTATAGAGTGGAAGGATCGCAAAAATTTGACTAAAAATGTAAACAGTAGGAACAGGGGCTAAGAGGACTTGTAGGTTGATGGCTCCATGATCTGTGGTGAAACCAAGACAGGCCAATATACTGTGTTACTGAGGCAACTCTGAGATTGTCATGAACGAGGCTCCGTGCTCACACCTGGCTCCACTCCTGTCAGCGTGGGACTCAATGGATCCATATACTCTGAGGCATTTGGAAATAGCTCAGAACATAGACATTTGCAAAAATCCCTGGGAGCACCAGACTGAGTCTCTGAAACAAGTAGGCACAGATCCAGTTTATGTGCCACTGAAGCTCTCCAGGGCTAGCAGCAGCTACGGGTGCCTCCCCCAACCTCCACTCCCACTGGAATTCTAGGGATGCTCTGGAATGAATATAGCCCTGCAACAGAAAATATATATTTAATCATACTGGTGGGTAATGAGGGGCAGGGCTCTCCCTACATTTCAGAACCAACCTGCTTGGTGGGAGCTTGGAGGAATTACGATGGCTTCAGCTGTGGCCCAGCACCTATAGATCTGGTAGATTCTACTATTTGAGAACCCAAGAAGAAGTCTTTACCATCCATGTACCTCAATTATGAGAATTTTTAAACTTGTTCTCTCTCTCCCGCTTCCACCTCTCTCTCACTCTCTCTCCCAGTTTTGCTTACATATCTTATTATTCTTTAGTTGAATCTTGTAATATCTTGCCTTTTTCCTTTCTTCATATAATAATCTTGCTTTTAAATTTTTTTCACTCTCCCCATTACCCTTTGTTCAGTTTCATTTCCCCATTATTAATATTCAGTGTTTGATTTTATTCTCTATTATTTTGTCTGTTTCTTTCTGTTGTTACTGATAGTAGTTCAGTTCTTCAACATTGACTTTCTATAAGATGGGTGTCAAAACAGATGTGTTTTATTTATGTGTTATTACTATCTTGTGATTTGTTCTGTTTTCTCTAAGCAGCACTGCGATCCAGTTCCCACAGGAAGGAGACTCTTACACAAAAGGGGAAGCAGTTTCTATCCCAATGATGTGCAAATCTTGACAAGACACACCAGAAACATGGAGGAAAAAAAGCAACATAATTCCTCTAAAAGTTCATAATTCTTCAATAAATGAATCCAAAAATATCAATGTGAATGGAATTCTGAACAAGGAGTTTAAAAGTTTGTTTTTAAGTGATCAGTGAATTCAAACAAAGAGATGAATGTATTAAGAAAGAAAATTCGACAAAAAGATGAAGATTCTGAAAAAAATATCAAAGCAGAGCTTGGAAAAAACAGTTCACCAAGTCAAATAAAAAGCTCAGTGGAGGGCCTTGTTGGTTCAGTTTCTTTTCCTGTCACTGTGATGAAATCCTCTGACAGAAACACCCAAGGAAGAAAGAATTAACATTGTTCTATAGCTTTCAGGTTACAATCTGTCATGACGGTGAAGTCAAGTCATCTGGTAGCTACTGATCACATGTATTTATAGCCAGAAGAAACCAGGAATATATATGCGAATGATAAACTATCTTCATATATCAACTAACGTAACTGAGATAACCCCCACATGCCTACCCAGCAGTCCTTCTCCCAGGGGATTCTAGATTTTGTTAAGTTGAGAATCAACATTAATCATCACACTTACCAAAGGAACAGATAAAGTAGAAGAAAGAATGTCAGGTGGTTAAAAAAGTAGAGGAAAAAAGTAGTGAACAGCATAAAGCAAGACCCTACAACACAATTGAAAGACCAAATTTACAAATAATCAGTATAGGCAAAGGATTAAGGTACAAATTAAAGGCACAGAAAACCTAGCCAGTTAAATAATAGCACAAAGTTCTCAACTCCAGAAAGGAACGAATATCAAGGTACAGAAGAATTTAGAGCCCTGTGCAGACACATCCTCTCCATATCTTGTTACTTAAGGTAACCAAGGCACAGAAGAAGAGTAGTGAACAACATCCAGCCATTTGTTAAGGCAAATCTGTCAAAATAACTAGATCCTTCAGCATAACAGGGACATGAGGACATGGAGCAACGTATTTGATACCAGGAAAGGAAATAACTGCCAGCCTTGATCACCATAGCAAGCAAAGTTATTCTTCTGAACCAGTGGCGAGAGAAGGGTTCCCCAACTAAGCCTAAACTAGAGAAATCCATGACCTCAAACCAGAAGATAACATGAATCAGCCTGTCACTTAGAAGGGGCCAAAAACTAAATAAATGAGGACAGTATTGTACAAGCCTCACCAGAACAGAAGCAAGGGAGACTTAAGAGAGAAAAACAAGATTAACTTGCTGAATCTTTAAACCTTCAGGAAGAGTGAGAAAACAATCAATCAAACAAACAAAAATGAACCAAGAAAAAGTATGAGAAATGTACAGAGACATAGATACCAATTTACACACACAAAAATCCCTAACCAGAAGCTATCACATATACTCAAAGAACCTGTAAATTTAAAAAAGGAAAAACTCCCGCTTAACATGATGAAACAAGGAACCTCCAAAGATGCTGTTGATCTTTTTATTAGTTCTATTCTTTTAGAGAACTCTAATACACTATTCAATTCACATAACAGAATAAACTAGTTAGCTATGAAGGCCAGATGATGACGGAAGACAGACTGGAAGCTGGAAAAAAAAATGGTGCCTAGAAGCAGAACTCAGGAGGCTCCTGTTACTTCAAGGTTGGTCCATTCTGAGTTAAATAGCAAGCTCGTCATGCAGACATGTGGTCTGGATAACCACACAGCCCTTAGCATCAAAATTCAAAGCACTAAATTGAAGGCAGATCAATAATCTATAACATATTGATAATTTAATATATTGAAATATGTATATTTATTTACATAGTGAATATAAACTTGCTTGGGATTTTCACAAATTCATACTTTTGAATAAGAAGAAATAGAAAACATTTTGGCAAATTCAGGAGACTCCTTAATTATGTTGGGTGTCTGGCATGAAACTACACTCAAGCTTTGGACACTGTAAAAAATTATTTACCCTTAGTAAAATACAATATCCTGTCTGGAGACCTGGAAGGAAGAAAGTCCTTTAGAAGAAGCTTACACAAATCTTTTAAAAGTGTTCTTGGACACAAAGAAGGCAACAGTTGACTGTGTCAAGTATGAACATGGGAGAAACACAGGGATTATATTTCACTTAAAGTACACATGAAGTTCAGCAGTCATGGGAAAGCTAGAAAAAAATCCAGGAAGGGAGAGGGATTTGCTTTGGCTAAACTGAAATCGTTGAAAGTTAAATGGTGACATTTGACACAGTCAAGATGTCACCTTATTTGTTAACCTCCCCTTGAAATGAACCCTTCCTGCTCAACACAAGAGGCTTTGTTCTCCTGCTTGCCCCAAGTACTCAACCGCTCTGATTGTTGGAGGTTTCCAGGCAGCACAAAGTGATTGTGAAAACTCTGCAGGTGTGTGCAAGCGACCCTGGCGATCATGCATCCCACAGAGTCATTTTAACTGAGCCTTGGAGAACTAACTGATACTCACCACAGCTAGTGAAGACAGGTTGGCAGTCATTTATATTCCAGCTGGATTTTTACCGTCAGGCTACAAGCTTAGAGTTCGGGTCTGAAGAGACACAAGTGAGGCCAAAGAAAGGAAAAGGGGCAGAGGGCTGTGGGAATTCTGGGGTGGGAAGGAAAATGTTGAGAGGGGTTAGGAGGAATGATAAAAAGACAAGTGGAACCAATGCTCCTCTCCTGAACAAGAAGACATCTTGAAAGCAAAGGGGCACAGGAGAAGATGTTATCTAAATCCCTGTCGTGGTAAAGGGTGGATCAGCTCCTCAAACAAAAAGTCAACCAGAGAAGTAGATGACTGCCTTCCTGTGGAGTCCTGGAAAATGGCTCTCATGGTTCCTTCCCTCCACCCGTGCTTGATTCTGTACATAAAGGTGGTTCTAGTCCATCCATTTGCTATAATGAACTCTCACAGACTGATAGCTTGTACACAATAGAAGGTTATTTCTTACATTTCTTGAAACTGAAAAGCCCAAAACTAAGTCCCAAGCAGACTGGTCATCTGTTTTGTTTTTGTTTTTTTTTTTTATTCCTCCCATATATGACCTCCGGAGGTTAAAAAAAAAAGCCAGGAGGATCCTTATGGCAGGGCACTGGTCCTACTGACGAGGCTTCACCCCGATTATATACGCATATCTTAAAGGCTCCACTTTCAATATTGTCACCTCGGTGGTCAGGATTTCAACATACAAATTTAGGGAGGTGTATGTATTCAGACCAAAGCACATGTTCTGTATTGTCTCTTGAAAATGTCCACTGTGGCACATAAGTATCTTCTATAGGAGCAAAAATATGAATCACTTAGGACATTTATTTTGAATTGAAACAAAACATAGAGCTGTATAAGTTAGGGGGATATCATGTAATATTATTCAATATGTCAATAACTTGCTTAGGATTAAATATATTTGCCTCCTCAACTCTTATTTCCTGTGAAAAATTTTCAAAATCATTTTGACATACTTATCCTGTAAATTCACAGGATTTATTCACTCTTTTTTTCCAAATCACTTATTTCTATTAGTAAAAGATGACAAAGAAAAAGACACCCTAAACATGTATTCTCATTGGGACAAAAATAAAGCAAAGAGCTTCAATTATCGAGGTAAAACTTAATCTTCTATTGGGAGATGCACTGTTTACAATCTCTAAGACGGGGCTGAGAGGTGGCTGAGTGAGTGTGAAGACCTGGGTTGAGTTCCAATCCCCAGCACCTACGTAAAGCTGGGCCAGTGTTGTTTTATGAGGTCGAGGAGAATTCCAGGAGAATCCCCAACAACCCATGGACCAGCTAGAGCAATGTACATGGCTATGAACAAGACAGATCCTGATCGTTAACAGAGTGGAATGTGAGAATCAAAACCAAAGTTGTCCTCTAACTTCCTTGTGCACAACATGGAAGCATATACCTGCATTCACACGCACATGCACTCACACCTGCCACCCCTTCCACCCCCATCCCCACCCCACCCCCCATTTCTAAAGGTGGGTGGGAAGTAGGAATAGGAGGTTTTGAGAAAAACAAAACCATTACATCTCCTTCCCCTTTCCTTTCGTCTTCCTTTTCCCCTTCATTTATTTCTTCCTTCCTTCCTTCCTTCCTTCCTTCCTTCCTTCCTTCCTTCCTCCCTTCCTTCTTTTAAAAGTCACTTTCCAAAAAAAAAAGGCAAGTCCCTATGTCATTGGATTTAAGCTGATGAGGTCAAGGGTTGTTTTTTCCAAGAGGGGCTAGAATCAAGCATGGGAAAGATAACTGACTACAAGATGGTGTCTGGCTACAACATACGTGCCTTGCATGGATGGGCAGAGCCCCACCAGCTCTTCTTTCTAGGCACATGAAGGCTCACCAGTCTGCTGCTGTGGTAGCACATTGTGGATGGGAGAATAAAGGTATTAAGAGAGGTAACTTTTCTTGTTTTAATTTCTTGTTTTGACATGGTTAGGGGACAACAAGAGAAGGAATGAGAGCCCCAAATGTCATTGACTGTTATTTAATGGGTGATAACTTTCAGCTTGGCTCTGGTCACGAGCCGTGAGGGTCAGTGACTATAAACTCCATTAGCTTCAGGAATTTCGGTCTTGATTCCAGCACTAATGGATATATCTGAAAAGAATGTGTGCGTTGGACGACCACATCCCTAGAAAAGCCAAACAAACAAATAAGCTCAAGTTAGGAATGTCTGTGGCTTCCCACTTATCATGTCCTTTTCTTCATAAATCTGGATATTTATGGAAAGCTAGCTTTTCTGAGTTGGCTGTTTTCAGTAACATTCCAGAAGCAAGAAACTCAAGGTCTGTTTTGCTTAAATTGAAAAGAAAAATGTAGGAGGGAGAAAGAAAGAAGCCAGAAGTGGGAGGAAAGGACTAGACTTAGAAGAACCACAGTTGAAGTTTAAGGCTTTATCTGGAAACCTTCTCTAGCACCTGTTAGGACCAAGGCCTGGGCTGTTAGCCTGGCTTTCCCGGCCCAGCTCTCCTTCCTGGCTACTCAGCTACCACAGTCATGCTGAGTGCCTCTGCTCCCAGTGACTCTGTCCCACTTGCTCAGGATGCCTCTACCCACCCCTGATGTCCTCACAGGTCTGTGCCACATGTAGGCATGCACTTGGCTTTTACGGTTGCACAAGTCTGAAAGATCTCAACCCTTCTTAAAGATTCCAGACTGAGGAGTGAATTAATTTTAGTCAGGATTCATTGGGAAACAAAAACGGAAACAGGAAATTATGGGACCCTAGGTGGCCCACTACTGGCTGTCAGGGTGGCAGTTGCTGGTTTATAGCCCTGAGTTTGTGGTCTATCATATTCCAGACTGACTATACCATGCCAGCCATCGGAAACTCCTAGACTGCTCTGCCTTGAGACACAAACATTTATCATATTTCTTAGAAGGTCCTTGGACAGGAGCAGATTGCATTTATTCTGGGCTAGACTCTCCTATAACTCAGAACAGAACCTATCCCCTCTGCCCCAACCACACAGCAGTGTAGCACAAGGCTACTGGAACGTGCACATTTCTCTCCAAGGAACCCAGCCTTTGGTGACGCTCATAATTCTCTTTCTTTTATGAAACTGAAGACCAGTGTGGAGGTTGTGTTGCCCAAGATTTTAGTAGAGAGTAATCAATGATAGGGCAGTAATTATAACTGGGCATCCAGCTCTAATTAGAAAAGAGGCAGAAGAAAGGTCCCCTGTAGCATTTGAGTCTTGGGGGGACCACTCATAGGCTAAGGAGATGTCTTCTAAAATTGTCTGTACTAGGATTCACTTATTTCCCCAGGAGAAATTCTGGTGCCAGCTCTTAAGATTATTTTTTTTCTCTCATTACAAGTATTTTGCCTACTAATGTCAGAAGCAAAAAACACCAGCGTTCTCACTATTCAGAATTAGCCATTGTTAATAGTAAGGTTTAGTCAGTTCCTGGCGGCGGGGACCCGGGTAGCCAACGGCCTGTGAGCATCATGCCTAAGTTTTATTGTGACTACTGTGATACATATCTTACCCACGATTCCCCATCTGTGAGAAAGACACACTGCAGTGGTCGGAAACACAAAGAGAATGTGAAAGATTATTACCAGAAATGGATGGAAGAGCAGGCCCAGAGACTGATTGACAAGACAACGGCTGCATTTCAACAAGGAAAGATCCCTCCGGCTCCATTCTCTGCTCCTCCGCCTGCAGGGGCCATGATCCCGCCTCCCCCCAGTCTCCCGGGTCCTCCTCGACCTGGCATGATGCCTGCACCCCACATGGGAGGCCCTCCCATGATGCCAATGATGGGCCCCCCTCCTCCTGGGGTGATGCCTGTGGGACCAGCTCCTGGGATGAGACCGCCCATGGGAGGCCACATGCCCATGATGCCCGGCCCCCCCAGGATGAGACCTCCCGCCCGCCCGATGATGGTGCCCACACGGCCCGGCATGACCCGGCCAGACAGATAAGATCAGAAGTGCTCGCTCTTCATCGTTTTGTATTGTGCTGTTTCACCAGGAGATCTTGGTGCTGAGCCTGCGTGCTTACTAGACGCATGGCCAGGACCTTCCTTCATAACAGAGAGGAAGAAGTGATACAGAAGGGGCTGTTTTCGCTTACATTGGGAAACGTGAAAATAAAATGGTCAGCTGTTTTAGTTAAAAAAAAATAGTAAGGTTTATTTCTTCCTGTTAAATAGAATTTCCAGAATCCATTGTTTCTCACTGAGCTTCTTCTGCGCTAGGCCCATCAAACCAGACTACAAAGCAGAGCGAAGTTATTTGTGCTAGGTGTCATGAGGTTAAACTAAAAGAAGAGGCCAGTTTCCAAGAAAAGCAGATTTACAGCTATTGATCAACAAGGGCCTGGTGTCCTTAAGCCCACCATGGTATGGAGGTCCTCTCAGTTTTAATCTTATATGGAAAGTGACTTTTCTACACTTCTGTGATGGTTAGAACTGGCAGACTCTAGGTAACCTGGAGGATTGGCCTCTGGGCATGCCTGTGTGTGTGTGTGTGTGTGTGCGCATATGTGTGTGTGTGTGTGCATGTGTGTATGTATGCATATGTATGTGCATTATGTGTGTATATGTGTATGTGCATGTACAATATGTGTGTGCATGTTTGCATATGTGTGTGGTGTGTGTATGTGTGCATGTTTGCATATGTGTGTGGTGTGTGTGTATGTGTGTATGTGCGTGTGTGTGGCATATATTGTGTATGTGTAGATGTGTGGATGTATGTGTGCATATGTGTGTGTGTATGGTGTGTGTGTATGTGTACATGTGCGTGTGTGTATCTTACCTACACTAATTTACACAGGAGACCCATCTTAATTGTGGGCAGAACCACCCCTTGGTCAGAGGATCTTGGGCTGTATATCATTTAGAAATGAGCTGAGCATGTATTCACCCTTCTCACACTGGTTGTGGATGGAGTGCCACTGTTCTCTCAGACTCCTGCTGCCTTGACTTTCCTGCCATGATGTGCATTTGTTCTTCAAGTTGCTTCTTTCAACAGGAGCAGGTATGAACGCCAACCAAATACTTTATTTTTGTCTTTGCTTTCTTTCACTTTTCTCTGCCTATAAAGCCAGCCTCCTCTGCCAGCTCATGGACTGTCTATCTAAATCTTCAGATATTGCATTACTGACTTAGTAATTGCTGATGACAGGTCTATCTACTGCTGTAAGATTTTTAGTCTAGTTTTGATGAATTTTCGAAGTTTTCATCTTTTTTTTCTGACAGAATAAGATACAATAATTAATATTCTGTAATAGATGCTGCATTTCCACATGGCAGTTCGATTCCTTTTTTCATTCCCTCCTTTCTTCCCTCTCTCCCTTTTTCCTTCATCCTACCTTCTTTCCTTGCTTCCCTATCTCTTTCCATCCTTCCCTCCTTTCCTTCCATCATTTCTTCCTTCCTTCCTCCTTTGGTGGCCACTAGTACATCTGGAAAAAAAAAAAGAAAGGTTGGCGCTTTCTTGGGAAATACAAAGCTTCAGAAGGTGTTTAGAATAAGAGCTCACTGGTACTGGTATTGTTGAGGGACTGGCAACCTACATCAGCCTACAATCAAAGGCTTGCTGGTGGTCTAGGCTTGGGAGAGTCCTAGCATGTGAGTTCAGTGTTCTCACACAAGCAGTTAGATGTCTTTATGCAGCCAGCTGTTCCATACCATTCCAAATAAGTTATCATTTGGAAAACAGTTTGTAGTCGTTCTTCTTTTGGGACAAATCATGCATGGTGGTCTCTCTCTTGCCCTTTCTCAGCAACTTGAGGCTGGAGTTTGATACAAGAAACTATTTGGGATCTGACAACTTCCACTGTGTCTGCTTGCAACCTTCAAGTCACTCTCAGTAGCTTCCAAGTTGATACCTAGACTGCGTGGCTTGTGCTGGCAGTCCCCATGACCAATCCTACAGACTCTCCCACAGGCAATATAAAAGGATATCAGAGCCCTCTGGCCAGCACCACTCCCCACAGCTGCTTAGATGAACTACCCCAGGATACTCTGTATGTCAGAAGACAACTGACAGAGACTAGATGTGGACAGGGGCTAGGGGAGGAGGGAAAGAGGCCAGTATAAAAGCAGCCTCCATTTGCTTTGTGCTGTCTACTCTGGACACACAGGCTCAGTGCTTCTAACTCTTTCTATTCCCTGCCCCCAAATCTCTGGCACTCCGGCTAGCTTCTGCCTGCCAGGTTTCCACACATTCCAGGTGATCTAGTATAATCCCCAAGCACGCTTACACCCTTATAGTCTCTCATGGAGACTCTGTGGAAGGTTTGCTTCTGAGACGGACTTACAAGACTTTAGCTAAACTATTTTTAAAATAATTTTTAACATTTCTCCAAGTCTTCATGGAGCAGATGGCTTCCAGATAGCCCAATGTCAGACAACATTCAACAGGAAAAAAAAATGATTTGTGACAACTCACTGTTCTATTTTTAGATTGGGGTCCTCTGGTCCCCTCGTCTTCTACAAACAATTCCATCCAAACACTGTGGAGGAAGGTGCTCTTCACTCAGCAGAAGCAGAGAATATGCACACTCCCTGGGTAGGGAGTGTGCAGTGCAGAGGAAAAAGGAAGCTACTGATCACTTAATTAGAGATTTGTACGTGGTGTCTGGGATGGCAGTCAAGGCAGTCACATGCAGAAACCGACCTGGGACGAGGGTGGACTTTCATAAGCAACAGTGGTGCCCTAAGTAATGAAAGCATGTAGAAAGAGTGGTATGTTCAAAACCTCTCAGGCCAAATATCCCATCAGCATGGGCTCGGTCCACATCTGTTCATGTGTCCCTGTGGACAAGTGGACCCACACTGACTGGAAGGGGCTACATAGTCACTTGCCTTCTATTTTCTATTCTTGCTGAGTGTTAGAAGACCACTGAGAACAGAGGCTCCAGGAGACTTAGGAAGGCTACTCCTCACAGTTCATATGCAATAGCACACAGTCCATAAGCAAGAAACATGTTGGTATGTAGTGGGTGCACTAGCCACGCTTCCATTATTTTGTTGCCTTTATCTATGCTGCAGTTTGAGTGTGTCTTCCCAGAGGCATGTGCTGCTTAGAAACCTTCCTAAAGCAACAAGATTGAGAAAATGAGACCCAATGGAAAGGGTGTCATCAGGATCCACCTCATCAAAGTGCTTGATCACATCTCTTTCTTCTTTTATCCTCTGTGCTTTGAACTGTTGGTCAAATGGGCTGTAAATGACCAAGTCTCTACTCTTATGCTACAATCAACTCACTTAGGCAACAAGCCCAAGAATGAAGACGAATCTTTTCCACATTCATTGTAGTATTATTACTCTAATTGTATACAGGAAACCAGTGAATAGGGCTTATCTTTCCCCCACATCCTTGCAAGCATTTTCTGCAATTTGTTATCTCACTGTTACCATCCTGCCTAGGATGAGATAGTATCTTAAAAATGACTAAAGATGTTGACCACTCTTCTCAAACATATATTGGTCTTTTGTATCTCTTCTTTTGAAAACTCTATTTAGCTCATTGGTCCATTTATTGATTGAATGATTAGTTCCATGTGTATTTAGTTTTTATGAAGTGTGATCTGTGAGCATATATTTTTCACAAACTACTTTAATAAGGGTTCAATCTCCTCTCTAGCCCACCACCTACCAGAGGGAGTGGAAGAGAAAGGCTATTAGGATATGGGGGGAGTGGACCTGTCTAGAAATAGCTCTTTGGGGCAAATCCAGTTTTTACTAATCTCAGTCCAGTCCACTAGCAAACACCAAACATGAATCAGCAGCTGCTGTCCAGTCCATTTGGCAGACAGCACACACGAATCAACAAGGGCAGTTCAATCCAGAAGAAACCATGGGGCGCAAGTGTCAATCAGCCTGAGTCCAATGAAGTGGCAAGAAGCCACAGGAATCTAATGAGAAAGTCTTTGGTGAGTTTCTCTCTATGAAGTCACCACAAGCAAAGCTCAACAACACAATGTAAGGTGAACCAATAAATGTATGTCATCAGTGAAGACTAGTGAGGCTGAACGAAGTGAGCCAATGCTTGAACTCCCATTGTTTGTGGGGTCATATTTATAGTCTTTCTAAGCACCATGTGTGCTTTCATGTATTTGTTATAGCAAAACATCTTTTCACCTGTGTCTGCTTCAGCAAAACATTCTTTCACCTATCTGCCCTAGCAAAATATCGTTATAACCTGAGTCTCCAAAGACACCAGACATTTCCATTTTAATGAGCAGCAATTATTTTCTCCCATTCTGTAGGCTATCTCTTTATGCTGACAACTGCTTCATTTGCTATGAAGAAGCTTTTTAGTTTTATGTAACCCCATTGTTAATTTTTAGGATTATTTCCTGTACTATTGAAATCCTATTTAGAAAATTCTTGCTTATTTTGTATCTTGAAGTACTTTACACATGTTTACTTTTAGTAGTTCCAAAAGTTTAGATTCTACATTAGGTTTATGGTCCATTTAGAATTAGGGTTAATGCAAGGTGAGAGATATGGATCTAGTTTTCTCACAGCATTTGAAAAAGAGGGTACCTTTTCTACCATCGTATGGTGTCTTATGGCTTTGTCAAAAATTATGTGGCGGTAATTGTCTGGGCTTATTTCTGTCTCCTCTAGTAAATTCTCCAACTTTGCACATCTGCTTTTGTTCCAGTATCATGTTGTTTTGTTTCCTGACCCAATAAAGTCAACAATCAAAGCTATCAGTTACTGTATTTGGTTTCAGGAACCCACTGTGTGTCTTGGGATGTATCTTCCTTGCATGAGAGGACAATACTACCACCACAACATCAATTGCAGAAGCAGAAACTCAACCTGAGCCTCTCTCTTTGGTGACCACCTCTTCTCACCGGTAACAGCACGGTGAGAACGTTGGTAAATTGCCCATCACAAGGGAAGGCAGCTGGTTACACTTGCATAAACCACTTTATTGAGATCATGGGTTTCTGTAGGTGGGGCAGGAACTCCTGCTCTGTAAGTTTTATTCATGAGTTCACACTGGCATCTTCAGGTTGTCCATGGCTTCTTGAGGAATCTATCTACACTGGGCATTCTTTCAGAGAACCTCCACTATTCTTCTTCAGGCTTGGCCTTTAGGTCAAATTAGAAGTTCTTTCAAGTTCCAATTTTAGAACAGAACTGAAAAAGAAATAACTAATCTTTCAAGAATACCCTGGGCCGAGTAACTGGGGGCTAATTTCAGGGTTTAGAAGCTCCCCTCAAGCATAGGTAACCCCTTACAGCACTGTTCTCTGTTTGCCGGTTTTACTGTCTAATGCTTACATTTAGGTCAATGAAACAAGGTGTGAAACAAGGTAGTCCTGGTAGACTACCAAAAATGTGCAAAATATTTGGTTGTGAAAAACTTTTTCCAAAGCCCTAGGATATAAAGTTAGACTTCAAGTTCATTGATGTGATCTTGAGATTTTAATTTTTATAAAACTTGCTTTGGTAGATTCAGTCTTAATAATCTCTGTCACCGAGGACAGCAAGCTCAGAAATTGTGGCCTGAGGCAGGGGGAAAAGGTGCCAGTTCTGATTACTTTCACTTGGAGACTGTGCACCTGAAGAAGAGAATGTTGGGTTGTGGGTGTTTAAAAACACTTCTAGGAACTAGTTGGCATCTTTGACTCTGAGGACTGCCATTAACCATTAACCACATTCCTTGGGCTCAGGAACCATAGAAATATATGCAAAAATACCCTTCAGTTTTCCCCAGAACAGGAAGGAATTCTTGGGGATGGAAGGGAAAGCTAAGAGAGGATCAAGTTGAGCTTGCTTTGTGATTTTTAACAGAAAGAAAAACGTACGGAAGGCTCTGCTTTCTCTACTTTTCTTTACTGAGGTAAAGAGCATTTTTACAGGAAAAAAAAAAGCAACACGAAATTTACTCTTCTGTTTTTAAGAATGCAGGTCTTTGGCATTAGAACTTCATAATGTTACACACCCTCATTCCTGCATCTTTAGAAACCTTTTCTCTTCCTGAACTATGCCTATCCTCATATATACCAGCTTGAATGTTTCTGCCTTTCACTTTCCTGAGCAATACTCCTATGAACAAAGGAGAAAGAAACCAGAGTTCTGCTTTCAGTTCTTTATGACACATTGACCAAGGTAGAAATTTTGAGTAACATATAATTCTATATTTAGATTTCAAGGAGCAGCATATTGTTTCCCACAGTGTCAGCTCTACATTACCTCTATGCCAGCAAAGCACAGGGCTCCCATCTCTCGGTAGCTGTGCCAGTACTTGTACCTTCCTGTTTTTAATAAACCTGTTATATCAACTCACTTTTTGTTGTTACAGTGAAATGCCCAAAATAGCCTTAATAAGAAAGGACTTGTTTTCCAGCTCACATTTCTGGAAGTTTAAAGGCACAGCATCAACATCAGTTGGGCTCTGGTGAGGATCTGGCGGTAGGTGACTTACGATGGCTGAAGAGCATGACAGAGAAAGGGAGAACATTATAGACTGTCAAGAAGCTAATCAGGAGCCATGGCGCAGGCCTGTGGCCCCAGCTGCTTGGGAGGCTGATCTAGGATAATTGAAAATTCAAGTTTTTCTTGGGCCGTGGAGTTAATTCAAGGGCAGCCTAGGCAACTCAGTGAGACTTTATCTCAAACTAAAAAGTAGGAAGAATGTTAGAAATAAGATCAGTGTTCAAAGTTTGCCTAATTGTGTGTGAGGCTTTAGGTTTCATCCCAAATAAAACACACACACACACACACACACACACAAACACACACAAATATATGCACACACACACATGCATATACTCGCATACACACACAATGCCAAGGGAATGGGAGGAGCCAATATCATTGAAACAACTTTCTTGACACTTAACCAAAGTCTCATGATACCAACTTCAATCCCTACCAAAGGGATTCTTAGTTGCTGGGAATAGAATTTGGTGTAGCCTAATGGACAATAGCATGAGATTTTTTATGATCAGGTATCATATGTTACAGCTGTAGCAATTCTGAGTGCCTGAAGGACCCTAAGTCAGCACACACAGACACATGCATGTATATGTTTAGCATACACTATTCATACCCACCTACATACGGAAGCAGCTTAGGTGCCCATGAGTGAAAGGGCAAATAAATAAAATGTAGTGTTATGTCCAAGTCACAGAGACCCTAAAGACCACTGAGGAGCCATTTCTGATGTAAACACATAAGGGTATTTATTATGATTCTCACCATCACTGTCGCAGTGGATCAGAAGTGAGAGCCTGGAGTCTAGGGGTGCAGGGTATTTATTGTGGTTACAGTGAGCTTGGAGAATTTCCATATGGGTCAGAAAGTTAATATTTTAAAAGTTGCATTTCTAGTGTAATCTGCAGGAACCAAAGATGAGGACAAACAGAATAGCTAGATTATCTATTTTCTGCAGGATGTCTTAGGTTATCTCTCTGTACCTTGACCCTGCTGCTGTAGCCTGACTGGCTGTTGCTAAGGAGGCGGGGAGAGGTGTTGTCATAGGATGTTAGCTCAAGTGGACTTTGTAGAATTGGAGTTTAGCCCCTGGAGCTTCTTCCCAAAAATGGAGTTGGTTGGGCTTTACATGTGATTGGGAGTAGTGCTAACATTTGGGAACTTGAAGCTATTCTCAAAAAAAAAAAAAGTGTCATAGATATACAATGAATATGCATTCAGTAATGAAGAGGAAAAATTGAGTCATTTACAGGAAAACAGAGACCATTTGCTAAGCAAAATTAATTATTCTTAGAAAATCAAATGTTTCATGTTTTGTCATGTGAAATCTTGAAAAGAAGATTTGAAAGTCACAGGAGAAGCTTTGGGGAAAAGAATAGAGGTCGGGGAGGGGAGACAAGAGGGTTGGAGTGGTGGAAGTAATCAAAATATACATATGGAAATATCCCGATTCAAACTGACTTATACAGTTAATATTCACGGAAAACATCTCACCAAAAGACAATGTGATACATGCTTATAGTGCTAAGAGAAAGAATCCTGCCTCAGCATTTTCAAATAACAACGCTCCCAACAAAAAGTACCATGTGATTCAGGGATATGTTCAGTATACAGTATATGCTTGTATGAAAATTCCCTTATGTAACACAGCATAATATAGGTATAATGAATCTACGGTAAAAATTAAACATTAAAAAATATAATGTTGCTGAGCAGTGGTGGCACATGCCTTTAATCCCAGCACTTGGGAGGCAGGGAGACAGGCAGATGGATTTCTGAGTTTGAGGCCAGTCTGGTCTACAGAGTGAGTTCCAGGACAGCCAGGACTACACAGACAAACTCTGTCTCTAAAAAACCAAATATATATAATGTTTAAAGTACTAAAAAATAATTGGGAGGAGGTAAAAAAGAAAATAATTTTAGTAGGAAGTACATACAAGTGCCTACTTACTTGCACACAGTGTAGCCCACTCTTTCCTCAGCTCGGTTTTGCCTCAGGCAGTGGGTGTCATTTCCCTCATGGTGGAGATAACATTTGGGACAAACTCAGCCAACTCAGACACCAGAGGATTTGGAGACAAGGAAGCCTCTGAAGTCTTAGACATAGGGATGGTTAGGTGGCTCACTGGACAAGGTAGCTCATCCTTCCCTGACCAGCATCTGCCCAGTTCCCTGTACCTCAGTTTCTTCTTGAAGCTGAGCTACTAGACCCACAAAGGCTTCCACTCCTCGAAGGCCAGTGTTGTATGCTTCGTTCCAAATATCGTGGGTACCTATCTTCTCTTATAATTAGATTGTAGATTACGTCTCTGAGTGAGGGGTCATGTTACAGAGGAGGTCCACGGACCACACCTAGCCAGTAGAGTTTTGTCTGTGCCCCTGGTAATACTGTGTGTTTAAAACATGTTGGCAGCTTTATAAGATTCCATATGAAAATAAAGCTTTCAGTCTCTCCTGAAATGACAGATCTGGCTATCCTAAAGCTACCCTGAGCATTTCACCACGAGGGACTGAAAGGTATTAGAGTAAGGAGAGCAAGAACTTGCCAGCTTAGTCCAGTCTCCTTCCACTCCTTACCCTAACAGACTTCATCACTTCGTGGTGTTTCTCAGCTGTCTGCCACTGTGACAAACTATCCGAGGGAGTTCAAGTTTAAAAAGACGGGAAGGGAAAACTGAAGAAGGGAATTCAAGTGAGTTGCAGTGATGATGGGAGATACCGAGATGGAGACGACTCCACGTTTTTCCTGCATGGAGAGAAGCTCTGAGTTCACCCGTGAGCAGTTCTGGGAGCTAAGAAAGAACTTCTCGGTAGACGCCAACCCTAAGGAGAAGACTCTGGAGGCCTTGACTGATGCACTCAAGCTGACAAAAGGAGACATCAGGTTCTGGTTCTACCAGAAGCAGTGTGAGATGATGCTCAAGAGGTTTCCTAAGGGCCACAAGTATCGGAAAATGTACTGTCGCCCCTGTATATAAGAGGGACCACCAGGCAGAAGAACCCCAAGGAGTCCTCAAAATGACCCTGAACACCCCGGCTTTGGAAGCCTTGAAGAATCTCACACTCTCTTCTGGGTAACAAAGCACAGATGGCACGTCACAGGATCACTGACTTTCAACTTCCTTGTTGGGGCAGGTGGCTGTTGGGATTTATGTCTACAGAAGAGACATTAATAATAAAGCTTGCATTTATAGAAAATAAAATAAAAAGATGGGAAAGGTTTTTTTTCTGGCAAACAGTTTAGTTCATATTTGGTTAGCCTACAGCTTTTAATTTTAGAACATATTTAAGCATTTATTTAGAGTGTGTGTGTGTGTGTGTGTGTGTTTGTGTGTGTGTTTGTGTGTGTGTGTCTGTGTGTATGCATGTGTGTGTGTCTGTGTTTATGTGTGTGTATGTCTCTGTGTGTATGAATGTGTGTGTAGTGTGTGCATATTTGTGTGTGTCTCTGTGTGTATACGTGTGTGTCTATGTATGTGTAGTGTGTGTGGATGTATATGTGTATTTCTCTGTGTGTATGTGTATATGTGTGTATGTGTGTGTATCTGTTGTGTGTTTGTGGTGTATGTGTGTATGTGTGTGTCTGTGTGTTATGTGTAGTATGTGAGTGTGTGTAGTGTGTGTGTGTATGTATGCGGGTGTCTTTGTAAGTGTGTATGTGTGTGTGTGTGTTGTACATGTTTGGAGGTTAAAGGACAACTTGTGAAAGTTGGTTCTCTCCTTTCACTAGGTGGGTTCTGTGGATAGAACTCAGGATACCAGGCCTGACAGGAAGTGCTCTTACCTCCTCAGTCATTTCTCCAGCCTCCTGCTACTTTAAGCATCCAACACAGCACAAAAGTGTCACAGACTGACCCACCTTCAACATATAGGCCTTTAGGTGACACAAACCACACTTCTTTTACTACTAGCCAGCTGCTTAAGGGTGCAGTCACACTTCCTCATGGCTTGGTCCCTGTGGTGTCTCATAGAAGACTCCAACAGAGTTCTCAGTTCCCACCTCAGAATTAAAACTGACTTTTGTTAGAATCCACAGTAGATGTCCTTCCCCCACCTCTGTGTTGTCTGGCTATGACCTCAGGGCATATCTTCACTCTGCAGTCTCACAGAAGGGTGAGCTCTTTCCAGACATTACTGGTTCTAAAAAATAAACAAGAGCTTGGTGGTTGTGGAGCTTGTCCTGGAGGAATGTGCGTGTTCTTGTTCCTCTTCCTGTAAATCCACTGCATTCTTCAGGCCCCCTGAGCCTTCTAAACACTCAGGCCAAATGGTCTTGAAATTGTTTGTCTAACCACAATTATCCAAGCCTGTTTTCTTTCCAAGTGTCCAGTTGGAGACACTCGGTTTTGTGGAGAGGATGAGGCAGCAAAGCCTTTTGGGGTCAGGTACTTGCTGGAGCTGTGGACCTGGCCCTGTCAGTCACAGCTTCTTGCAGACTCTCCATGCTGTAAGTGGAAGTCATGGATCACCTGAGTGGTATTTCCAGCACTGAATGCATGGGCTCCACGCCTTCCATGGTGGACTTTGGTATGGGCTTCCAGTTCCTACCTCCAGGTGACCCACAAAACTCAGTTTTGGACTTTAAACTGTCTGTGACATGAGACACTAGCAGCTGTGAATGAGAGGAATATCTGAGGGACAGAATCAGTGGCCTCTTAGGCACAGTAACCAAACTGCCCCTATGCCACCCACATCTTCACAGATTATCATTTCTGACCCTTTCTGTCCCTGCTAGGCAGTGACAAGCAAGGGTTTCTCCCCCTCTGTTTTATAAAATAAATATATAATTTTAATCCTTAAAAGGAGTTCCTTAGACAGAAAGGCTTAAAAATGAACAGGAAAATAAAAAACGTCAGGAGCCCAGGAAAGTGGTTGTCTTGTGGGTGTCCCTCAAACATAGGTGTGAAGTGTGACATAGGACAGCTCCTGTCAGCTTCTAGGGACTATCTTCAACCCTGTCACTATCTCCTCTTGAGGTTTGTGAACTTGAAGTGAGGTAGTTGTTCTGCTTTTCAAATTGTGAAGGCCATTGGCAATCCTCTCTCCAGTGGCTCTGTCTTTGAAATGATGTCTTTCAAAACAGATTTCTGGGCACTGATGTCCCTAAAGCTCCATGACAGAGGCAGTCAAGAGGAGTCATAAAAAGAGGCAGATATCCGAGGTCCACAAGAACTGAACACAGGCTTGTCACCTCCTCTAAGGTGTCCACACCTCTTTTTCTGATGTCCCTCTCACTGTCTTCTCTCTACCTTCCTCAGTATCCTAAGAGCAGGACCACTGAACACTGTGGAGCCAGGGGACAATGAAAGCTGGCCCCCCAGGTTCCCAGACTGTCACCTTTGGATGAAGCTAGACAAATAGTAAACCCTGGGATAAAGACAGTAAAAGGCATCCAGACATGATTGGCAATACGGACATTACCCTGGAGCATCTTTCTTACTACCACCGGTGTTTTTCTGGGCTTTTAATACAACCCTACTCTCCTCATTTTTATGGTAAAAGAAACTTCCATCTTGCTCAGGTGAGCCATTGTATCCTGCTGTGAAGGTTGTATACTGCTAGTTGGTATCATCTTTATAAACAGGGATTGACTGCTGTCTTCTGGCTTTGTCTTTCTGGCACTTCTCGCTTGCTTTAGTCTCTATAATTCTGTCCCATGGATCCAGATAGGGTAGAGTGGGAGGTAGGAGCCATGGAAACTTCGAGACCTGAACTGTTGCTTTGGCCTTGCTTGAGATTTTGTGTATCTTTCATGCTGTACTTCCATTTATAAATATTTTTTTAATATTTATGTATTCAATATATTATAAAGATAAATAAATAAAAATACTTCTATAAATCTGTAAAGTCTTTTTGATCTCAGAAGTAACTCGTGTTGTTCCAGAAGTTTGAGGCTCACTGTGGACGTGATCAAAGAGAGCTCTTTTGGTCAGTTTTTTTCCCCCTCTCTCTCCGTCTACCTGAGAAGGGGCTATGGGAGCTGCTGCTGTCAGGCAGGCCTAGCTCCATTCCACCATTTCGGAGTTTGTATCTTTGAACAGATTTCTTTTTTTTTTTTTAATATTTTATTGACAGAAATGAACATTCTAATACATAGTTGGAGGATTTTTTCCAAAACAGGTGAGATTTTTCACATCCATAGGGTAGAAATTAGCCTCAATTGAGAGCTCCTGAGGTTGGAAGGGACCTACAAGTTATCTACGAGCTTTCAGGCAATAACGAAAATCCAGTTCCTCTTAATGGCTCTAGTCACCGGCCACTCAGCACCTCAGCAGAAGGTCCAGGTCACTTCTGTGTCTTTATGTTCTTTGAGCCAAAGCTATATTAAGCTCAAATCCACCTACCCCTGACTTGAAGTGCCTGCCACATGTCAACCATGGTTCCTGACAGCTGGGGACAAGAAGGTAACACACACCCATGGCCTCCCTGAAGGTCACAGTAAGTGATAGCTCCACTAAAGGACACTCACAATGATCTAGACAGATGTGCCATTGGGTAGCTCATAAACAGAGACCTAACTACTCAGAGGTCTTCAGACATGAATCTGGCTTTGGACACACTCACTACAAACTATTCTTTGTCTTCATAACAGACCTATAGCTACAAAAAGTTATGGTGTCCTATCTTCACCTTCTAGTCTCCAGGTTCACTCTTCTTATTCTCTCTAAACACTCCTACAAGCATATGGATATTTTTTAGTATGTGTTTCTGTTTCCTCATCTAAAGCTCCTTTGAGATGTTGCCCGAAAGTGCAGTGTTCTTGACATACCCCAACTGGAGCATCATGCAGCTTCTATTTCCCAGCATACTTCGTGGCAGTGTTATGAAAGCCAGTATCTCCCATGACCCTGATGCCCTGAAAATGAGACCACTGCTTGTGGTCTTGTTTCCTGATCACCCTTTGATCACCGAAAGTGACTTCTTGCCCAAATCTCTTCTAGATTACCACCTGCCTTCTCAGGGATGAACTGATAACTTCCCCTCTGTTTGAGGTGAGGTTCCTTGTGCTGATACAAGCACTTACCAGGAAGGACCTAGTAATGCCTTGGGGCATGGATCTGGTAAGTAGGATACAGAGGATTTGTAGTATGTGGGAGGAAACGTGGAGGCTCTGTGGAAGCACACCACTATTTTATAGCAAAGACTGGAATATCTGTGGATTTCAAGATCCACAGGAAATGCTAGAATTAATCCCTCATGGACACCATTGCTTGATGGGTGTAGAATTCTAAGAAGGAACAGATGTTTCCCTTGGGATTTACTTCTTTGCTGTTCCCAATGGAGGTTTTCTCTTGTCATACTCAGTGCTATCCCACTCTGCATCCGTCCAATGTCACCTGTTGATTTTGCTGTTTTACTTTCTGTAGGAACTTAGGACTTCTCATAGTCCTCTGTCCAGGATGTTCTGTAACTTTATCACAATGGCTCCTGCCTGTTTGTTGGTTGTTTCTGTCGTCTCTAAACATACTTCTCCAACCATATTCCTCATCTTTCCTTGGAATTTTCTTATATTATGTTATTGATTATTTTCTCACTCTATTTGCTCTTCATGGAACTTCTATCTCAAATGGATCCACTAATTTTCCCACTACCCCCACCACACAACATTTTCTCTGCTTAAAAAAATACTCATTTATTTTTAAGTGTCTTGAGGCAAAACTTTTGATCAAGACTGTGTTGCAAACAGGAAGTACTCTGAGACAGGATGTGCGCTTGGTTTTTACTCTGATGCAGGTGGTGGCTGTGTTGTCTCCCTGTTGGCTGGAATTTGACCTCACAGATTGGCCAGTCTGATAGTCAGCACACAGGAAGTGAAGGAAAGAGTAAAGCAGACAGGTCACTAAGTTTCTTGAATTCAAGAGCCTTTGTGTAAACAAAGGTTTTACTTGGTGCAGAAATTAAGACATTTGCATGAAGGTTTAACCAGGTTGGGGAGATAGGAAAACTTTAAAGTTCATGTTTTATTGTATTGGGCAGAAAAGATGTATATTTTAGTGTTTCTTACAAATCCCTCCTCTGATTTGTAAACATTCTTTTCCTTCGAACTCATTAAGATGTTAGTTTTCTTTGTCATGTCTTGTGTAAGAAATTGCTGTGTGTGTGGGCAGCGACAGTAGGGGGTGGGGACATTTAATAATAGCTGACTTGATAAGCCTGAGCTAATTATCAAGTACAAGGAGTTCATTATTCCAACTATTTCTTTAGCATGGCTTATGGTGACCCTGCTGTCCTAGGGGTGGTCCTTGGATAGGAGAGTGACCTGGCCCCACTGGAACATTAGGTCTCCACCCAGGCCTATTCTGATTACGAGTTTTCTCTTAATAAGCACTGCTAGTCTAACTACTGGTTTCCTTTAGAGGTAACCCTACAGTCTTTCGGAAACAAGATCAGAAATTAAAGCTCTCCAAAACACTTTTGGCAAATATGGCCTCTGGCAAGGATGAAGCTGCCAAGAATCCCAAGGACAGTTTTAGCTTTCAGTCAAGAAAGAAACTGGTCACTTTGCTTTGGAATCTTTTTAATTCGAAACTGCCTAGCCAATTTCTACCTCCCCTTCTTATCCATGCTCCATCTGAAGTCGGAACCCTGAGTAACAATGATGAAACCAAGATCTGTTTTCAGACCTGTTGAAAGCTGTTGGACTAGCTAGAAACAGTGTGAGGTTCCATTCAGATGGTTTCCAGAGACGGACAGAGAGGAGACATTTACCCATTGAGTGAAGAAAAGAAGTAAAAAGGAAGACATGACTGCTCTTAGGTACAGTGGAAGAGTTTCAGTGTGGATATGAGGGAGAATACAGAAAGAGGAAGAGACAGAAACATTTGGGAGAGTCCAGAGTGAACACTAACAGACCTAGCCAGGCCATGTGAGGAGAGAGGGGAGGGAGAACAAGAAGGGAGAACCACTGAAGAGCGGTGGCCTGAGCTAAGAGACCTAAGAGACGGGTACAACCAGGATGGTTGAGGTAAATAAGGGCCTGAGGAAGGGAGAGCTCAGCCCAGTATCTGGGCTACTGAGTTCAGGGTAAGGGGACAAGGTATGTCAGATACTATAGGTCCCCTCAATAGGCAGGGACTGAGGGGTGCTGGGAGAACCATGTGGCTAGAGTCCATTTTGATGTGTTAATAAGCACCTTAGTTAGCCATTTGTCCTGAGTTTGAGACCTAACTCCATCATGCCATTCTTAGTTTAAAATAATAGTGGGCCTTCCTCTCTTGGCTGCAGATGGGTACTGTTGTGTTGAATTGAGCTAAGATCTGAGGTATTATATCTGGGCAATGATTTTCTCATAAAGAAGAAAATCTTTAGTGAGAAATATTCTAAATAACAATCCACATAGTTTTAAGTCTGATGACTGGGGAGTGTGATTGCTTGAACTGTTAAAAGCAAACGAACAAACAAACCAACAACAGTGAAACAACACTCCAATCAATCTAGTTATACATTCTTGCTGGATGTTCAAGACCACGCAGGTGGCCAAAGTTCTTTTTTTTTTTTAATTGTCAAGGTTAATTAAGTATCTTGTCACCAGGGATCACTTGGGATTTGGCAGGAACCTCTGGCTCTTCCGGCCTTCCTTCCACTACCAGCTGTTGCATCTGTGTGAGAATTGGTCAAAGATCTTTCCTGACCATGGCTTAAAGAAATTGTTCTCTTTGCTGACTTTCTGTATAATGGACACTGGTTACAGTTCACTGCGTTGCGTTCTGTGGCCTCCTGAACAAGAGAACATGTGACATTTTATAATACAGGATATTACAAGGGATATGACACAGTTCCCTGGGCTCTCACTGTCCTTGGAAGGCAAGGAAGAAACTATTCCCCGCTCGTCGAATCCTCTGTCCACACTAGCATCGCCTCCAAACATGGGTATTCAACACCCAGAACGCCAGTTTCATTAGTCTGAAACTTTTAACCATGGGGCAATATTCAGATAACGTTTTGGAAAGCCAAAACATTTTTAACTAAACTTGATTAGACATACCTTTTTGTTCTTTAAGCCAATTATTACAATTGTTATCAAAAGTAGATCAATAGTTTCTCTGATTTCAAACATCAGTATATTGAACTTTGCTCTCAGAACTATTAATATGTACAATGCCCCTGTCTCATCTTTTACATACATCCCTAAACTCCCTCAAGTCTTTATAAATTATATAAACTCTCCGTTCTTCTTTTCCATCCTGAAAACATCTAGACATCTTCATGTTGACATATAGACACTTCTCTCTGAAAACTCTTTCCGTTTTTTCATTCTTCCAACATTTCTTTTACTTTCTGGTTCCCTTTCTTAATACTGTGAGGAATAACAAATACATTTGCTATCTGTTGTGAGAATTTTCTCCAAGTGGGTGATGTCTTAAGCAATGCCTATCCCTCCTCCAACGACAACCCAAACTTAGATTTTATCAACGTTCATCCTGGGGAATCAATGGATTTATCGGGCTTACTTACTGAACATGAATGAGAGGTTGCTGGCAGAACTGTTAGTACTCAAAAGAAACTGGAAAGTCTTCACTGAAGTGGAAACGTAAGGGTTCTTTGGAAAGTCAGTTAGATGGTGTCTTGCTGGGGCAAACATGTGAAAGAACATTTCATTAAAGTAGGTGTGAAAGGCTAAGGCAGACTCATGAAGTAATGTTTTGCTGAAACAGACACAGGAGACAGGACGTTCTGCTAAAGCACGCAAAACGACACATGATGAAGGATTCTTTGTTAACAACAGGGATGTATTGGTCTTTCTTGCATTGCATGCGTAGTTGAGCTGCATTTGTTGGGACTCTGTAGAGAGAACTGCATCCAAAACCTTCTGTGGTGTACTGCAGTTTCTTGCCACTTCTGTGGACTTGGGCTGATTGGATGCATGTAGTGAGGGAAGAACCATGCTGAGACTCCACAGAGAGCTTGGCTAGCTGTGCATCAACTGTAGGTCTCCTATCTTTGCTGATTTTCACTTCCCTGAGAGAGGCACAGCTGAGAAATTCTCCTGGTGTTCCTGCTGGTCCCTCCTGCTGAGGCCTGGCTATCTCTGCTAGTACTGTCACTGTTGCTGATTCATGTTTGTTATCCTGACATTACTGAACTTGATTGGTGGTGTATCCGTGAAGTGTCTGCAAGTGGATCGAGCTGCCACAGCCAACCTGGGAACTCAACTGCCGATTTCCAGACAACACAGATGGGAGTTGCTCCTAAGAACCTTTCTAAACAGGTCTGCTTCCCCTTTCTTTTCCACTACCTGTGGTGGATCGTGAGCTACCAGGGAGGCTAAAATGTTTAAGGACCATCATTAAAAATAAGGTTTGCAAAAAAATAAAGTTACACTTCACCCTGTGTGTATGGAGACTTCCTTATAGCTTCATAGGTGGAGAAACTTCCTCTCTAGTCTTTCCCTGTCTTTATACGTTAGAGCTATATGTGATTAAGACAGAATCACATATAACTGTCTAGAACAAGAAGCTGGGTACTCAGATGAGAGTTCAATGACTCTTTGCATCACCCTTCTTCTAGAACCAACATCGACAACCAACAAGCCCAGCTGTGATAATCGTTAACAAGTAGCCACAGCTGGTCTTATGAAGATGGTATTATTTGGCTTAGAGGATAGAGGTGGACAGCACCACCTTAATAAAGGAAAGCTGAGCTCAAATTACATACATAAAATAATATAATAAATATAATGTAATAAATTAACATGACCTGTACCATCATGGGGAAGTCAAAGCAACGGCCACTTGAAGCAGCTAGTCACATGACACAGGAAACAGATAAGTGTGGGCAAATGTTCAGATTGCTCACTCCATTTGATGTAGCCCAGGGAACATCCTGCTCATAGTTAAGACTCTGAGACATTGCAAGTTTACAGGCACACTGCAGAAATACCATAAGGCTGTCTTTACATAGAACACACAGTCATCTATCATAACCATGCTTCAAAACATGTTTTGAATAAACGTATGTAGCAGACGTATAGCAACACATCATCAAATTGATGTTCACAACATCGAGAGTAATTCAACTAAGGAATCCCTGTTAAAGCTATAATGCTAAAGTTACTACTGAGAGAGTGTTAGACAAAGTCTCCCCGTATACTCTCCATGGCTAAGCATCCAATTGGCCATTTTTGCTATAGACATCTTTATATCAAAGATAAATAACAGTACTTTAAAAGGTATTGTTCCCTTATAACACTGAGTCCATTGACATACATTGAACAGTAGTTGTTGGATCCCAGTGACAGCTGACTGGATTAAAAGTAGCTGTCTTCCTTAGACCTTGGAGATATTTGAGTCATGCTTTGGGAACAGGGATTAACATGAGACAGAGCATTTGATTGTCAAGAGTCACTTTCTGGTGTCTTTAAACTTTAAAAGGTCATGGGCAACCGGCAGTTGATACCTGTGATTGAGGAAGATCAAACAGATACAAGTTTCTGTCTTTATTAATGTCTAACCTGAGACCCTCCCTGCCTAGACCCATGGCATGGAACTCTGTACTCACAATCAGTTGGGTGCACCTCCAAATGGAAGGAGACAACCTGAAAAAAATCAGGAAGTATCCTCCTTCTAAGAAGAGATTAAATTGTAGGACAATGTAATACTCAATAAAATTCTTGCAAACTGAATCCAAGAACACATAAAAAACATCATTCACCATGATCAAGTAGGCTTCATCCCAGGGATGCAAGAATGGTTCAATATACAAAAATACACCAATATGATCCACTATATAAACAAACTGAAAGACAAAAATCACACAGTCATCTCATTAGATGCTGAAAAACCTTTGACAAAATCCAACACCACTTCACGTTAAAAGCCTTGGAGAGATTAGAGATTCAAGGCACATACCTAAACGTAATAAAAAGGAATATATAGCAAGCCAATAGCCAACATCAAATTAAATGGAAAGAGACTTAAAGCAATTCCATTAAAATCAGGGACACGACTGCCCACTCTCTCCCTATCTGTTCAGTACAGTACTTGAAGTTCTATCCAAAGCAAAAAGACAACAAAAGGAGATCAAGGGAATTCAAACTGGAAAGGAAGAAGTCAAGGTATCACTATTTGCTGATGATATGATAGCATAGATAAGAAAGTCCCAAAATTCTTTCAGAGAACTCCTACAGCTGATAAACACCTTCAGCAAAGTGGCTGGATATAAAATTAACTCAAACAAATAAGTAGCCTTCCTTTATACAAATAATAAATGGGCAGAGAAAGAAATTAGGCAAACAACATCCTTCACAATAGCCACAAATATTATAAAATATCTTGGTGTAACTGTAACCAATCAAGTAAAAGACCTGCATGACAAGAACTTCAGGTCCTGAAGAAAGAAATTGAAGAAGATTGAAAGATCTCCTATGCTCATTGATCTGTAGGATTAACATAGAAAAAATGGCCATCTTAGCGCAATCAATCTACAGATTTAATGTAATCCCCATCAAAATACTAACACAATTTTTTCTACAGACCCTGAAAGAGCAATTTTCAACTTCATATGGAAAAACAAAAAAACCAAGATAGCCAAAACAATCCTGAACAATTTAAAAAGAAAAAAAAAACTCCAGAGGAATCACTATCCTTGACCTCAAGCTGTACTATAGAGCAATCGTGATAAAACTGCATGGTGTTTGTACAGAAACAGACATGTCGATCAATGGAATAGAATTGAATATCCAGAAATAAACACACACACCTATAGTCACTTGAATTTTGACAAAGAAGCCAAAACCATATAAGGGAAAAAAGAAAGCATCTTCAACAAATGGTGCTGGTCTAACTAACTGGATGTCTGCACGTAGAAGAATGCAAATAGATCCATAGTTATCATTCTGCACAAAACTCAAGTCCACGTGGATGAAGTACCTCAACAAAAAACCTGACACACTAAACCTAACAGAAGAGAAAGTGGAAAAGAACCTTGAATACATTGACACAGGAGACAATTTCCTAAACAGAACACCAAAGGTTCAGGCCCTAAGATCAATAATTGATAAATGAGACCTCATGAAACTAAAAAACTTCTGTAAAACAAAGGACACTGTCAACAGGACAAAATGGTAGCCTACTGTTTGGGAAAAGATCTTCATTAACCCTACAGCTGACAGAGGGCTGATTTTCAAAATGCATAAAGAACTCAAGATGTTAAACTCCAACAAACCAAGTAACCCTATTTTAAAAATGGGGCACAGAACTAAACAGAGAATTCTCAACAGAGGAATCTCAAATGACGGAGAAGCACTTAAAGAAATGCTCAACTTCCTTAGTCATCGGGGAGATGCAAATCCAAATGACCCTGAGATTCCACCTTACACAAGTCAGAATGGCTAAGATAGAATACCCAAGGGACAGCACATGATGGCAAGGATGTGGAGAAAGAGGAACACTCCTCCATTGCTGGTGGGACTGCAAACTGGTTCAACCACTCTGGAAATCAATCTGGTGGTTTCTCAGGAAGTTGGAAATAGTTCTACCTAAAGACCCAGCTATACTGTTCTTGGGCACATACCCAAAAGATGCTCCGTCATACCATAAGGACACATGCTGCACTCTGTCCATAGCAGCTTTATTCGTAATAGCCAGAATCTGGAAGCAACCCAGATGTCCCTCAACCAAAGAATATATGAAAATAGAGAAAATGTGGTTCATCCTCACAATGGGATGCTATTCAGCTATTAAAAACAAGGACATCATGAGTTTTGCAGGCAAATGGATGGAACCAGAAAATACCCTGAGTGAGGTAACCCAGACTCAAAAGAACATGTGTGATATGTACTTACTGATAATTGGCTATTAGCCACAGAGTACAGAAGACTCATGATATACCCTATAGACCAAAGAAGTTAATCAAGAAGGAAAGCCCAAGCAAGGGTGTTTGAATCACACTTAGAAGGGGAAACAAAATAGTCATAGGAGGCAGAGAGAGGGAGGAAACTGGGGGAAGGGAATGGAAGGCAGGTTCAGGTATGTGGGGAGAAGGGAGAGATACCCAGAGAGCCAGGAGAATGAATGGAAATCTGCAGCTGCTTGGAGTTGGGGGGTGGAAGAAAGAATCTCTAGGAAGTCCCAGGTACCTGGGATAGGGGAGGCTTCCAGGAGTCGACATTGGTGACCTTAGCTGAGATGTCTAACATCAGGGACATGGAACCTGAAGATGTCACCTTCTGTAGCCAGGTAGGACCCCTAGTGGACAGATAAGGATACCAACACACCTACAAACCTTTCTACCCAAAATTTATCCTATCTACAAGAAATACAGGGATGAAGCAGAGACTGAAGGAAAGGCCAACCAATAACCAGCCCATCTCGAAACCCATCTGGTGGGCACGTACCAATCCCTGGTACTATTAATGGTACTCTGTTATGCTTGTATGCAGCTGACTGAAACAGATGAAGATACCCATAGCCATACATTAGACGGAGGTTGGAGAATGAAAGAGTTGGGGGAAGAATTGAAGGCCCTGAAGTAGACAGGAACCCCAATGGAAGACCAATAGAGTCAATAAACCTGGACTTCTGGGGGCTCTCAGAATCTAAGCCACCAACCAAAGAACATACATGGGCTGGAAAGACCTCTAGCACATATGTAACAGACAGGGAGTTTGGTTTTCATGGCTGCCCTGTCTAGCCTCATTTGAAGAGGTTGCACCTAATCTTGCAGACACTTGATGCGCCAGGGTGGGGGAATACCTTGGGGACCCCACCTTCTCAGTGGAGAAGGAGCAGGGGAGGGACTCTGTGAGGGAGGGACAAGGGAGTAGTGTTTGGGATTTTAATTAATCAGTTAATTAATTAATTAAAAAGAAAACAAATACAAAAGTATGGCTACCCAGGGTGCAGTCGAGCAGAAACAAAAAATAGACAAGTTTGGAGCAAAGATGTCCTGAGTATTTCAGCTAGAAAATAACAGACTTGGAAATGCTTGCTGTGCAGAAAGAGAAGACACTGAGATCCAGCACAGCTTGCACCTCCAGCCTCCAGCCCACACAGGCTCTTTGCCTCCAGCCATTGTTAGAGCCTGGCAATGGATTCTTCTGGCTTCCCAAGGGATCTATGAATTCCAGAGACTCTGTGCTAGACTGATACAAATTCACATGAGCTTTGAGTCTAGCAATTTCAAAGTATCGGCTGCCGTGGAGACCTGGCTAGTGTTGTACGCACAGGGCTAGGAAGTCTTTCAAGTTCCCTCTAGAAACCAGTAAATATGTCATATAAAACAATGTGTCAAAATTACATCAAAACAACAATTTAAAAAAAACTAAAACAAACAAACAAATATCCTCCCACCCCTAGAAAACTACCAGGGAAGTCTGGTGTTACTTCGTTAGTCTAATATAAAAAGTGATCCCCTAGGGTTTGACGCACGGGGCTGAGAACTTTATGGGTGCTGCCATTTTGGGTCATGCTCCATGGGTGCGGTGACTAAGATGGGGGTGAAATCACTTGATTGTTACGATTTTTATGATGTCACTAACGAAGATGATGGTGGGCAAGTCAGATGGTTGCCTCCATCTTGGTGAAGTCCTCAGCCAGCATGTTTCTATTTCATAAAATTCTGAAATTTTTTTTCCTCAATTCTAAACGTTCAAATGTCTAATGGAATTCTCATCACTACTGTTACAGTTTTATTATTAAAACTTCTAGTTTGGTATTTGAATGAATTCTTTGCTTGTTCAGTAAACAATTATCTCCCCTTCGCAACATGATAATTAGTTACTTTGAAATGTCTTTCTACTTGAATATTTTCTGTTTCTTACAACTACTTTCCCTATTGGTGTCATTGCTACTTTAATGTTACAGTTTTCCTCAATCCTTCATCATTGGTTAAACTGTAAGCTTCATGTCTTCAGAGGTCTTTGTATGAATATCTCTTTTTCCACAAAGTCCCAACAACTTTTATTCATTCTTTATAAGCCCAAATTGCCTTTAAAAAGAAAGCCAAGTTACATTTTTTGTTATTTTAAATCAAGATTTATTAAATTTCTTTACTGTATTTGAAAAGTATTTTAAGAGCTAAAAGTTCCGTTTCCTAAAGTTTGAAGAATGCATTTTTTAAGGACACAACTCTAAAGTATTCTTTAAAATAACTATTTCTAGCCTGAACCTTGTTGAGGGTGGGGGGTGGGGCAGGGTCACTCTTGCAGCTGTAACACTTGGGAGGTTGAGGCAGGAGGCTTGCTTCAAATTTCCGGGCAGCCTGAACCACAAAGAGAGATCAGTATGAACCACAGAGCTAGATGCTCAACAACAAAATGAATGAATGAGTGAGTGAGTGAATGAATGAATGAATGAATGAATGAATAAAAATATTCCTGGCTAATTCATTGTTTTACAATGCTAGGAATCAAACCCAGGGCCTAAGGCATGCTAGGTAAATTATCTATGAATCATGTACTCACACCCTTGTATGACATTTTAATGCTGACTTCCATCTAGAGGCTGACTTAGAAGAAAATGTGTTTGTTGTTATGGAAAAGAAGCTTAAGGTAGAAAGTGGGGGGTAGACATCTTCAAAGTCAGAGGACTGGGAGGCATCATGGAGTACTTACTGTGCTCCAGCACCACCGCACGAGCTCTTTCCACATATTATGTCCAATCTTCAAATCACAAAAAGATTTAACATTTTGTGTGTGTGTGTGTGTGTGTGTGGGTGTGTGTTTGTGTGTGTGTGTGTCAAGCATGCACATGGAGTCTGCACAGTTCCCAGGAGTCAGAGGGCAACTTGAAGGAGCCAGTTCTTCCCTTTCACCTTGTGATTTCCAGAGACTGCACTCTGGTCACCAGGTTCGGTGGCAGGCATGTTTACCAACTAAGCCATCGTTCCTGCCCTACTCTCCAATTCAGTAACGTAGTTTTCTTGTTTTGCATATAAATGGAAGCAGGCTCTGGGAAGTCAAGTAAGCTGGTCTGGTCTATGTTGGAAGTGACAGGGCCAGACTTCAAGGACAGGTTTGACTGACCCCGAACCCATGGCTTGCAATGCTGCTCGGTCCTCAGACTGGAGTCTAAAGCATCTTCTCAGGTGAGACAATGGCATTTGAATCAAATGCCACCCCCTCATAGGTCTAGAAGATGTGGTTTGCTGGAGAAAGGACATCCATCACTGGAGGTGAGCTTTGAGAGCATAAAGACTTGTACCATTTCTAGATCATTCTCCGCCTCCTGCTTGAGATTGACAATGTGACCTCAGTTTCCAGCTCCAACTGCTATGCATTTGCTCTGTCCAACATGGATGCTAATCCTGATGGAACCATAAGCCTCAGCACACTCCTTTATCTATAGGTTCTCACAGTCATAGTATTTTGTCACAGCGATAGAAAAGTCATTTAGCATCCTTCAGAAAGAAAAAGTACAGATGAGCTAAGGCTTTTAGTGTGACTATTTGGAAAAACTGTTTTTATACTTTATACTTTGTGACTTCTGGGACACATTAGGACAACACCAGCTCTTAACGGAGCCTCCTCTGGTACCACATGCCCTTCCTATTTTCAGATGTAGTTTTAGTGAGAGGTAGACTGATCTCTCTCCTCGGAAAGTCACTGGCTCTGCCCTGCATGTTATCTGAAGCCCCGTTTTAACAACTCCACACTTTTGGTCTCCCCATCAGCAACTGTCTTCTGGGCGATCTCCTCTGGCTGCTCTGCTCATGGTGCTTCAGAGGTGATGAGCTGTGTGTGAGGCCCCTTCAGATCTAGGCCCAGGAGAGCATTCTGTCACAGGGCCTGTGGGCAGAAACAAGAGACTTCTGGAGGATTTGGGGGCTTGTTATTAGAGGCAAATGTGAACATGGAAACCAACCAACATGTTTGTGACTGTACTTTAGGCTGCGTCAGAAGGACAGAGCAAGCCTGCACAGAATTGGATAGCTTCAGATTTTTCAGTTTTCAGATTTTTTTTTTCTGTTGCTATTTCATGTACTCAGGCTTGATAACTGCTGACTAAGCTGAGTTGGCACCTTATATTTGAAGTGGCAGGAGACTCCCCTGGGTAAGAACAGAACAGGACCTTGCTACTCTGATAGATGTATGATCCATTTTTTCCTTGTATAGGAAAATGTAAGGTTCCAACTGAAGCCTTAGTAGAAAGCTCTAAAATTTTACAATATCTTGCTTGCTGTCCTCTTGTGTCTTGGCAGTATGTTGTAGTACAAGTCAGGTACATTCCCTCTGGAGGTAGACAGTTCTTGAAAGTGACCAAGGGGTAGAGGCAGAGTAGTTACTTCTAGGAGCACCTCAGAATGTGGCTTTCCAGTCTGAACAAGGCTGTACCTACAAGGAAGCATTTGCAGTGAGCTGGGCAGCAGCCACATCCAAGGCCACTCATGACATTGAGGGGCAAATGGATGTGTCCTAACTTTTAGTCACAGAGGGGAGGTGACAGTCCTCACTGAAATTATAAATAGTTAGTATTCATTTCTGAAGAGAGGCAATCTGTGGCTATCTCAAGTTGCAAGTTAACAGAGTTCGTAGGAAAGCAAAGTTTCCAGTTGCCCTTTTGATAAACACATTCTTGGAAAGGGCTACCTACTGGGGGACCCTGGGGAAGATATTTTGAGCAATCGGAGGCTATCTGTCTGCACTCTTTGTTCTCACAGTTTGAAGTCCTTTCCAGTTTGAGTTAGCAGGAATGGAGTTAGTATCCAACTGGCAGTTTTGATCAATATCTGTCAGCTAGGATCTGATGGGCACATGAAACATCCCACGGCCTGCTCTCTGCCTTATCCTCTGATCACAGGGATATGAGAAGTTCGGAGGGATGTTTGCCAGTGCCTGCTAACCTGGATTTGGGCTGTATCTCCTTTTGTTAGCCCTTCCATCTATACTGTCCTGACCCCAACATCCAGCAGACAGAGTCATACCTGGCACTGAAGTTAAGGACTTTCAATGAACTTTGATAGTTCATGCACCAAATAAACACGATGACTTCAGTTGTATACCTCTCATGTGAGTTCTTAGTCTCAAAGATACTGTTTATCTGCATTGTCAGCCTGCTTCTCTTTCTTGATCCCACTACCATTCCTGAAGCATCAGGTCATTGGATCATGGGAGACATGAGGTTTCATATCTACACTTTAGTTTTAGTAATAAATAAATCTTCTGCAATTCATTTGCATCTTAGTTCTCCCAGTATATCTTAAATCCTCTAAATAATTCTGAGCTGGTTTTGAACACTGCTGAATCAAATCTCCTGCCTGGCTTTAGAATTGCTGGATGGGGAGGGGCCATCCCCCATCTGTACAGTGGTGTCGTCTGTCTTCTGATGGTACCACTATCTTCCTTCCCATTTCCCACAGTGCTGTTCACTTGAGCCATATGAAATTGCCACCAGTGTGAAGGTCAGTACAGAGGAATAATGAGAAGCCCCTCATATGGTCCATTTACCTCCTATAAACACTGTTGCCTTGGCTACTTTTCTATCGCTACATAGAGACACCGTGACCAAAGCAACTTGTAAAAGAATTGGGATTACAGTTCCATAGCGTTAGAGTCCATGAATATCATTTTAGAAATCATGGGAACAAGCAAGACAGGCATGGAGATTCAGCAGTAGCTGAAAGCTGACATTTTGAAATAACCACAAGGCAGAGAAAGATAGCTGGGAATGGCATGGGCTTTTGAAACCTCAAAGCCCACCCGTAGTGACAAGCTTCTTCCAAATAAGGCTACACTTCCTAATCCTTCCCAAAGAGTTCTACTAACTGGGGACCGACTATTCAAATATAAGAGCCCACTTGGGCCATCCTCAACCATTCAAACCACCTCAGTATCTCTGAAGTCTCCTTTCAACCCTTAATCCTATACATTACATGGGTGTCCACACCTGCCCCCAACCCAAGCTGTTTTCCTGAGGAATTTATGGAAACTAACCTTCCAAGTACTTGTGAATCCCTGTGTTCTGATTCTGGCTCCCTACTGCCTCCTTCTCCCCCACAGCCCAGACATAAACAGTCTGAGATCTAAATAGTATTTTCATGGCCCATTTTGACTGCAGAGATCACAGTGCAAATCATCCAGTGTAGGAAGCCGCGCATGCGCTGGCTAAAGCCGCGTTTGCCTGACATCCGGGATTTTTCCTGGTGAATAGGTGAATTGCGCATGTGCCATGGAAAAGGCCTGCCAAAGTTAAAGCCCATCCCATGGCGTTTGGCACGCTACGAGTAAGCAGCCAATCAGAGGTGAATGCACCGCTCCAAGGGTATATTAAGCAGTGCTTTTCCTGGGCCTGGCGTCTTCTTCCACCATTTTGTATTTGGGAATAAACGTGTTTTTACGGAAGGATTCTGGTGTGTGTGTGTGTGTGGTGCGTTCTTGCTGGAGAGACGATTACACGCGCACCTCACAGTTGGTGCCGAGAAACCCGGGAGAATTTACCATCGCCGGCGCTGTTTAAGAAGATCCTCCACTCACTCTCCACGCGTGGAGTGAATCCAGAACCGTAGAACAAGGTAATGCTCTCTGAGAGATATGTTTGGACTTGATTTAATTTATTTCCCTCCCCAGTTGGCAGGAACTTTAGAGGCTCTCGCTATGGTGTTGGTAGCATTAGTTCTCTTTCTTTTGGTTTTCGTGGCGGTTCGGGGAGTGGCAGACGGATTACGGGTTAGCATGTCAGAAACAGAGAAAAGAAGGAAGCGCTTAGAAATTCAGAAAGGAAAAGGGAAAAAGGATATATTAAAGAAATTAATCCTCCCCGAGGAACAATTCACGGGGATGAAAGATGAGGGGAAGAACACCCTTGGGAGAGACAGAAGGAGAGGAAGCCTCAGAAAGAGATCTCTTTATCCGGTAAAGGAAGTTTTGAGGCTTGATGCCTCTGAGTTGGAGGGGATAACTTCCTCAGAGGACTCAGATGAAGAGATAGATGAAGAGGAAAGATGCCAGCCAGATAAACAGTTGCCGCCGCAAAATCTAAAGCAGACGAAAAAGAGAGATAGAAGCCGGACGGCCTCTCCGCCTGTAGCGCCCTCCCAACCTAATGTTCCCGGCGCACTTCCGCCTTATGTGGACAGGCGCTGCTCAGGCTCCTTCCTTTCAGAGGAAGACAAGAGAAAAATGTTACAAGCTTTTCCAGTGTTTGAGGATGCAGGAGGAGGTCGTGTCCACGCACCTGTAGAGTATGCTTCTATTAAAGAATTCGCTGAATCGGTTAACAAGTATGGAGTTGATGCTAATTTTACAATTATGCAGCTTGAGAGATTTGCCACTATGGCAATGACTCCGAATGATTGGCAGAACACAGTAAAAGCTGCTCTCCCTAATATGGGACAGTATATGGAATGGAAGGCTTTGTGGCACGATGCTTCTCAAGCACAGGCAAAGGCCAACGCTAATGCGGAGGGCAACCAGAGACAGTGGACTTTTGAATTATTAACAGGGCAAGGACAGTATGTTGCCGACCAGACTAACTATGATTGGGAAGCATATGGCCAGATTTCCACCGCCGCAATTAAGGCATGGAAGGCCCTCTCGAAAAAGGGCGAGGCTGGAGGAAATTTAACAAAAATATTACAAGCCCCCCAGGAGTCCTTCTCAGAATTTGTTGCTAGAGATTCCCATATTTCCTCACCAAGAGCATTAACACCGGCTGCAAATCATGCCCTGCGATTGGTGGAGGATGCCTTGCAAAAAGCTCAGCTAAAACGCATTGATGAGACCAAAACTTTTAATTTGTGTGTCTTTAAAACCAGACATTTACCAACTGCCGTGTTATGGCAGGATGGGCCCTTATTATGGATTCATCCTAATGCATCTCCTGCAAAGATTATTGAATGGTATCCAGATGCGGTTGCTCAGCTTGCCTTACGGGGATTAAAAGCAGCTGTCACTCATTTTGGAAGGGAGCCTAAGGTTTTAATAGTGCCTTATACTGCACATCAAGTTCAAATATTAACTGCTACCTCTGATGTTTGGGCCGTGTTGGTTACCTCCTTTAATGGTCAAATAGATAATCACTACCCTAAACATCCCATTTTACAGTCTGCTTTAACTCAAGCTATTGTATTTCCACATGTCTTATCTCAAAAGCCGCTCCCGGATGGAGTGGTCATTTACACAGATGGGTCAAAGACAGGTGTGGGTGCTTATGTAATTGATAATAAGGTCACTGCCAAACAATACCAGGAGACTTCACCTCAAGTTGTGGAATGCTTGGTAGTTTTGGAGGTTCTTGAAACCTTTCCAGGCCCTTTAAATATTGTTTCAGATTCCTTTTATGTAGTAAATGCAGTTAAAGCCTTAGAAGTGGCTGGGCTAATTAGACCATCTAGTAGACTTGTAAAAGTTTTTCAAAAGATTCAATTCGCCTTAGTTAATAGGAGATTTCCGGTTTTTATTACACACATCAGGGCTCACTCAGGTCTACCAGGTCCAATGTCTCATGGGAATGACCTAGCAGATCGAGCCACAAAATTGGTTGCTATTGCCCTATCTTCAAAATTAGATTTGGCCAAAGATTTTCATAAAAACTTTCATGTGACAGCAGAGACGTTACGTCGTCGGTTTGAGATAACTAGAAAGGAAGCTAGAGATATAGTTACTCAATGTCAGAATTGCTGTCAATTTTTACCAGTGCCTCATGTAGGAATTAATCCACGAGGAATTCGGCCACTACAAATTTGGCAAATGGATGTCACTCACATCCCAACCTTTGGCAAATTACAATATTTACATGTTTCCATTGACACTTATTCTGGAATTATATTTGCTTCTCCGTTGACCAGAGAAAAGGCAGCACATGTTATTCAACACTGCCTTGAGGCATGGAGTGCCGGGGGAAGCCTAAAATTCTTAAAACGGACAATGGGCCGGCATACACTTCTCAAAAGTTTAGACAATTTTGTTGCCAAATGGAGGTAACCCATCTGACAGGCCTCCCTTATAACCCTCAGGGACAGGGCATCATAGAACGGGCTCATCGCACTTTTAAGTCTTATCTAATAAAACAAAAGGGAGGAGTCGAGGAGACTCTGCCCTTAGTGCCACGAGTCACCATTTCTATAGCACTTTTTACCCTCAATATTTTAAACCTGGACAGTCAGGGCCATTCGGCTGCTGACCGTCACTGTTTAGAGCCTGACAGGCCGAAAGAGATGGTAAAATGGAAAGACATTTTGACCGGACAATGGAAGGGCCCAGATATTGTTTTATTAAGAGCCAGGGGAGCGGTTTGTGTGTTCCCACAGGAAGAAGACAACCCGTTTTGGCTACCAGAGCGGCTGACGTGGCGACTTGCGATATTGGAAGGTGACACCCAGGTGGACCCTCCAGGCTCTGATGACAGCCCTTGTGCTGATCCAAGGGATACAGGTTCCTAGTATATCGGGGAAATGATGATGGACCATATTATCTGCCTTTCCAAAACCCATACCAGTCAGACATAATGTAACTAATCTGTCCAGAAAATTGTTTTAATATCTTACAGGAAATTGGTTAGAAAACTTCAGTGAGACACTCAGAAAATTGAGAACAGCTGTGGTGAATATCAACTTGACTCGCGTGGATCTGTCCCTGACTGAGGGACTGTCCTCCTGGAATTCTTCAGCTTTCTTCTTTTCTTTTCTTTTAAGTGGGTGGGAGTAGGCCTGTTTGGTAAGCCCTATGTTGCGGATCAGTATTCATCCTTTGATTGGATTGCAAACTCAGAGCTCAACAAAATTTTGACAAGGCTATTATTGGCCAGGCGCTTGTGACCAAAGAACTAGGGGCTTCCCCTGCAGTGTGGCTATCACTGCTTCAAAAATAAGTAGTCTCCCCCTCATGAGTGGTGGTGCTAAATGTTAGGCTATCAGCGTTACACCTCAAAGGATTTGCCCATTGTACTGGGTCGGTGAGGAGTCTTGGCCTGGCTGATTCTTGTCTGTGTAGCTGTGGTACCTGAATTTTGAGACAAACAGCCCTTGCACCCCTAGGAGATGACTCCATTGCACAGGGATGGGTGTTTGCATCTCTTTCTGTTTCCCTTAGCCCTTGCACTCAGAGGACTTGTTTCCATTGCACCTGATAGGGTAAGGGAGACTGTCTTAAACTATTAGTCCTTGATCACTTATTCCCCCAAGATGGAATTTGCTTGATCGGCCTTGAGTTTGAGTCATGACTGGTACCACCCTAGACAGGCCAAGGACAGCCAGATAGACAACTCCATCTTTTTGTCTCCAGGCCAGTTGCCAATTGGTCCCAACGACGGGAATAAGTTGATCCCATATGCCAGAGATACACCACAAGTGGTGAGTCTATCCAGTAACAGGCATTACGAGTGGCCACAACCTGGGGCGCACATTCTGAGAATGCCAGGTGTGGGTGCGCGACCCTCGTAGCCTAGACAGAGAGCTCACCATTCTTTGGTGCTGGCTGTGGAGAAATGTCAACTAGCCTAAGACATGGGACATTGACCAGTGCCTGTTTAACAAAACAAAAAAGAAATAGCCAGTAGACAGATTCCTCAGCCGCTGTACCCAGGGGCTTCTGATAAAGACACCCGGTAAAGCCTCAAACATTTCTATACACAGTCCCTGCCCACTAAGGTGTTCGTTCCACGGATAGAAGGTCTGGAAAGTCTATAACGGAGTGGACGGATAAGCCTCGGCCACCTAAGACAGGGCAGCCGCGGGTGGGGAGGCTGACCCCGTGACGGGTAAGAGTTTGAGCACCGCCCTCTAAAGAGACTCAGACCCGCCGTGAGACCCCCAAATATGGGAGTTACGAAACCTTCCCAGGGATCTCAACTACCACCCTCTACAATAAAACAAAAAGGGGCAGATGTAGGAAGCTGCGCATGCGCTGGCTAAAGCCGCGTTTGCCTGACATCCGGGATTTTTCCTGGTGAATAGGTGAATTGCGCATGTGCCATGGAAAAGGCCTGCCAAAGTTAAAGCCCATCCCACGGCGTTTGGCACGCTACGAGTAAGCAGCCAATCAGAGGTGAATGCACCGCTCCAAGGGTATATTAAGCAGTGCTTTTCCTGGGCCTGGCGTCTTCTTCCACCATTTTGTATTTGGGAATAAACGTGTTTTTACGGAAGGATTCTGGTGTGTGTGTGTGGTGCGTTCTTGCTGGCGAGACGATTACACGCGCGCCTCACAATCCAGTTTCTCCATTTTGAGGTTTTGACATCAACTAGAAACATCCCCAGTATAGGTAAACTTACAGAAAACTCAGCGATGAAACTGGAACCATCTAAATAAACCATTCATCTCTTACACTGTAAATGTTTAGGGCAGAGCGTGTTTGTTTTACATGGAAAAATAAGGACTCTTGTGTGGAAAATGGTATCACACAAATTCATGGAAAACCACTGCCTGAAACAGGTTAGTGAGGATCCCCAAAGGTCATGTCAAAGGCCAAGTACTTGACAGCTGTTCCAGCACAGGGAGACGTGAGCACTTGTTCCTGTGTGCCAGCCTGGCCAATGACACTGAACCCAGAGGAACGCCTGGCTTCCATCCCAGAAGTTGCCTTTTCTGTCAATTATGTGCTCTTGACAAGTCTAAAATGGAAACAGAGGGCAGATGTAGTAGCTGAGGGCACACTAGAGGTCCTTTCTGAGTTGTCCAGTGAGACTGGCTTGGAGAACAGGAAGGAGCTTGATTTGTGTGCTGTACGGCTTCACCTGACATAGCCTGAAGATCTAAAATGAGTCCATTTGTCCCTGGATCTTCACCTGACGTTGTAGTTGACCAAGTACTACAAGGGGACATAGAAGTGCTTTCTACAGTGTCTGGTACACAGGTCCTTAAGGACTTAAATCAAAACCCAATCAAGATAACACTGTTGGTAGCTGAGTAACTGGAAATAGAGCATCCTGGCTGCCTAGAAATGAGAGGTGTTAAGAACAAGGATGATCCTGTGGTCCAACATGAAAGATGTGCTGCCAGATGCCATCTCTACCTCCCTACAGTTGTGGGAAAATCCAAGAAGACTTTAGAAGTAAAAGAGCAAAGATACAGAGGCAAGAATGAAGCTATTCATGAGAACTCAAAAGGAACTAAACCCACCAAACCATTGTGCCAGACACTAGAAGAGATAGAAGTTGCACCACCATGTTGGCTCATATTCATGGATAATATGTGTGTGTGTTTGAGTGTATATATACTCTGTGTATGCAGGGACCTGAAGCGGTCAGAAGAGGGCATCTGATTCCCTGGAACTGGAATTATATAGGTGGTTGTCAGCCACCTTGTGGGTGCTGAGAATTGAACCTGAGCCCTTTACAAGAGCAGTAAATGCTCTTAACTGTTGAGCCATCTTTCCAGCCATGTCCTATATGTTTTCTAGTCTATTCTTGACTATGAAACTCCAAGCACTTCATTTAAATAGTTACATTAACTACATGCTCCACTGGTTTTGTGTTCCATTCTTGCAAAGGAAAGCAGTTGGCACAATATGCTAGCATTTTTCTTCTCTAGTTTCTTTGAAATGTTCTCTTCCTATCTATCCTATCCCATGAACACCCTTCACCCTTCTCTGAAAAGCTCTGGACTCCTATAGAATCTCCCTAATTCCCAACCAACCTCTGGGCTTCTCCCTCAGAGATGGGTTAATCCTGTTACCTCAGATCCTTTCAGTTCCTGTCATTCCTCGGATGCTACTCCACAATTCTCTGTCTTATTGGCTTTTAAATACCTCCAAGTAGATGGATGCTAAATATTTTTTATAATTTTTATAGTTGTTTTTGGGAAGATTTGCCCCAAATTTTTGGGTAGTATTGAGAAGCAGAAATTCCAAGCTGAATATGTTTGTGCAAGGTTGTACAGCATCATCATTCTCAGAAATCTCCATGACTATAATAAAATTAATAATAATAACAAATAATAATAGATAATAATAGTGGTGGTAATCAACTTGTGAGGTCCCCTGACTGAAAGATGACACTGAGTGTTGTGTCTTAGCCCACACCTGAAGATAACACAGCCCTCCTATTTGTCTTCCATTTCTCTGTGTCGTTTTCACTTTGGGACTGTCTGGATGTGAGATGCCAAACTGAGGCCAGGATCTTCTGTTCCTTGATCACAAGATTTCTATGTGGTTTTCACAGTTCCAAATTCATTGTCAGATTTTTCACCTACCACTCATGCCATTGTTTTAAAATCCTATTTGTGTTTAATAATATGCAATCACTGAAGTTTTAAGTCCAGGCATTGTCTTCCTGGGTTTGAAGCATTTTCTTCCCTCTCAGTGTCTTGGATCAAGGATTCCTTCTTTTGAGAAGCCGCCATTCTGGTCTTTCTGTCTGATCCCAGCCTAGCCTTCCTGGGATAAGAGGGACGTGGGTCTTCCCTGAGCCAGAATGGACTACAGAGGCCTCTGCTCAGGGTTGTGTTAGCCAATGGTTAAGGAGACATGTTTGGAAAGGCTGAAGATAAGATGTCATTCCCCACCCCCACTTTTTGCATTTAGGAAATGCTTCCATGTGTCATAGAACTTGACAGATATTAAATTTCCCATAAAAGAATATTTGTAAAACAAGGAAGAATTTTTCCAAACTTTATTTTTATGTAGGTATGATAAGCAAAACACAGTTCCTTGATCTATTTTAGTAATATTGCCATAAATTATTCCAGACTATAAACAGTATAAACAAAATTGATTTTCATACAGGATACTTGGCATAAGGAGGCTATAAACAAAATCTTTGTTATAATTAGGACACATTTGTTACAAGAACAAACCCTGAAAGAAAGTAACAGAAGAAGCATGGTGGAGAAGAAGAGGAGAAGGAAAGGGAAAACCAAACATTTGTCTGAGACTTGCCTCCCTCAGGACTCTCTTGTTCAAGTTCAAGAACACCTACCTCCTGTCTTCTGGCTATGCTGGCCTGACAGAGCTGTCTGTCTTCTGCTCTACTTTCAACCTCTACTTCCTTTGGCATTCCCTCCCTGAATTCCATTCTGTGTTACACACCCATCTTTGGCCTTTCCATATATTCTGGCTCCTGAGGCACTTGATAAGATGTTTTCTGGGGTATATATACTTACAGTATCTACCCCTAAGAAACTTCTTATCTAAACTTAGATAGGATTATATTGTTGGGCCTTATAAAATAAAAGCAAGCAATCTAGGAAGGTAATCTGTGCAGTCTAGGCCCTTAGTATTTAGCATCCCTCCATTGTTGTTAATAGTATGAGAGGAAATTTGTTATAGATCTTCTTTAGGGTACATTGCTCTCATCAGTTCCATTAAGTAAGTCATCTAAATATCAAAGTAGGAAATCTCTTCCCCCAGTCTTGTTCAGATAATCCCAGTTCTCTACAACTTACACTTCTAACTGCACACAATGTGTCAGAGCTTTCTGAAAGCAGGCATCCATGAGATGGTGAGCTGACCATCCACCCTCACCACCCCTGGGAATGATCCAGCTTCCTGAAGGTGCACAAACCTGGTAGCCAAATCTGTTGACTGCTATTGGTTTCCATAGTATTAGCTTCCAGCCCCTCTATGAAAGAATGAGTCAACTTGAGAAACCCAATCCCCTAGTAGTAGGTACAGAATCAAACAAATCTCCAAGTTGTAATTGGCCAAGTTACAGCTCAGATGCAAAATGCACAAACAAACTCTGCTTCAGGGTGTCTCCTTTCCTAAGGTTATTTTTAGTTGAACTGAGTACCTTCCGATGCCTTACACTTCCACAGCACCATCTGAGCTCCTGTCACCACCTTCCTCTTCTTTGTTAACTCCTCTCCCTGGATCTACCATACTCACAGTTTAAGACCCCATTCCCACCCCGACCCCCCATGTCATTCTTTCTCAAGTGCACAGAGTGGAAGGAGAAAGAATGCTAAATTTTATCTTACTTCAAAGGAGTCAACCACGGTGAACTCCTAGCCACCTACACCTTTGGCATGTGGAAAGGACACCACAGTGTCAGGAGCAGTTTGGTAGTTCCATTATGGATACCATCTGCTAGGTGCTTTCTCTCCTAGTCCTTGGGATCTTCTAAACAGCAATCAAATTGAGTTGTTGGTACAGTCTCAACTTTGCTAAATATGAACAGTCTCAATGCTTAGCATCCTTCCATTTTTGCTGATGGCGTATCATGGGTCCTCTCATCTCCAGTAGCCAGATACTTTGTTTCTTTTTCACCAATGTCCCTGTTAGTACAGGGGCCTCCCAAACCAGAGTTGCTTCTAGACTCATCATCAGAGCAAATCCTGATAAAGCCATATATTGTACATTGAAAATATCTTGCTGAAAAGGCTTCACATCTAACCTGAAGGACTTCGTGGTTAACAACATAGCACTGTGGAGTAAGGGCCATTTAGGTGATGACCACAGGGCTAACTGGAAGTTGCACCATGCTGCCTCTGCCCAGCATCTGGAGAGAAGACCAAAGTGGGGAAGATACAAATTGAAAAGTCAAAAGACTGGCTGGGTATGGTGGTACACACCTTTAATCATAGCACTTTCAGGAGAAATGAAGAGCTTTCTGAGCTTCTGAGGAGCCCTGTCTACATAGTAACTTCTAAGTGAGCCAGAGTTACAGAATGACACAGCATTTCAAAAAAGGTTTTTAAAGTCTCCTCAGTGTGTGCTTCTGTGTTACTGTAAAGCTGAAGACTGCAAGTAGAATCTTTAAAAGCTGAGGGCCATCTGTACAGTGTTAGTTCACTGGAAGAGTAGCTGTTCCCTTGGCTCCAACAATTGCAAACCTCCAAGTAAACATCTTGTGTACCGATATAAAAAAGGATTAGCTAGGTCTATTGTGGGGCAGTGGGCTATGAGAAAAGCCAGAAAGCTTGGTAGAAAGAACTGAAACCCTGGGAACCTTGGTCTGAAGAAGACCTATAGGACAGCAGGCTGCTTCGAACTTTCCAAGAGCCAATGGCCCTCTTAGCATCCACTCCCCACGGCCCCCTCCCACAGAGAGGTCCATGGCCTTTATCACGTAGGAATAACACCTCCATGCAAATAAGGCATCCCCAAGCCCTCAAGCCAAACCAATAGAAGTTATCTGTTCTCCCCCCAAAACTGTATATATATCCCCAGAGCTCAAAGTAAAGTTTGCTGTGTGATGTAAGACCTCTCGCTGTCGGAGTGCTTTCGCGATCCCTCGCCAGTTGCCGGCTATCCTGAGCATTTCAAAGGACAACAACTCTCCTCTCCTCTCAGCGGGCAGAGTGAACTGAGAGAGCCGTAACACTTTTCTTCCGTGGGCTCTCATGAGCTGCCCCCAGGAAAGAGGGAACTGAAAGAGCAAGTAACACTCTCCCGCATTTGGAGGCTGGGACAGAGGTCCTGTTCTACGACTGAAAAGCGTGCTGTGCCCCAGCTCACAGGTGCGCTCTCCCTCTTCGCCGCTGCTGCCACCCCCGCCAGTGCCTTCCACTCCCCTGACCCCAGAGTCCGTCCGCCTACCCCCTCGGGCCCAGCCTGGAGCAGATGCCCGCTGCCACCACCGTTTCCCGCCCCTGGTGCCCTGCGGCGGTTCTGCCAGCTGCTCTCCCAGGACGTCTTCGCCTGGTCTTGTTGCACTTCTGCTTGTGCCAGCACGGCTGCCTGCAACCCCTAGGTGCAAGCAGTGTGCGACAGTCTATCATGTGAGTTCCTAACACTAGCTACTTAGGAGGCTGAGACAGGAGTTGAAGGCAAATCTCGGTTAAATATCAAGACTGTGTCTCAAAAGGAAAGTGAAATAAAACGTTCAGGAGTTTAGCTCAGTGCCTGGGGTTTTAGAAGGTGCTGGGTTCAATCTTCAGTACAGCAAAGGAGAAAAAGAACAAATTCAAATGTCACACACATTCATTAGTCATTCCAATCTGCATCTATTACTTCATTCTGGCTTTAAGTCTATAAAATGTGGGGATAACAACTGTTTTATCTGTGTGGAAACTGAGCCTTGAGTTAAGTGGGACTGGAATTGAATCACATGGTTCTCTCTGACTGAACACTTAGTTTTGTGGCTAGTCCTGTGCTTTCAGCCCTTATCCTGTAGCTTGTACCCTCAGAGCACTCAACTGATCTATGAGCCCAGCTCATAGCTAAGTTTATATGTGACACATCATACCCAGAGTGACATTGGCCAAGTACTCAGACCTGTCCCCAAAGGCTTCTGCTTGTCCCTGGCAGAAGGCAGTGGTTTCCATTCAGCCACCACATGCTCCCATGTGCCTTGGAGCAGATGGGACAAAGGTAGTCACGGCCAAGCCATTCCTTACCCCTAAGTATGCCTACATGATAAAAGCCACTCTCCTTGGTGAGGTCACCATGCCTGCCATAGTCACTTCCAATCCTCTTGAGCTCATCATCTGACACTTGTGTCCCCATTTTCCTGTTCCCAAACATACCTCTGAGCACTCTCAATTCTCTGAGAGTTCTGTGTCTTTGTGGTGACTGAATCCTTTCCCTTCTTCATCCCGGCTCACTGATGCTGGACCTGGCCTTCACAAGCCTCTCTGGCTCAGAGAAGGTGGACAAAGGGACACTGGAGCCAAGCTCTTAAGGTGAATTGTGGTTTCTCAGAGATCCTTCTAGCGTCTCTGTCATTGTCCTGCAGTGAGCAGGCACCAAGCAAGCGCCAATCTCCAAGTCTGGAGACATAAGGAACATTAACTAAAGCCAGCTCACATCCTGGAGCCAAGACCAGCAAAGCCCCACTGACCCTCTCAGCTGAGAGATGGGACCGAGTGGCTAAAACTTGCTACTGTTAGCCATGCTGTTTTGAGGTCATTTGTCACTAATGTTATAGAATATTTCATATTAACTGCTGTTTTTGAGATCTCTCCAGTGTGTGAGTATCGACATTCATATACCTAGAAAAACTGGTAAAATAGTTTTCTATCCAGAGACGATCCTGCTCCTTGAAATAAGCAAGTCTGGACACTTAGCACATCAAGCAACCTTCTTTATGGGTACTTCCTTTAAAACTTGGGCTGACATTTACCTGTGAGGAACAGATCTTGGCCTTCATACTCTATTTGGGACAATTTTATTTATGTGTTTAGACTGGGGGTGGCATTGGTATATGATCTTGTTTGAATGAAAATGCAGAATCAGACTAAGGGAGAGACAAATAGAAGAGTTCTCCTAGAGGTGAGAAACTGGCTGTCCTGCTTGACTTCTCTGGGGACTCAAGTCAGGTTGCTTAATACACTGAAAAATGTCATTTCTTTAAAAGGACTTTGATAGTGGCAAGGTTACTGCCAACACTTAGTGTAAGGCACCTGAACTTACTATAGAGAAGGTATGATAATGAATACAACTTGGAGAGAATTATTAAGCCACAGTTAATGAACTATGACCTTAATACAAAGTGATAAGTCAAATGAGCTCAGAGAACACTGGACTGGACCAGAGGGACCATATGCTGGGATAGGGCAAGCAAAAGTAAGTTGTTCTTGCCTGGGACTCAGCCCACCAGGGACTTGCAGAGGACCAAGTAGTGCCTTTTGGCCTGGCTTGGTTGTGCCATAAGTGGTACGTTAGACAAACTATAAACTAACTAGTCCTTGTTTTGATGAGTCTTTACCTCCAAGAGACACAGTTGGTTTTCTGTCTCCTTACAACACACACACACACACACACCCACACACACACACACACACACACTACCCTGATCTCCTTCGTACAGCTGAAAACTTGCCTTAGCTTGTCAGTTCTGGTTTTCAGATAGTAATGTGGCCATGCAACTTCAATAGAGCTGTTTCCTGATGTCAAACCTGGTCTAAGGTGTGACTTGGCCTTAACATATTATGTAAATGGTTTTTTCTCTTCCCACAATGATTTAAGGTCTCTTTTGTGGACAAGAATACAGTTCCCTTGAGTTTCTATTACAGAAATCCTCCTGGCTGAGGACCAGGAGCTTGTGGGACGGGTTCCTGGGGCTAGCAGCCAGGTTTGGGCCACTGCCATATTGCCTTCTATAACTGACCTCCTGCATTCTGTGGAATGGCATGTGGGGTTGAGGCCACCCCAGGGGACTTGCTCCTAGTTGCTCCCAGTAGTGTTGACAGGCACAGCAGCTGCCTCTCTACAAGCCTACCAGAATGAATGCCATCACAGGCTGTGATTTCAGCTCCCAGTGGGACTCTCTTGTCCTGCTGCGCTCTTGTGATTTAGTGAGAGTGGGGGCAAAAAGACTCAGAATTCCTTCCACAGTGATGGACTCTTAAGGAGCCAGATCTGTGCTTGCATGGAGAGGACAAGTGTGAGTTAGAACTATTCAAGCAGGATACGCAACCCACTTCTGACGAACCTTCCTGAGATAGTGACATGCTGCCTACCTCGAGGTGTTGGAGTTAACAAAAGGGCATCACTGATTGGAACTTACTAGTCTTCAGCAACGTCCACTTTCACCCTGGACATCATGTCTTGCAAGTAGAGGGAGGGTCTATGCGTTGTCAAGGGTCACACATCAATGATTATGTCTTTTGCATGTGGACATGCTACACACTGTTTTCATTCTACCACAGCCTCAAGAGTTTGGTTTGTGTACCTCCAGATGCCCCCAAACACATCCAAGCTTACATTTGTCTTCTCTCAGCTTTTGATTTCTGTCAAATTAGCTCATGGGTCACACTGCTGTTCACTCAGTCAGGTTCAGTCCAAAGTCAACGAAGTCACCTTCTTAGAAAGAACCATGAGTCATTTCAGAACCCTGTAGAGCATTCACCTTGGCCAGAAGAGCACTCTTTGGTGCTCCGCTGCTCAGTGCTCCTACAGTCATGAACAAACATTTGCCCTTCCCCAGAACACTACTCTCTGCCTGTCTCCTTGCACTGCTGTGTCACTGGGTCAACTTTCCTTCCTCTTACAATGCTGCCTTTGCATGACACCTCTCTAAGGTGGCTCTGCCTCACCTGCTCATGGAGAAGCTATTTCTCTCTTGTTTCCAGTCCCTTAGCAAGCATTGAGTTGTCTGTCAGTTTGAGGCAAGCTCATCTGGCTTTAGAACTGAGCACTTTGAATACATATAATATAAGATTCTTTTTTTAAATGTTGATTATGTACACTTATAGTCCCAACTCCTTGGGAGGCTGACGCAGAAGGATCACGTGAACTCACAAGTTTGAGACTACCCTAAAACATGACAGATAACATATAAAAATAAAAAATATAAAGGAAGCAAAAAGAGGAAAAAAAACAAAGAGAGGAAAGGAAAAGAAAAAATGCACAATTAGACACAAAACATATTCAGGTGGGTAAGACGGCTCAGCCAGTAAAGGTGCTTGCTTTCAAGCTGGATGACCTGAATCTAAGCTTCAGGACCCATTGACTCTTGTAAGATTTCCTCCGTCCTTCGTATGAACACAGAGGTTCACACAACCCCTATCTCAAAGAAAATAACTAAAACTGTAAAAAATCAAAACACCTCAGCTCCTCCCATATTTACTGGAACTGACTAGCAAAGTTCTCTGTTTTTTTAAAGGATAGTGTGTGCCTGCCCAGAGTCACTCAGTAGCAGGTGGCGACCATGGAACAGTAGCTAAGAGCTTACATTCTGATCCACAGGTAGAGGACGAGACCAGGCCTGGTATGGGCTTTAGAAACCTGAAGCCTACCCTGAATTACACACCTCCTCAAACAAGGCCACATCTCTTAATCCTTCCTGAACCGTTCCACCTACTGGGGGCCAAGCATTCAAATGTAAGAGTCTTTGGAGACCATTTCCATGCAAAGCACCACAGCTGACAATTCTATCAACCTGTTAAGAATGGGCTAACATCAAAATAGTTTGAGTCTCACAAAATAAAATATGGAAAGAATACTGCTAAACCCAGTCTATAAAGCTGAATTTACCCTAACAATAACCAATAACAACAAACTCCTGCTCTCTCTCTCTGTCTCTCTGTCTCTCTCTCTCACTCTCTTGCTCTCTAGTTCTCCCTCCCTTCTTTCCTCCCTCTCTCCACAATAAACAGAGATGGAAACATTGAAAATGAAGCAATCGTAAAATGAATTCAGACATAAATGAAAAAGATATACACCACAACCAAGCCAACTTCGTCTTAGGGGTACAAAGTTGGTTTAAACCTAACAAGAAATATCATCCAATAATATTCCTAAATGTAAATGACTTAACTCACCAATAAAAAGACACATTGGAGTAAAAGACAAGATCTGATCTTATGTTGTCTTCCAGAAACATATTTTACTTGTAAAGAGAGCCATGTTCTAGAGTTCAAAGTTGGTTATATCAATAAATATAGTACAACACACACACACACACACACACACACACACACAAAATAGTCCTAAGGACCAAAGTTATTCGATCATCTTAATAGACGCAGAAATGCCTTTGGCAAAGTTCAACATCTCATTGCAATAAACACTGACCAATAGAAGTAATTAGAAGTAATATACCCCACCAACACATACACACACTACACACACACACACAGAAAAAAAATCAAAGCATTTCTCCTAAACTCAGAAACAAGTCCATTTTCTTCACTCTTATCAATGCAGTGCTTGAAGTCTTTACAAGAGCAATATGATGAAAGCGAAAAAAAGATAAAGTAGGCAAAGAACGAGTTAAATTCTCCTTATATACAGATGATGGTTCTATACTATGTGACCCTCCAAGCCCCACCAGAAAGCTCTTTCACTCGTATACCTCTATCAGTGTAACAAGATGAAGCTCAACAAATGGAAAGCAGCAGTTTTAGCAGCTCTTCTATATGTCACTAACAAATGTTCCAAGAAACACTTGTTAGTCAGGAAAAAAATATCATTTGCAATAGTTTGAAAAAGAAAACTCTGAGAATTAACTTAACCAGGAAAGAAACTAAAATGGAAGATGCTAGAAGACGAAATGGCTTCCCGCATCCATGAGCTGGCAGAATTGTCATTGTGAATTGTGAGTTGTGAAACCGATATTATGAAAATCACTATGCAAGCAAAATAATCTACAGATTTGATGCAACCCTCTTCAGGATTACAATGACATTCTTCCCAGACTAAAAATTAAAAAACAAAAGTAGATTACATATGAAAGCATCAGAGACCCGGGAATAGCCAAAGCAATCCTAAACAGAAAGAGTAATGCTGGAGCTACACAGTACCTGATCTCAAAGTACCCTGTAAAGCCATAGTAGCAAGCACTGTATGAAACTTACACACACACACACATTTGGGAGCCAAGTCCTAGCAGAAAGTGGTTTTCATCTTTGCAGCCATCTCAGACCATATACCCTGACAAGAGATTTGTTTTTTAACAGTCCACAACAGCTGAGCACACTCTGATAAACATCTTGTTTTTCTCACATATCTTGCTGTGTTGTTTAGTATCCACAGCTGCAAGACACATGTGGTAAAGTGTCTTCAGCTGCATTCCCCTGCTTGTGCTTATATATACCCATGGTTTACTTTCAATAAATGAGACTTGATCAGATTCTGTCTTGTCTCCATTCTTTGTGTCTCTTGCCCCTCCATCCCCACTCTCTCTCTTGCTAGACCCTGTTGACTGACCCGAACGGACCAGATCAACACACAAAGCACAAAGCACAAAACACAAAACACATATACCAGTCAAAGACATGAGACAGAAATAAACTTGCTCAGATGCAACCAAACAAGTTTTAGCAGAGCTGTTAAAAGCACACACTAGGGAAAAGAGCCAACCTCTTGACCTAATGGTCCTGGAGTAGGGGGACTAAACCCGTATCTCCTACCCTTCAAAAAACTAACTCAAAATACATCAAACTTTGGAACTCCTATAGAAAAATATTCCAAGACAAAGGCACTTGCAAGGTCTTTCCGAAAAGAACCAGGAATGCAACAGAAGACCCAAGGACTGAAACACAATATTTAAGCATCTTCTGGCCAATAAAGAAAACAATCACTCGAGAGAAGAACTGATATAGAACATGGAAAATCTCTGAAAACAACATAGAAGATTAGGGATTAATATGTAACATATATAAAACTGCAAAAACTAAACACTTGAACCCCAAATCACCCAAATGAGTGAACTGGTTAACAAGCTGAGCAGATGCTTCTGAGGGCAATAAAAATGAATAATAACTGGACACTGTTTATAACCTTTACTAGTCAGAAATATCAATTAAAACTGCCTAAAGATTCAATAACATCCCAGTCAGAAGGACACTGTAAAAAACAAAAAAGAAAGAGAAGCAGATGCTGCTGCTGGCAGTATAAATGGGTCACTATGGAAATAATGTACAGTAACTCTAGAGTCACGGGCAGTCACTGTGGAGTCACGGGCAGTCACTATGGAGTCACGTGCAGTCACTATGGAGTCACGTGCAGTCACTATGGAGTCACGTGCAGTCACTGTGGAGTCACGTGCAGTCACTACGGAGTCACGTGCAGTCACTGTGGAGTCACAGGCAGTCACTATGGAGTCACGGGCAGTCACTATGGAGTCACAGGCAGTCACTGTGGAGTCACGTGCAGTCACTGTGGAGTCACGTGCAGTCACTGTGGAGTCACGTGCAGTCACTGTGGAGTCACGGGCAGTCACTGTGGAGTCACGGGCAGTCACTGTGGAGTCACGTGCAGTCACTATGGAGTCACAGGCAGTCACTGTGGAGTCACGTGCAGTCACTGTGGAGTCACAGGCAGTCACTATGGAGTCACGTGCAGTCACTATGGAGTCACGTGCAGTCACTATGGAGTCACGGGCAGTCACTATGGAGTTCATTTGGAGTTCCTCAAAATACTAGAACACTAGGGCTTTGATACACCCAATCACACACTCCGAGGAACACATGGAAAGCATTCAAATCCGCATGTCACACAGGTGATTTCATATCTGTGCTCATTGCTGCATTATTCACATAGCCGTGGAATGGAACCAGTCCTGATGTCCATCAGAGGATGAATGGATACAGAAAATATAGTGTATATATACAATGGATTGTTTTTAGATATAAAAATGAACCCCGAACACTGGCAAGAAAATAGCCAGAGTGAAAAAGTCGAGTAATGTGTCTCATTTTCATTCATATATGAAATATAGGTGTGTGTGTGTGTGTGTGTGTGTGTGTGACTGACAGACGGACAGAGATAGAGACAAAGACAGAGAGAGGACACACTAAGAGAAGAAGTCTTTGGAGAAGAATGAAGGAGAGGATAGTGGAAGTTTTTGAAACAGGCAATAAAGTGTTTGAAAGGAGGGCCCTAGCAAGGTGGTGTGAGTAAGATGGGAGAAGGTTGTTCAATAGACTAAGAACTAAGTACCCTGAACCGCAGGACTTTGCACGGTGCCTTACAATGTTATTAAACCCATACCTCTAGGGGCTGTTAGGAGCTGACAGCTGCTGGGGGGCCCGGAGTAATTTTTCTCTAGTAGTGCAGCCACGGTTAACTGCTCATCTGCCTATAATTGACTTTGTACTTATTCCTGGCATCCACTCAGATTAAACTTGTTTGGAAAGAAGCCCCCAGATGGAACAGAGAGTGACCAGAAGTAGGCATGATCAAATTACATCACTGATGAAATTGTCCAGAACAGATAGAAAACATTGTTTAAAAATGATAAAAATTACTGAAAAAGAAAATACTAAAAATACTGCCCAAACCAGTAAATATAAATAAGTAAGAGTCTAAATTTTTTCCCTAAAATTATTACAAATGGTGAACATACCATCAGTTTGGAAACTATACGTGCTCACACACCACAGAAATGATAGGCCAATAGATCATATCATTGTTTTAAGTTTAAAAACCTGGCAATTTGCAGTGTGGATACCATCACAGGTATCCTTAGGTTCATTCAGCTTTCTGTGAATAAATTCGACCTCAGCTAACCATGCTTTTAAATTGCCTGGGACAGCTTACAACAAAGTTCTGCTTTCTCTGTGCTATATTCTAGCCCAAAAGGGCATTCTTTAAAATATGTTGAGCTGGTGGGAACAGAAGAGGAAAATGCTGCTATAGAAAGCCAGTGGCGTCTCGGATTTTTTTTTTTTAAAGCACCAAAGGAAAGCCAACTCTACCCCCTTGTGGATGTAAAGGTCATTACACTTTTTCTGTGCATAGGGTACAGCCATCTTTGGACAATGAACAAGGATGAGTTCCTCTTTATTCTGAGTATCCCTTCGCCTTGCCTTCCTCCTTATTCCCAGAAACACACCCCTGAAGCCAGCTACAAAAGCAGGCTTTCTACCAGTGAGTCCAGGCTCTCCCCTGCTGCAGTTCTGGCCTCTTTTCCGTTGTGCATGCCTGGGGTGACTTGCCAGCTGGCCAAGCAGGTTAATAACCTGCAGTTGAAGGACTCCAGGTATGGGAGAAACCTTGGCAGTCTTTAGTAGCACCCTAAAAATCTTCCTAGCTAGAGAAAAGGGCAACATGGACTTCGATGGTGCCCCAAGTTCTTGGCCTCTTCTGTATCTTAATTTCCACAGTCCCAGGTTCTTACAATTTGCTGCTTAGTGTCTGTTCTCAGAATCTCAGTACCACATGTAAGGGAAGAATCACTTGTTAATCATGCCTCACCTTAAATGGCTTTTTCATGCTACATGGGGGAATACTAGCATATATTGTCATATATATGTACATGATGTGTGTGTAGTACACACACCTATATGTGCTTTCTGAGTATACATATTTTAATATAAAACGACGACAAAGAGAGTGTTCTTATAGGAGATGAGCTAAAAGGAAAAATGTCACCTCAAAGCTTCCCCAGCAGTGCAGTGAGCAGGAAGCGGCCTTTAGCCGTTCTGTAGACTACCAACTTCCAGCTGGTCAGTGGTTCCTGAGAGATACTTCATGGGGACACTTCACCATGTCAACAACTGAATAAAATCACAGCACAGTTCTTGTTTCATCTCCAGTATCAATTCCATTTCTCTCATACAATGCCTTAGTTTTGGTTTTCAGTTATTTTTGTTTGTTTGTTTGTTTGGGTTTGGCTTTTTGACACAAGGTCTCCCTATGTAGTCTTGGCTGTCCTGGACTTAGACATGTAGACCAGGTTGGCCCCCAACTCAGAGAGATCTACCAGCCTGTAGTTAAAGGCATGTGCCCCTTTGCCCGGCCTACCTTTGGTTTTAATGACACCTTCTCTTTCTAAATAGACTTTGACCGTCAGATTAACTCAAAGTCTAATACAGAATGGCCTAGTTAGCATTCCATGGGTAAAGGAATTTGGGGATTCAGATGTCAGGGCTGAGATCAGCTTGTCAGAGGCTGGCAGAGGTCCACGTAATTTTCCTAACTTGGCATGCCAAGGCTGATGACATGTGCTATATATGTGTGTGATAAGAACTGGGGTCCTTTGAGAAAATCAGAGTCTGCAGCAAGCTCCTTTCCCTCTCTCTCATCATGTCCCGGGACCACCACTGTTCTTCACAGTTAATTGAAAACACACCTCACTCTTTAAGTCCGGTGGACTGGTGGGAACTGCCAAATCCGCCTCCTGATGTGGCATTCTAGAGAGGGCAAAGGACACGGACACTCACAGCCAGAGACTGCACTGGGAGTGAAAACACCTGTAGCAAGTCTCACACCTATCCAGGGTTGTGTTAACACATTTAGTGTGCAGGTAGATTCCAGGGGCTGTGCTAACACACCCAGTGAGCAGGTCCCAGGGGTTTTGTTGACATGCCCAGTGAGCAGGTCACAGAGGCTGTGTTAACACACACACTGTGTAGTACCAGGGGCTGTGTTAACACATTCAGTGTGCTAAGTAAATGAACATTGAGGGAACCTAAGAACTGGATGGTGCTGGTGAGAGATGAAACCTTTCAGATTTTCTCAGTCTAGTTAACCATTAGACCTAATTAATAATTTAGAGGCCAGAGGCACAGCTTGGTGGTTCAGTATGTGCGTAGCCTGCATGAGGTTCTAGGTTCATCAATAAGTCCCATATTGAGAGATTTGGGCTTAATTGTTACAAAACTCTTCAGCCAATTATTTAGTATAGAAAAGTTTCAGAATCAGCCTCTCTTCCCACTGAATGGTGGAAAACGGAATCCCGTAGGTTTCAAATGTCTTGAACAAGCACAGCGGCAAGCCCTGATGGGAACACGAACAATCTAACTTTCCTTTTGGGAGTACTGTAACTGAAATATTCGAGTATGTCAGACAAGGGCTAGGGATGCCAGCCACACTCCAGGAAGAACTGTTTCGGAGGTTGGAAATTATCCAGTCAGGTCTGTCAAAGGCCTTCACTGTGTTGTGTCAAGGCAGATGGCACCATGGGGAAAGCATATGAATAAGGGAAGACAAATATATCCAAACAAGAAGTCATAGAAGGCAAGGGTCTGGGATCACTGTACTGTAACAAATCCCTCTTGATCTGTGTCACCCTCACAGCTGTGGTCCTGTGAGAGTCACATCGACCCCTTGCATGGGCAGTGCCACTGATGACCTAATTACTTCTTCGATTCTTTACAAAAACATTTGGGGGGATGGTTTTATACAATAAATTTGATCAAATTCTTTCTCTCCCTCGACTCCTCACAGAATCTATCCCATCTCCATACCCACCCAACTTCATGTTTTCTCTCTTAAAGAAACAAATCCAAAACAACAAAACAGAACAATGACAAAAAGCACACACACACACACACACACTTTCACTGCCAACTACTCTTGAGCATGGGGCCTGCTCTGGACTGTTTGATATAGCCAGTGACACTCCTTTGGAGAAAACTGGTTTTTCCCTTTCCTACCAGGTATCAATTGCAAAAACCTTCTTGGGTAGGAATGGAACTTTGTGACTGCTTCCTCTTCTCCGTCCTGGAATTTTCTCTGTGCAGATCTTGTGCATGCTGCCAGTCTCTGTGAGTTTGTTTGTGTATCAGCCCTACTGTCTGGAAAACACTGTTTCCTTAGGATAATCCACCTCTGGCTCTTACAATCCTTTTGCTTTCTCTTTGGCATAGATGCCTGGGTCCTGAGGGGAAGAGTTTGGTGAAGTCATTGTATTTAAGACTCAATGGTCCAAAGCCTCTCACTGTCTGCACACTGTTCAGTTATGAGTCTGTGTTAATAACTGTGTACCTCAAGGAGCCTCTTTGAGGGCTGGAGAGATGGCTCAGTGGTGAACAGTACTGCCTGCTCTTCCAAAGGACCCAGGTTCAAGGCCCAGCACCCACATGGAATCTCACAACTGTCTGTAACTCCAGTTCCAAGGATCTGACACCCTCATACCAATTCACATAAAAAATAAAAATGAATCATTTTAAAAATAATCTTCTTTGATCAGAGTTGAGGGATTCATTGATCTGTGGTTATAGCAATATGTCATTAGTTGTTTTTTTTTTTTCTGTATTCATTTGGTAGAATACCACTGGTAAGTTTCCCCTAGGCCCATGACCTATTGGAGCCTCGGTTCTTAAAGATTCCACTACCTCTCAATATCACACTGGAGACCAAGCCTCTAGCCATGAACCTTTGAAGGGACAAACCATGCCAGGGCCCTAGTGGCTCCTTTTTGGAAACCTGCTTAGCCGTGCCTTGAGCCTACTGCTCTTTTTTTACCACACCTCATGGTTTTACCTTTGACCTCTAATATCTGTTTTTTGTTTTAAACAGGGTTTCACTGTGTAGTTGTGACTGCTCTGAAACTCACTCTGTAGACCAAGCTGGCTTCGAACTCACAAAGATCTTCTGCCTCTACTTCCTGAGTGCTTGGTCTTAAAGGCATGTGCTAAGCATCACCTGAAACAAAATTAGTCTTTGATCATGTTTCACAGACTAAGTATAAGGAAAGGGCACTAGCTATAGGACAAGGAATTGGAGCTTGTATATTCACAGTCAGGGCTAGCCCAGAATGGAACCTTTGTGCTGTGTGTATTATGGGGCCTCAACATGAGTTTAGAAAACATCGTAGAAAATGGGCAAAGCCACACCATTAGCACAGCACTGGGAAGAAACTTTGCACCGAAAGCACCTGTCTACAGCTTATTCCTCATAACAAATGGCAGCTGGGATTATATATCTGCATGCTGCCCTTAAAACCCTAGCTTATCACATACAACAGCCCGAACGTGATGAATCACATTCACTGCAGCAGAGAGGAGAGGCTAAGGACATGAACACAGCTGGAATCAAACTCCAAGTACTGGGATCAGCATGGCAAAGGAGTCCCAAGAACAAGCTAACAAGCCAGCATCAGCAGTCCATCCCACAGAAAATAGCATTTGCTATTAACTTTCTTGTTTGTCGTAACTTCTGCATCATAACTTCAGATTTGGCTACAGCTGGACAAAATTCTGTCATCTCTGAGGTTGTATGGATGAAATTGCCTGGAGGAACATGACCAGTCAACCTATGTGGCTATAATACCCTGAGAAAAGACTCACACAGGTTCGGTGCAGACAGAACTGTAAAAGAAATCTCTCTTCAGTGGGTTGAAACTGAGTATGAGGAGCCGTGGAACAAATTGCCTACTGTGTGCCACCTCAACTAGTTCTCTCATAAACCTCTGGTGGTTCTCTAAGAGCATACACAGGGCCCCCTCCTGGGCTGTCAGAGGCTTTTGTAACTGGTGCTGATGTAGCCAAGTGGGAAAGAGGTCTCCGCACTCTTCACAGGCTGGGCACTTTGTAGGACACATGCCTAAGTATTAGGGAAAGAGAAGCTGGCTGTGAACTTGACTCACAGTGACTTTTCCTAAGTTTCCCTCCCAAGTCACTTGTCTGTATTGAACACCGGCTCCTTTTCCACCGGCCACTCATTTCCAGAGAAACACCGGTGAGAGTCAGGGAATGAAACATGGCTCCAGGTGGAATCTAGTTCTGGATGGTTCTGAGACTTCAGCCTAACTTCATCTCAGCAGCCCTGGCGATATCCATACCTTCCTGCACATGACACCTAGAGTTAATCTTCTTCCTGTCACCTCTGTTGCACCTCTTATTCTGGTTATAGGCAAGGCTCCTCTGGGACTGTGGACCTAAAACCCTCCCACCCCTGGAAACATCCAGATCATCTTTTTCTTCCTTCCTTTCCATCAGAGCCATTCCAACCTTCGCAGGGTCGCCCTCTGGCGGTCATGTCATATTTTGTATTTTATTCCTGTCTTTCTTACCACAATAGGTAAAGGTAATATTTAAAGAAGATTGGCTACAGGCCTTTGTTTTTAATTTTTTTTTTAAGAAATGGGAACAGTAGCTACTCAAATTGAATCCAAAGTTGTCCACTAAGCAGCGCCTCCCTCCCCCCATCCCTGAAAAGCACTGCAAAAAAGTGTCCTCTCTAGCTGAGCGAACTTCTGCAGGCAGCTAGGCAGGGATGGAGAAAGGACTAACCCCAAGCATCTGCCATGTATCTTGTTGTTTTTAATTTCTTGTGATACTAAGCATGGGAGATGATATTTTTGTACTTGTTTTTCTAGGTTTGTCTAAAGAATTAAGCTTTGAAAACGTGGGTAAGGCAGGAGGCACACAGCTCATTTTGTAAATGTTTGCCTTGCAAGCACGAGGACCAGAGTTTAAGTCCCAGAAGTTACATATTAATAAAAAAACAAGCTATGCATGTTGATATGCGGATGTACTTCCCAGTGCGGGAGATAGACAACCAGATAACTGGCAAGCCTTGGGTCCTAGTGAGAACTGGTCTTTCAAAAACAGGATGCTTCTTGAGGGACAACCTCAGGATTGTCTCCACACAAATGTAAACACGCATACACCACACACAACAACACGTGGTTTAAATGTCGAAAATGATGGCTGGAAGTCTCTGCAATTAACTTTTTGAATCTGATGAGCGCATGAATGCTATGGAATAAGGTTGAATTTTTCTAATGATCTCCCCTTTACAAAGCAACCTTATCAGGAGATTCTTGGGGGGACTTTCTCAGCAGTGAGGCTGTACCCTTAGGTGATATATCTCCATCACAGAGCAGGTACTCACCTGAGTGTAACCTCTGGACTCCTGGGATGCACCGGTGGCCACTAAGCAGCACCTCCCCCCCCCCCATGAAAGGCACTGCAAAAAAGTGTCCTCTCTAGCTGAGTGGACTTCTGCAGGCAGCTAGGCAGGGATGGAGAAAGGACTAGCCCCAAGCATCTGCCATATGGGAAGGAAGGTGCTAGTGTGTCTGGGAGGCAGATGAACTCTTGGCACTGCTGTCTTCTCCCAGGTTTTGCCAGAGACACAGCCAGGAGCCTCAGTCATCTATGAGCACTTTCTATAGATTTTCTTTCCTGAGTGTGTTTGCTTAAAGACCGAGGCCAGTATGGGGGCTGTTTTCTTGGATTTGATTCTAGGATTCTGACAGCAGAACCATGTTCTCCTGGCTGATGGTGATGGCCTCTGTATCCTGGCCTTTGCTCACACAATGGAATTTCATCTTGTTCCTCAGCTTAAGTCTGCCCATTAGCTCTGAGACCATCTGAACTTCAGAATTAATATTGTGAAGATCATTTCTACCAAAAGCCATTTACAGATTCAATGTCTTCTTAGTTAAAATCCCCATTGTGTTCTTCAGAGAAATGGAAAAGCTATCTCGAAATTCATACAGATTCTGGAAGGCCAAAACCATTCTGAGCAGAAAGAATGATGCTGGAGAAATTACCATGCCAAATCTTAAGGTATATCACAGAGCCATGGTAATAGAAAGAAACAAACAAACATATAAATCAATGGAACTCAAACACGAGTACATGTAGCTTCAGCAATCTAATATCTGACAAAGATGTCAGAAATATCCAAAGAATGGACTTGGGGTCTAAGCAGAGAAATAAAAATGGCTAAGAAATTTTTAAAATTACATATAATACATACAAATCTATATACACACATAGATGATTGAAATGAGATTTTCCAATCTGGTCTGACAATAGTCCCCCACCCCCGCAAAGAACTATAGACTATCTAAACTAAACCCCCAACACCAGGCATGAGAAGCCTTCTTTTGAATTGTTGGTCATGGTTATCCAAAAGACTCCCAGAACCATATAGGCTGTTGCTTTGGTTGCTCCCTGTCCCAAGAGATTAAAGGTAAGTCTGTATTGCGGAAGACACCACGTACTTCAAAGGACCTGGAGGATTGGAACAGATCTAACCTGAAAGCCTCCCCTGAGAAGAGGGCGTACTCAATAGCCCTGCCCAGCTATGATGCCTAGGAGCTAAAACAACCAGCACAGCACAGAATTCCCAAGGGTGCAATCGTGTCACATACATCTTGGCAGTAATCAACAGCTTTCTAATTGGACTTTCAGCTAGTGACATTGTGGGTCTCAGGGGAGAGCCTACAATAGCCACTTTACTAACCCATCATAATTTCCAGCCGCATTCTAAATTTTATCATCTGATAATAATCCTTAGGCATGGATAGATTGCACCCTCACTTCTCCACGCAATAGATACCATAATAAAAACCAGTGCTGATCACATTGCGGAGAACACATGCCTACGCTTTAAGCTGCAAATGATACATCTACGGCACCACCTTGCACGTAAGGCTCACGGATCATAGAGGAAGCTGGAGGAACAGGGAGTTTGCTACGAGATTGTCTCCTAGAAATGCCAGGGTAGTTACACATCTGAAGTCTCATCAACAAGTCATATTAATGTAGAAGGGGGAAGCTTGTAAGGCCTCAACCCTAGACAAAAAAACAAAAAAACAAAAAAACCCCCAAGCAACCAAGAAATGCTAAATGGGAAGAAATAGTCCTCCCTTCTCCAGGGAAAAGGAAACATCAACTAGTTATCCAATACCAAGTAGTCAGCCCTGAAGTCATTTACATACAAGTAACGTTATATGGTCTGAGCAGGTTGTGTGTGTGTGTGTGTGTGTGTGTGTATAGTGTGTGTGTATGTATGCGTATATATACATATAGTATGTATATATTGTGTGTATGTATAGATATATTGTGTGTATGTATGTATACATATAACATATATATACATAGAATATATACATATATTATATATGTATATATGTATATAATATATATGTAATATATTATATATACATGTATATATATATATATATCGTGTGTGTGTGTGTGTGTGTGTGTGTGTGTGTGTGTGTAAAAACAAAGAAACAAAGACCATGCATAAAGGAGAGCCTAGGGTTAGGGTGGGATACATGGGAAAGGTTAGAAGGAGGAAAGGGAAGGAAAGGAAAGGGGGAAATCACATAATTATACTATAATTTCAAAGATATTTCTTCTTCTTCTTCTTCTTCTTCTTCTTCTTCTTCTTCTTCTTCTTCTTCTTCTTCTTCTCCTTCTTATCAAGGTGAGCAAGCCATGGGGATCAAGCGAGTAGTAAGCAGCACTCCTCCATGACTCTGGCTTTAATTATGCTTCCAGATTTCTGCCTTGAGTTTTTAGTTCTATTATTTATTGCCGCAATAGAAAATAAATAAGGACATTAAGTATTTAAGTTTCTTTGGGTACTGTGGTGATTTAAATAAAAATCATATATCTGCATGCTTAGTCACCAGGAAGTGGCATTATTTGAGAAGGATTAGGAGGTGTGGCCTTGTTGGAGGATGTGTGTCATGGGGTGGTGGGGCGGAAGGGGTGGGCTCTGAGGCAGGCCCCAGGGGAGGCCCATTCTCTTTCTGCTTGTGGATCAGAATGTAGCTTTCAGCTACTCTTCCGGCACCATGCTTGCTCCCAAGACGATAATGGACTGACCCTCTGAAATGCTAAGCAAGCCCCCAATTAAATGCTTTCTTTTGTAAGAGTTGCCATGATCTGGGGCTAGAGAGATGGCTCAATGGTTAAGAATACTGACTGTTTTGCCAGAAGTTCTGGATTCAATTCCCAGCAACCACATGGTGGCTCACAATCATCTGTAATGGAATCTGATGCCTTCTTCTGTCATGCAGGCTTACATGCAGACAGAGCATTCATATACACAAATAAATAAATAAATAAATAAATAAATAAATAAATAAATCTTTTTTTGTTTTTGTTTTTTTAAAGATGCCTTGGTCATGCTGTCTTTTGGCAGCAATAGAACACTAACTAAAACAGGTATTGTTTGCATTCTGTCTAAGCCCTGCCCCATAGTCACCTAGCAACAGCCAGGCATGCTCTGGCCCACAGTTAGAGCCCAGCAGTTCCTGCTGAGAAAGAATTAAAGGCTACATTGCTTAATCCTCTGCTGTTAGACTACAGGTGTTAATCACCTAAGCCAGCAATCTTTTACCTTCAGAAAGAGCAAGAACGTTTTTTAGGGCTTTTTAGAAGTTATCATCAGCATTTCAGTACAGGTTAGAGAACTAGAAAGCTCTGAGACCTCAGACTTTAAAGCCATCATCCAGAGTCCTACTCTGTGGCTCCCACCACTATCCTCTCCAGGCTGGGAGGCTCCTGGCATTTTTTCTCACCATTCTTTTTTTATTCTTTTTAAGATTATATTAAAAAAAAACTTCCTTTAATCAAGGCTTGTAACATGGAAGAGATTTGTCAGATAAAATGGAAAGTTTCCAATACACTGAAACATAAATCCATAAGTCATCATAAATACAATACCCAACAGTAAAAACCACAACAGCAAATTCACGCTATCCCTGTAACAGCCATGATCTGATTTCATGAGCTTCTGACAGATGCAAATATGGCCTGCAGGATACCAAGCACAGGAGGGCTTTGAGGTCACACTCATCTGACAGGGCTGTGGCATTAGTGGCTCTACTCCAGAAGCAAAGCAGGTTCCAGCACATTCAAACAGTGTATCCTTTACAGATCAAAGTGAGAAATAAGAAAGCAACATGGTCACACTATCAGAAAGATGGCAGGGAATGAGGACAGCTGCGTAAAGCTCGAGGCCGAAAGGGGGCTCGCCGGCTTCATTTCTTTGGCTTCTTGGGCAGTGGCCGCCGGAACAGTAAGATGTGAGGTTCTGGTTCATGGATCATATAGTGGACCCATCCCTGACTCTGCTGAACGCCGAGATTTTTCCACTCAGATTCAGACATCAGATGGATTTTGGGGACCAGCTTGGCTATGTCCTTGGGCAACATGACATGCCTGTATTCGAACTCCTCGTTGTCGTATTTGTCCGGATAGTAGATGTGTTTGTGAGACATGATTGCTCTGCCCAAGGGCGCTCAGCCCTGCGCCGCTGGCCTCCAGACAACTCTCTCACCATTCTTTTGCAACACTGTATCAGAAATCTTAGCCAATGCGGTAAGTCCAGAAAAAAAAAATCAATATCCAAATTAGAAGAAAATGGCGAAAGAATCTCCATTTGGATATAATGTGATTATTTATTTAGAAAATCACAATCTACCAAGAAGAATTCCTACAAGAACTAAATGAGTAGATTTTGAAGATATAATGCCATTATATGCATACTGATTATATGCTCATACACAATTGGAACCTGAAATTTAAAAAACATTTATAACAGCATCCAAAGAACTAAGAAATACAAGGAGGTGAGATCTCACCAGAAAGTAAACCGGTTGGCATCATGATCATGAATTCCTCTGCCTCTAGAGCAATAACAAAGAAATTTATGTTCTTTAGTAAAAAATATATTTACATATAAATCTAACAAATTAAAAGTAGGACCCTTCCCTCTCTCCCTCCCCTTCCATCCCCCATAATTTTGGGGAATGGGTCCTTCCAAATAGCAAAGCCACAAGAGAGAAAGCTTACAGGTAGGAAATGTGACCACCATCATATTGCATATTAACCAGGTCTGTTTTACAGATATCTTATCTAGAACTCTCCTCAGGGCTTTCAAACACCTAGGTGATCTCAGCTGACCTCTGATCTGTTCCCTGTGGCACCAACACTTTACCCCTCCCTAGTCCCTCACAAGATTTTACAAGATCAGGCTCTACTTTGTCTAGGCAGACTGAAGCTTTAACATCCCTGTCTCTACCCTATCCCAGATGGAAGGCTGACCAATCCCATCCCCATCTCTGCCCTTGCCTCTGTGGAAAGATGACCAATCTCATCTTTCAACCCCGTTTCTCCTTAAAGCTTATCAATGTGCTATGTGTATGGGCTGGAAGAATCAATGTTAAAATAACAGTTCTGCTTAATTTGAATTAATTCAAATTTAAATTAAATTGCCAGCAAGTTTATCTGTATCTATCTAAAAATTGCTAAGGAAAGAACAGCAGTAGAACATCCAACTAGTTCACTGATATGAGAGATCAATTAGTAAGATAGGTAAATCCATGGTTTAGATAAAAAAGAACCTTAGCAAATACCTCAGGCATTATTTGATTAAAAAGCATGTTTTGTGACATAATGCAGAAAACATAAAACCTTCCAAAGAAAACATGAAAAGGGACTGGGAAGATAGGTCAGTTGGTAAAGTGGTTGCTGCATCGCTAGCACTCAGGTGAAAAAACATGGTTGGATTTTATAACCTCAGTGCTGAGGAAGCAGAGCCTGACTGCTGAACCCAACCCATGATCCCCAGATCCCAGAGAGACTCTGTCTCAAAAAACAAAGCAGGGCCTGGAGTGATGGCTCAGCAGTTAAGAGCACTGGCTGCTCTTCCAAAGGATCAGACCACTGGTAGCAAACCATCATCTATAACTCCAGTTCCAGGGGATCCAGGGCCCTCTTCTGGCCTCTGCAGGCACTACATGAACAAGATACACCGACATACAGACAAAACATACATGGAAGGAAGGAGGGAGGGAAGCAGGCATTAGTGGGACAATTTTTTATTTTTATTTTTGTCTTTTTGTTTCTTTGTTTTTACAGAACAGTTACAGATAATACTTTCAGGGTTGAGGGAATGTAAAGTCACCTTTAGTACAACCTAAATACATACAGTTGCAGCCAAGATCCACTAATTAAAGGATAAAATTACTGGACAGAATTTTAAGTAGGAATGGGATTCAATATAGCCTCGAAGTTATTTAAATAAATAATGTCACGTGAATAAGATAATGTGTTTGAAAGGAGTGCATTTGAGAATACCTTTGCCAGATACTTCATCTATGAAAACAATAGTGAACAGATATTAGGGACTTCCTGTTATGTAGCCACTAAGTTAGAAGTCATCTTGTTCTCCTAGGAACACCAGAGCCCCTGGACCAGGTCTCACTCCAGCCCAGCCCCTGGTTATTAATTTCATCTATTATATATACAATTCATAAGGAGGGGAGGGCAATTAGAATAAGAATGACAGCTCCTTTGTCCTGTGACTCATGTCTTCAGGAACCACCTGGGCAGTGAGGTCTCAGGAAGATGTCATCTTCAGTGCCAACCATCTACTGCAAGTACTCAGAGTACTGAGTATCTGCAGTAGTCTGTTTGTTGTGAGGGACCTGCTGCCAAGTGATGATGAGAAATCTACATTCAAAAAATAGGGAAAGTACCACCAAAGGCATGGATACAGAGTTTTTCTTTCTCCAGTGGGCTCAACCTCAGCTTGCCATGCTAATCTTTGCTATGCAGTGTCATTCTAAGCAAAGGAAGATGAGAATTTTACATTCTTAGCATGCACTCTTCTGTTTATGTTTACGTTGTGCGATGTTAGCTTTCAGAGCGAATGTGTTTTTGACTTGCGTAATTTGTATCTCAGGGCTCCAGCATGCATATGTATCTTATTTCTAATTAGAATAGCAGAGTTGCTGCACAAACTTGATTCATCGGTTTCCATTTCACTCAGTGTGATGTGTCCACTCTACAGACTTTCACTAGTGAACTACGGAGATGGGAAGGTAAAGGAACTTGAAGTTGTTTCCTATTTTTTTTTTAAGCTAGGTAGACTTAAGGCAGAAAAGTAACAAAAGGAAGAAGGGTGCACAAAGTAACAAAAGGAAGAAAGGTGCACAGAGGCTGATGTTACAATGTTACTGTCTTCTCAGCAGAGCACAGGGTGGCTTCCAGGGTTGTCTGACCCTGGCTTAGTTGTAGACATAACTGTTCTTGCTTTGAATCTGGCTCTTTACTTGTGTGTATGTATGTACACCACTTGCATGCAGTACTCTCAGAAGCCAAAAGAGGGCATCAGATCCCCAGGAACTCAAGTTAAAGGCAGTGGTGAACTTCCCTGGGGCTGCTGGGAATTGAACTCTGGTCTTATGGAAGATCTCCTCTAAAGGTATCTCCCGATTTCTGTCCTCATGGGGCTGTGAAACTTTTTGTGAGTGCTGTGAAGCAAGTGTGTGTGTATAACACATATTGTACATCTGTACTCATACACAGACTCGTTTTCTCAAGGAACTCTACATATGGAACAAAAACTCAAAATCTAAGTTATGAGGAAGTCACGGAGCACAGAGAAATCTACACAGATCACCTGTCTGTGGGACAAGGCACTACACTGTGTAATAAAAGAAAAATGGCAAAGGTTGAAGAAATGGCTCAGTGGATAAGAACACCAGCTTTCTTCCAGAGGATCCAGCACCCATATGGAAACATAACGGCCTGTAACTCAAGTCCTAGGAGACCCAATGCTCTCTTCTGGCCTCAGGGTACTGAATGCAGATGGTGCACACACATTCTGGCAAAACACACATACACAGGAAATAAAAATTAAAAAAACATTTTTAGAAAAAAAAAAGAAAACTGGCAAATCAGAAGCTTATTGTCTGCACTAGAAATGAACAAAATTAATGATGACCCTGTGTTCACAAAGCTAATATTTAAAATAAGATTAATGTTGAATTAGTGGTGGCCAGTAACTGGTTAATTATTGAGTAAGGGGTTTTGTTGCATCACAAATTGCTCAAGGTAGTTTCTAGAAGTATGCCAACTGAGTGTGTGTGTGTGTGTGTGTGTGTGTGTGTTCTTTCCCGTGTTCTTCTCAAATCAGCTTGCTAAAATGTCAGGGCCTGAAATAGTGGGAAGACATATCTTGTCCTGAAGACAAAATAGGATTATATCATCCATGCTCCTCTCACCTGAAATTTAAAATCTTACTTGGATGGATTTGTAGTGAGGTTTTGTTTTTGTTTGTTTGTTGGTTGGTGTGCTGTTTTTGTTGATTTGTTTGTTTGTTTTTTTTTGAAAATGTGAATTTCTTTTGGACAGTGGTGGCACACACCTTTAATCCCAGCACTTGGAGGCAGGATCTCTGAGAGTTTCAGGCCAGCCTAGTCTTACAGAGTGAGTTTCAGGACAGCTGGGGCTAGACAGAGAAACCCTGTCTCAAAACAAAAACAAAAAAGAAAAACAAAACAACAACAACCAAGCTATTTCCAAAGCTGTTGGTTTCTCTCCAAAAATGGACGATAAGGTTTCATTGCTGAAGGCAACACCTCCAAAACTCACTGAACATGGAGAAGTCAAGCTGGTGCCTACCTAGAGCACCTATGGATTAGTGTTCACGGTACTGCAAGGCGCTCTATATACTACCAGAGAAAGGTAAACACCAACCCAGCTACAAACCCTTCAATTCTATAATAGCACCCTGCTTGCAAGATACATTAGTGCAATAGTGATTCAAAGCTTGTGGGACTTAAGGCCGACTCCATGAGATGGAACTCATACCCATCACTGCTCGAGATGGTTTGTATATACTTGGCCCAGGGAGTGGCACTATTAGGAGGTGTGACCCTGTTGGAGTAGGTGTGTCACTGTGGGAGTGGGTTTTAGGACCTCATCCTAGTTGCCTGGAAGTGAGTCTTCCACTAGAAGCCTTCAGATGTAGATATAGAACTATCAGCTCCTCCTGCACTATGCCTGCCTGAATGGTGCCATGTTCCCACCTTAATGATAATAGACTGAACCTTTGAACCTGTAAGGCAGCCCCAATTAAATGTTGTCCTTATAAGAGTTGTCTTGGTCTTGGTGTCTGTTCACAGCAGTAAAACTGTAACTAAAACAGAAGGCCAGGAACCTGAGACTAGATATGCCAGGGACCTATGGGAAATCCAACTGCTACTGTTCTATAGGAGTGATGTAATAAAATGACTCCTAATGACGTTCTGCTGTACTCAGAGATCAGTGCCTTGCTGAGCCATCATCAGAGAAGCTTCCTCCTGCAGTAGATGGAAACAAATAGGGAGACCCACAGTCAGATAATATGCAGAATGTCTGACCTTGGAACACTCAGCTCTAAATGGGACATCTCCATCAAATTCCACCCCTCAGGGAGCAGCAAACTGCAGAAGAGGAGGCAGAAAGTATGTAAAAGCAAGAAATGATGGAAGACACCCAAAGAATCCAGCTCTTCTAGTTGCAACAGAGCTGGCACACATATGAACTCACAGAGACTATGGCAGCAATGCACAGGGCGTGTACAGGTCTGGGATACTACAGCTGAAAAAAGAAGTAGACACGTTCCCCCATCCCTAACCCAGAAGCAACTTCCAATTGACAGCCACTGGCAAATGAAAAATTAGTTTTGTCCAAGGGAGTCTTACTGAAAAAAACACTCTAAGAGTAGGCTGCATGGAAAAGGAACTGAAGGGTATCTTCGGAGGTCCTTTGTCTCATAATGTTAAACCAGGGCAGTTTTTTTGTTTGTTTGTTTGTTTGTTTGTTTCTGTTTGTTTTTTGTTTTGTTTTTAACCTGACAGGCCCTTTGCATAAATATGATTATATTATGGTTTCTGGTTTTGTGCTTTTGTGGGATTCCTGTGCGTATGAGCATGTGTGTCTCTGAGTCTATATGTGGTTTTTGTGCTTTTCCTTTGGATTCCTGTAAGTGATTTTATCCTATTCCAATTTGTTTTTGCTTTATCTTATTGTATTTGATTTTTATAAAATTTATTTTTATAAAATGTCTTAAGTGCCTGTTTGTTATCTAACGAGAGACAGAAGGAATGTGGAGCTGGGTGGGAGTGGATATGAAGAGGACTGTGAGAAGGAGGAAGGGGAGGAGGAGGAGGAGGGGAGGAGGAGGAAGAGGAAGAGTAGGAAGAACAGGAGAAACTGTAATTTAGGAAGAAGAAACTGTAATTAGAATATATTGTTTGAAAATTTTTTTTTTTCAGAAAATAAAAGAGAAAAGAAAAAGAGCAACTTTTGATAAGACATCATCTAGTGGCAAATGGGAAAACTTACACTTCCCTTTGCCGACTTCCAAAACATTAACAAAAGCACACGGGTAAAGAAGAGATGAGAACCCTCACCCTCTGTTACCTGACAGTCCCTCCAGTCAGCTACAGAAACAGCTTTCAGAAGAGAGGAAAGGATCTTCCAGAGTGAAGCCAACCTTACTGACAGTTTGAGCTCCCTCTCCGTACCTAGGTGAAGCAAGAGCTTTTTCTTTTATTCTAGGTCATGGTATTTAGTCCAGAAGCTCTTTTCCCTTTATTACAATGAGTTAAAGTTTTGACATGACAGTGACACAATGTTTTTTGTTAGTTTCTGGCTAAGTTGTGTCTTTGTAAAGCAGGGCCAATGTAGCATACCCACAGTCCTATACCCTTCATTTCCCCTCTGTGCCCTGCTAAGGTTTCTTCAGGGGCATCTTTATGAACCTATGTACCAGGAACGTGATCACCCCTTCAATATTCTATAGGACAAAGCTATGCGCATAAGAAGCCAAATCAGACTCCTTCCCTGTGTGTCCTAGCCTATGATGAAAAGGGTCTTTCCTAATGTCATTGAAGACTGCAATGCCAGCAGCAGCTGCAGTTACATCTGCTTTAAGTCAGGTAGACGCAGGCAGATAAGCATGCCTTCCCTGGTCCAAGTTGACTTTAGCACTTCACTGAGGATGAAAGTATCTTACTTATCTTTGTTACATCTTGTAGGGAGCCGCGGCGGGTGCTGGCAAAGTCCGCCATCGCTAGGTGGCGCTATCAGCCATAATTCTTCCTAGTAAACAAGTAAATTGCGCATGTGCCATGGTAAAAGCCCGCCAAAGTTAAAGCCCATCCCACGGCGTTTGGTGCGCAACGAGTAAGCAGCCAATCAGAGGTGAATACCCCGCTCAGGGATATATAGCAGTGCTTTCCCAGGTCTTCTTCGTCTTCTTCCACCATTTTGGTTTTTGGGAATAAACGTGTTCTTACGGAAGGATTCTGGTGTGTGTGTGTGTGTGTGTGCGCGTTCCTGCCGGCGAGACGACTACACGCGCGCCACACAACATCTGGGTCCTTGATAAGACTTCTTTGGACCTACACCTTTAAACCCATGTTTTGTAGTATAAGGGACTGTCTAGGTAATCAGTGGTCTATATAATTGGCTATGTTTTGGATGCTATGCTTTGTGCTTCCCATATCTTCAGTTAATTCAGTCATTCTGGATTTCTGATGGGGTTGAAGACTTATAGTCTCTTAGCCAACCCAGGCTATTTATTTTGAGAGAACAGATTTGAGAGGATGGTTTTCAGATGACATTTATTCTAAAGCCAAGACATAAGCCAGATTCAGAACTACAGTCTTTTAAGTCAAGATAGATGACAATGGTCTTTTTATTGACAATATTGGATTGGGTATTAGATCTGTCTTGTACCTTATTATTACAAATTGGTAATAGTTGTACTCTAATTATATTTTGAGGAAAAGTTTTTTTCTCTTTTATTGTAACAGAAATATGTAGCAGGATACTTATTCTGCTACATTGTATTCACAGTGGAGCTTTGTGATTAGGCAGTAGAAGAGGAGGTGGAGCTGGGAGAAGAAGAGAGGAAGGGGGGGAAAGAGGAAGGGGAGGAGAAGGAGGATATCAGCCATGGAGAACCAACGATGGGTTGAAAGCTGTCCTGGGTAACAACTTCTATCAAAAGGTTAGATATTGGGTAACAACTCTAACTGTGTGGGTATCTTGTTGGTTGAGCATTTCTAAATATATAAATCTTTTAGATAATCATTAAGCTTTAAGAGTCTCATTTCTACCAGGTACTGTGAGGATGGCAGCTATTGTCTAGGGTTCAGCTGAGCTTTGTGGATGCATCGTGGTGGATTGGCAGAGCCATCCTCCATGCTGGTGTCTTGTGGGTGCCAGGGCCTGTACATTTAGCTAGCTGGAGCCCCAGTCAGAGCCGAGGAGGAGTGGGAACATGGGGGCTGCCCAGAAACAACCTGGACTGGGTGCTGTTTTCTAAATATCTCCCCATACAGTTATTAAGTTATATGAGCTTAACTACAAGGGCTAAGCATTAAGAAATAAATGTAAGTCTCTGTGTCATTATTCAGAAGCTGGGCAGTCAAGACAGTCCAGTGGTAAATGTCCTCTGCTTTCTTTTCTACCTGTGTGACATTGGCAGGAATTGATAGCTGTTGATTTATCTTTCTATCTTCATAAGCTGTGGGAAAGGCAGTTGACATGATCTGTTCATTAAACTGGGAACTCGGAACTCACAGGGGATGTGCATACCCCTCCCTTCTCTGGGAACACTGTGGGTCTACATGACTTTGTACTTAGACATAGTATAAGACAGAAGTTCTTCAGATCAAAACTTTCTTGAAGTCTATAGATGTCTACTTTAGAGGATTCTATGTAGAATCTTCTAGTGGGTGGGATGTGGATGGAGACTTAGCTTATTCACTTCATTAAGTCTGAGCTTCTGTGACTGGCTTAATGTTGATGCTTCCCAGTGTGTGTTATAAAGAAAGTCTGAAAGCTTTCTGGATGGAATACATTTGAGGCAGAATTGTGTCTGTCCACTACTTAGCTGCAGGATGTCTCAGTGTCTTCAGCACACACAGGGATTATAAATCTCTGAGAAAGGACAGTAGATGTTGTTATCCACAAACCTTATTAATCTAAACTCACTTTTTTTTGCATCACAAAATGCTGTGGTATCCTAGAAAGTATCTGCTTACAACTCACAGTAGCCTAGGAGCCACATGGAGGGATGACTCAAGAGATATACTTGAATCTGGATTTACAAACCCAGGACCAGAACAAACCACTCTTCTAACTCCAGGGCTAAGGGGCCGTTACAAAACACTCTTTGTACCAGTTCTATGTCTGTCCTTATGGGGCCTCTCCACCTCGCACTTCTGATACCTCAGATATCCATTCATCACTTTCTGTGTGCAAAGCAAACACAGACATGGGTGGGGTACAACATTTTCTCAGTGTTTGAGTAGACTATAACCACCAATCCTGCCTCTGTGTTTCCATGAGGAATAACCAATGAGCCCTTCATAATTTGTTCACAGGCCACAGTAATTGCACACAGTGGAAAACCAGCCATTTCAAGCTGACTTGGGCCTCAGATGAATAGTCTGGCTGCAGCACTGTGAGACTCTAAAGGCAGAAATTGGCCCTTTTATCCTGTGGATAAAAATGGTGAATCAAGGCTACTCTCCAGTTTCTCTTGACAAGCCTAGCATCAAAGTAGCTGCCTGCCAAAGCTGAGGCCTCATGGGAGGGCTGAAAAAATGAGATAAAAGAGTGTATTTTCAAGGATCTGGACCTAAGCTTTCCAAAGAATGAAGGGTCCAGGAAGTGGGAAGAGTTGCTGAGGGGAATATCTCCCAGAAGAAACAGCAGGGCTGTTGAGAGAGGGCACCCGGTGCTAAGGCCAGCACACCAGGCAAGTTCAGAATCCAAGCCATGTGTCTAGCTTACAAAACTCACAGTCTATACATTTAACATCATTGGCTGTTCCCCTCATTGAATGCACCCCCTGTTGGGGAAACTGAGACTCAGAGAGATAATGGAACTTATCCCAGGGTACATCACTGTGTAGACAGTGTGCTGTGGTTTGAATGAGAGTGGCCCTCATAGGTTCATATATCTGAATGCTTGGTCACCAGGGAGTGGCGCTACTTAAGAAGGGTTAGGGGGTGTGGCCTTGTTGGAGTGGGTGTGGCTTTGGAAGAAGTGTGTCACTGGATGTAGACTTTGAGGTTTCAAAAAGCCCATGCCAGATAGCATCCTTCCGGTTTCCATCTGTACTCACAGTTGATCTTGTGCCACAGAGCTCCATACCGAAATACCGCTGGGAGAGAGCTGATCTCCCAGCAGTGCAGACATGCCTGTGAGCACAGGTAAGAATACCACTTGTGCTCAAATTCCTGGCCCAAGAGGGACCCACCCAGAGCCATCAGGTCACAGGAACCAACGAACAGCCTGGGACAGGATCCTTCAGGTTTCTATCTGTTCCCTGGAGCTGACACTGTGCCACAGCTCTCTGTACCAAAATTCCTCCTGGAGAGAACTAGTCTCCCAGGAGTACTGACACATAGGCTTGCAGAAGGGACAAGCCACAGTCAGAGACAGCAAGACCAGCTAACACCAGAGATAACCAGATGGTGAGGGGCAAGGGCAAGAACATAAGCAACAGAAACCAAGGCTACTTGGCATCATCAGAACCCAGTTCTCCCACCACAGCAAGCCCTGGATATTTCAACACACCAGAAAAGCAAGACTCTGATTTAAAATCACATCTCATGATGATGATAGAGGACTTTAAGAAGGACATAGGCAACTCCCTTAAAGAAATACAGGAGAACACATGTAAACCGGTAGAAGCCCTTAAAGAGGAAACACAAAAATCCCTTAAAGAATTGCAAGAAAACATAATCAAACAGGTGAAGGAATTGAACAAAACCATCCAGGATCTAAAAATGGAAATAGAAACAATAAAGAAATCTCAAAGGGAAACTACCCTGGAGATAGAAAACCTAGGAAAGAGATCAGGAGTCATAGACACAAGCATCACCAACAAAATACAAGAGATAGAAGAGAGAATCTCAGGGGCAGAGGATACCATGGAAAACATTGACAGAACAGTCAAAAACTGCAAAACGCAAAAAGCTCCTAAGCCAAAACATTCAGGAGATTCGGGACACAATGAGAAGAGCAAACCTAAGGATAATAGGTATAGATGAGAGTGAAGATTCCCAAATTAAAGGGCCAGTAAATGCCTTCAACAAAATTATTGAGGAAAACTTCCCTAACCTAAAGAAAGAGATGCCCATAAACATACAAGAAGCCTACAGAACGCCAAACAGACTAGACCAGAAAAGAAATACCTCCTGTCACATAATAATCAAAACATCAAATGCACAAAACAAAGAAAAATACTAAAAGCTGTAAGGGAAAAAGATCAAGTAACATATAAAGGCAGACCTATAAGAATCACACCAGACTTCTCAACAGAGACTATAAAAGCCAGAAGATCCTGGACTGATATCATACAGACCCTAAGGGAACACAAATGGCAGCCTGACTACTATACCCAGCAAAACTCTCAATCACTATAGATGGAGAAACCAAGATATTCCATGACAAAACCAAATTTGCACAATATCTTCCAACAAACCCAGCACTTCAAAGGATAGTGAATGGAAAATGCCAACACAAGGAAGGAAACCTTCCTACAACCTAGAAAAAGCAAAGAAGTAATCTTCCAACAACCTCAAAAGAAGATAGCTACACAAACATAATTCCACCTCTAATAACAAATATAATAGGAAGCAACAATCATTTTCCTCAATATCTCTTACATCAGTGGACTCAATTCTCCAATAAAAGGACGTAGACTATCAGACATATACATAAATAGGACCCAGAATTTTGCTGCATACAGGAAATGCACCTCAGTGACAAAAACAGACACTACCTCAAAATAAAAGGATGGAAAACAATTTTCCAAGCAAATGGTCTGAAGAAAGAAGCTGGAGTAGCCATTCTAATATCAAACAAAATCAACTTTCAACCAAAAGTAATCAAAAAAGATAAGGAAGGACACTTCATACTCATCAATGGAAAAATCTACCAAGATGAACTCTCAATTCTGAACATCTATGCTCCAAATGCAAGTGCACCCACATACATAAAAGAAACTTTACTAAAGCTCAAAGCAACACATTGCACCTCACACAATAATAGTGGGGGATTTTAACACCCCACTCTCAGCAATGGACAGATCATGGAAACAGAAACTAAACAAAGACACATTGAAATTAACAGAAGTTATGAACCAAATGGATTTAACAGATATCTATAGAACATTTCATCCTAAAACAAAAGAATATACCTTTTTTTCAGCACCCCATGGTACCTTCTCCAAAATAGACCATATAATTGGTCACAAAACAGGCCTCAGCAGATAAAAAAAGATTTAAATAATCCCTTGCATCCTATCAGATCACCACGAACTAAGGCTGGTCTTTAATAATGACAAAACCAATGGAAAACGCACATGCATGTGGAAACTGAACAATGCTCTACTCAATGATGACTTAGTCAAGGAAGAAATAAAGAAAGAAATTAAAGACTTTTTAGAATTTAATGAAGATGAGGAAACATCATACCAAAACTTGTGGGACTCCATGAAAGCAGTGCTAAGAGGAAAACTCATAGCTCTAAGTGCCTACAAAAAGAAATTGGAGAGAGCATACATTAACAACTTGACAGTACACCTGAAAGCTCTAGAACAAAAAGAAGAAAATACACCCAAGAGGAGTAGACGTCTGGAAATAATCAAATTCCCACACCTCTGTCCCCATGAGAGGCCCTAGACCTGTGATGAGACAGACAAGGGATCTATACATCAGACACGGGACCCACACATCAACCCATGCACACTACAACCCAACATGTCTCCACAGAAGTCAGGGTATGTGAGAACCCTTGATAACAGGGAGCAGAGGAGAAGGTTGTGAACAGATCTGGGGGCAAGAAGGAAGAGTGAACTGGGACAGAGAAAGTGAAAAAACACCCTTTCAAGCTACACCTGATGTAACAGAAGAGTCAGAGCATCTAGAAGTTACTGGTGTTCTACTCTCTGTGCTGCAGAAGAGCCTTGTTCTTGACCATCACAGAGTGCAAAAAACTTTGCTATCTATATCTAATATGGAGAAGCATGTAGAGGAATTTTAATTCAGAACATGGTTGCTCTGGCAAGAGATCACATCCAAAGACTTTCTAGGTCTGTGTAATCCATCTGGATTACAGACATGATTTTAATCCCAAGGGACAGATGCAAGCAGAACTCTGAGTTCAAGGCCAGCCTGGTATAGAGCAAGTTTTAGGTAGAGCTTAGGTCCAGGCGTAGTGGTATATGTCTTTAATCCCAATACTCTGAAGACAGAGGCAAGATCTCTGAATTCTAGTCAGTTCTTCTCAGGCAGTACTGTTGAATCTATGAGTGGAACTGAGTTCATGGCAGTTCAGTTCCTGGAATTCAGAGGCAGTTTTATCAGGAGAGTTTTACAAAGACAGGTTGAAGAGTGAACATGCCTTGTAAAGCCAGGAAAAGACAGAAAGAGCCAGAGAATAGGAAGGAGCCAGAAGATTAGAACAGATTGCTAGAGTTAGTTTGAGGCAAAGCATAAAAATTCAGTCAGTAGCTGAGAGAAGCCAATTTGAGTCAGTCATCTAGGAGAGAAGTTTGAACCAGAACAGCTGAGTTCAACCAGCCAGCCAGAGTTCAGAAAGAGCTAGAAAGGATGAGCTTATTCAGCAGAAGTCCCACAGGCTAAAAACATTCTGGGCCTAAATAAGATTGTACAGAGGCTAGAATCTTTCAGGGCTAGGTCTAGGTTAGCAGAACAAGGTAATAAGCCTCCAAGATGACAATTACATCTAGCAAATAAAACTTACTTTTACAGAAACAGTGGTCCACTTTCTGTTATGTCTCCCTGGTTCAGAGAGGCCATATCAGTTTACTCCAAGTTCTGAAGTCCATGTCTATCTGATCTTTCAGAACTTCAAGGAAGTAGGGCCCTGAATTCGCTCTGTTGCTCAGGTCAGGGTTGACCATTAACACCCAAAACTGCTTTGCTTTGAGTTTATGAATCACATATTCCAATTTCACTAGGGCTCTGCCCTTCTTAAGATCCAGACAGCTCTATCTTCTGGCACCACCCATTGTCACCAGCCTTCATAAGCCTGGCTTTATCATACTTAGGGACCAAGGGTGTGTTTGTGCTTCGGCATAGAGCTATAGAAAAATGTTCTCACTCTTCCTTCCTCTGAAAATGAGGAGGCTGCCATGTTTTCAACTATTGGAGTTTGTGAGTCCCCTCTCAAGCTTCTTGGAAATCCCATAGAGTAGCCTATTTTTCTTCTCTGGAAATTTCTTACCATTTTCTTTCTCCTCTTCACATGTTCGTTTGGAGGGAGGGCATATAGCACAGACATTTAATCCCAGAACTCAGGAGCCAGAGGCAAGAGGACATCTCTGATTTGTAGACCAGTCTAGCCTATATAGTGAAGTCCAAGACAGCCAGGATTACTACTTAGAGAGATCCTGTCTTAAATAAAACATTTTTCTCTTGTTATGGTTCTCTCTTCTCCCCCAACCCTGGACATTCTGTGAGCCCTTTCAAATTAGAGTTGGATCTCTCTTGCCTCTCTACCCATCAGGCAGGGACATTTAGTCCTTACAAAGCAAGGACTATGTGGGAGTGTGTAATTCTATTTTCTATTACTCTAACATATACCCAAGACAATCATCTTATACAGAAAAAGTGTTAGTTGGCTCATTCTTTAGGAGGTTTCAGTCGATGTCTTGTGTCTAGGCAGCACACCACAGTACAAATGAGTATTAGAGAAAGCTGCTCACTCATAGCTGTTAGGAAGCAAAGAGGGCAGGGGTGGAAAGGGCCTTAAATTCCTCTTAGATTGTTAGGAGCCGCATTCGCCATAGCAACATGGCGCCAGTTTCCTGCTTCCTGGTTCTTCTTGCGAGCCTTGCTTGAATGTGCGCCTGCGCAAGGCACGAAAACCAGTATGCTAATTTGGCGACATCATAAGAGCCAATGAGTGTGTGGCACGTCTCCTAAAGCTCTATATAAGCCACAGGCTTTTGGGGCTTGGCGTCCCTCGCCTCACTACCATCTAAGAGAGCTGTAACAATAAAACTGCTGTCAGAAGAATCCTGAGCGTGGCGTTCTCCTTATCGGCGAGGCGGCGCCCTGCAACTGGTGCCGGAAACCCAGGGACGAAGCCGAACGTCTCGGTGTTTTATCCAGTTTCGAGGGAACCTGTTGGCTCAACAGAGGGTTCATAACTGATGGCGCAAGAAGTCTAGACTCTTTTCTGCAAGGTATGGTGGATCCTGTCTATTTTGCTATTGCTATCCCCGTTTGGGCCGTGGTAGTTCTTGTACTCTCCTTCTGTTTTAACTGCCATACACAAGGAAAGGAGTATACTTGCCCTCCGTGTATTCAGGAGCTGTAAGTCACAGGTAGATAACTGTGTAAGTTCGTTCCCTCTAAGCAGTATGGGTAACCACCAAATGAAGCCGCTTCTCTCAGCGATGCAGGCGTTGCTGCGCGAGCGCGGTTTAAAGGTTCCCGAGAAAGTGTTGTGTAATTATTGGGTAGCTCCCTGGTTTGTTTCCACGGGGTCCTTGTCAAAGGGCTCCTGGGACAAGCTCGGCGGCGACTTGATTAATGAAAAGGAGAAGGGAAAGTTAAGATCAGGCACATGGCCGCTGTACAAAATGGTTAGAGCCTGTATAGAGGATGCAAAATGCCAAGATAAGGTAAGAGAGGGACAAAGAGCTTTAGCAGAACACCAGGATAGCCTATCAGAAGCAGAAAAGGAAAAGAGCGCTAAGAATAGATCGAAGAAAAAGGAGGAAATTAAAAAAGAAGTAGCTACAAAAAAGGAACATAAAAAACAGGAAGAGCCTAAGAGAAAACTATATCCTGTGTTAACTGAGTTTCAGAATTTAAGAATTAATGACTCCGCCTCTGAGGAGACGTCCTCGGGGGACGAAGAAGATACAGAGGATACCGACACCTCATCCTCTGATAGTGTGTTAGATCTTGAGGAACAGGCAGAGTTAGATAAAGAAGCAGCTCGTTATGAGTCTGAAAGATACGGGCTGGATTCGCCTTATGCACCGGGGTATGCCCCATCTGCCCCACCATTGGAGGAAGTAGTTAGAGTTAAAAAGAAAAAAACCAAAAGGGAGACAGGAAAGACTGCCGTCCAATTCTCTTGTTGCAGCTAAGGAAAGAAAAAAGATAAGAGTAGCCTTTCCCGTATGGGAAGATGCTGACCAAGCTAGACAACATTCACAGCTAGATTTAAAACAATTAAAAGCGCTAGCCGAATCAGTACAGACTTATGGAATCAATGCCTCTTTTACTCAGGCATTAATAGAAAGACTTGTGGTCAGTGCCATGACACCAGATGACTGGTATAACACTGTTAAGGCTTGCCTGACTATGGGACAGTATCTAGATTGGAAATCTATTTTCCAAGAGCTTTGTGCTTCACAGGCAAGACAAAATTTAGCTCAGGGGCATCCACAATGGAACTTTGACATGCTTACAGGGCAGGGACAATGGGCTATCAATCAAACGGCCTACCCTGTAGAAGTATATGAGCAAATTAATAAGGCAGCTGTAAAAGCATGGAAAAGTCTCCCTAACAAAGGACAGGTTTCAGGAAACTTGACAAGAATTATTCAAGGAAACAATGAGCCGTTCTCAGACTATGTGGCTAGGATGATGGAGGCGGCAGGAAGGATTTTTGGAGATCCTGAGACGGCCATGCCTCTCATAGAACAACTAATTTTTGAACAGTGTACTAGAGAATGCAGAAATGCTATTACACCTTGGAAAGGAAAAGGACTAAATACATGGATGAAGGCTTGTAGAGAAATAGGAGGACCTCTATCTAATGCCGGATTGGCAGCTGCTGTTTTAGCGGCTCAGAGGGCCTCTAATGTTAAATGTTTCAGGTGTGGAAAACTGGGACACATACAAAGACAATGTAGAGCACCTGGCACTACTAATAACAATCGTCCAAAGGTGCCTGGAATGTGTCCTAGGTGTAATAAAGGAAAACATTGGGCAAATGAGTGTAGGTCAGTTAAAGACGACAGAGGACGTGTAATTTCTCCTCTGCCAAAAAACGGGCAATGGGGCCACATCCCCAGGGCCCACAAATGTATGGGGCAATAGAGAGCTTACAGAACAATCCTCAACAACATCAAAGGATAAGACAATCAGGAGAGCCACGTCAGGCTCAGCAGGACTGGATCTCTGTGCAACCGCCAGAGCAGTACTAACACCTACCATGGGGTGTCAGCCTATACCTTCTGATTTCTCAGGACCCTTACCTGAGAATACAGTAGGACTAGTGCTAGGAAGATTGTCTACGACTCTAAGAGGATTAATTGTTCACCCCGGAGTCATAGATCAAGATTATGAGGGACAAATAAAAATCATGTGCTCATCACCAAGGGGGATTAGCTCTATAGCTCCTGGTGATAGAATTGCACAGCTATTAGTCCTCCCTAGTTTACATTCATTCTTTCCTAGTAAAGGTTTAACTAGAGGCATGAAGGGATTTGGTTCCTCTGGAGGACAGAATGTATTTATTTCATTAGATTTAGATAAACGCCCCACCTTAGAGTTGAAAATTCAAGGAAGGCTTTTCACAGGCCTCCTAGACACAGGAGCAGATACTACCATTATCTCTACCAATTGGTGGCCAAAGAACTGGCCTGTTAATAGCTCTTCACAAACCTTACAAGGTCTTGGATATGAGTCTGCTCCTGATGTTAGTGCAAGAGTATTGCACTGGGAAGATTCTGAAGGCAGACGAGGGACAGTTGTTCCTTATGTCTTGCCACTTCCAGTTAATTTATGGGGAAGAGATATCCTTAAACAGTTAGAATTTAGGCTCACTAATGATTATTCTACACAGAGTCAAAAAATGATGAAAGAAATGGGGTGTGTCCCTGGAAAAGGATTGAGGAAGGCCTTACAAGGCAGGATCAGCCCTGTTTCTATTACAGAAAAACAAGACAGGAAAGGGCTGGGTTTTTCCTAGGGGCCATTGAGGGTGCATTGCCTATACCTTGGTTGTCAGAGGAACCTGTATGGGTTCCTCAATGGCCGTTAACCTCTGAAAAACTAGCAGCTGCAAAAGCTCTAGTTAAAGAGCAACTAAAACTAGGACATCTGGAGAGTTCTCAGTCACCATGGAATACGCCTATATTTGTGATTAAGAAAAAATCAGGTAAATGGAGGTTATTACATGATCTTAGAGCTATTGATAATCAGATGCAATTATTAGGATCAATTCAAAAGGGTCTGCCACTGCTGACAGCCTTGCCTAGACATTGGGAGATTATAATAGTAGATATTAAAGATTGTTTTTTCTCTATACCTTTACATCCCAAGGACAAAATTAGGTTTGCTTTCACTCTCCCAAGTATTAATCATGAGGAACCAGACCACCGATATCAATGGAGGGTCCTGCCACAAGGCATGGCCAATAGTCCCATTATGTGTCAAATATATGTCTCTTCTGCTATTGAACCAGTTAGAAAACAGTTTCCTAAGGTTAGAATTTGTCATTTTATGGATGATATACTCTTATGTACCAATAACAAAGAAGTTTTACACCAAGCGTTCTCTCTGTTAGTTTCTACCTTAAAACAGAAAGGACTATCTATAGCACCTGAAAAGGTTCAGGAAGGAGAGATAGGAAATTTCTTAGGAGCGATAGTTACTCCTGAGTATATTAAACCACAGAAGGTTACTATTAGAAGAGATAAATTAAAAACATTAAATGATTTTCAAAAGTTACTAGGGGATATCAATTGGATTCGTCCCTATTTGAAATTAACTACAACTGAACTTCAACCCTTATTTAAAATACTTGAGGGAGATTCTAACATTACTTCATTGAGAACTTTGACCCCTGAATCGTCTAAAGTATTGGATAAAATAGAGATGGCCATACAACATGCTCAACTAGATAGACTTAACCCCGAATTATCTTTCCAGTTATGTATTCTTCCCTCTCCTCAACAACCAACTGCAGTACTGTGGCAAGAGGGACCCTTGCTATGGATTCACCCACATAGCTCTCCTGGAAAGACTTTAGGCTATTATCCTGCCTTAGTTGCAGAATTGGCTTTAAAGGGACTTCAACTGTCTGTGATGCATTTTGGACAATATCCTAATACAATTGTATGTCCTTATACTATGTATCAAATTCAAGTTTTATGTGCATCTCAAGATGCTTGGGCAATTTTAAAATGCTCATTCCCTGGAAATATTGATAATCATTATCCTAAACATCCCTTGTTACAATTTACTCTTTCTAACTCATTTATATTTCCCAAAGTTACTAAGACACATCCTATTCATCAAGCATTGGATATTTATACCGATGGTTCTAAGACAGGCATTGGTTGTTATGTGGTTAATAATGTCCCTACTTGAATTCAGTTTGATTATACATCTCCCCAATTAGTAGAATGTGCTATTGTAGCGATAGTGTTGCAAAGATTTTCAGAGCCTATAAACATAATTTCAGATTCGCATTATGTTGTAGGAGCTGTTAAACAATTAGAAGTGACTGATTTTATCCACCCTAAAAGCATGGTTGCTGAGATATTTAAAGATATTCAACACCATATTCGCAATAGGTGTCACCCATTTTTTATTCAACACATGAGAGCACATTCACTGCTTCCTGGACCTATGTCTCAGGCTAATGCTATTGCTGATAAAGCCACTAAAAACCTATTTTGGGCAAGCTCGCCATTAGAAGGCGCAGTTGAATTCCATAAACTCTATCATGTACCAGCTAATACCCTAAGATTAAAGTTTCATTTAACTCGTGCAGAAGCGCGAGATATTGTTCTGAAATGTACCTCCTGTGCAGAATTCAGACCCTCTCCATCTATAGGAGTTAATCCCAGAGGTCTACAACCCCTTCATATCTGGCAAATGGATGTTACACATTGCAATGCCTTTGGAAAACAAAAATTTATTCATGTATCTGTGGATACATGCTCTGGCATCATTCATGCTACCCCTTTTGCAGGAGAGAAGGTGTCACATGTTATTACTCATTGTCTTGAAGCCTGGGCTGCTTGGGGCAAGCCCCTTCAGCTGAAGACTGATAATGGACCAGCATATACGTCTAAAACTTTTCAACAGTTTTGTCTGAGGCTTGGTGTCCGTCATATAACTGGCTTGCCATATAATCCTCAGGCACAAGGGATTGTGGAACATGCCAATGGCACGTTGAAAACTTATTTACAAAAACAAAAGGGAGGAATAGGCCCCAACATGGGACCTAAGACATCTATCTCCCTAGCCCTATTTACCTTAAATTTTTAAAATCTGGATTCTGATGGACAATCTGCTGCTGACAGACATGTGGCTCCAAGTCCTCAAAAAGAATATGTTAAATGGGAAGATGTCTTAACTAACCAATGGAAGGGCCCGGATCCAGTTTTAGTGAGATCCAGGGGAGCTGTCTGTGTTTTTCCACAGGATCAAGAAAATACAATCTGGATACCAAGCAGACTGACCAGAACTGTGAAAGAGGACTCACCGACCCCTGAAGAAAATGCTAAAGATCCTGCTGATGATCTGCCTGCTTGAGAGAGCGATAAGTATACCATTGTGGGCTGTGGTAAGATCATGGCCAGTTCCCATCCCAGTACATTCCCACTCTAAAGTACTGCCAATGTTTACATCATCGAGCTGTCAGCTGGAGGCACCATGTGCCATACCTTTAAACAAAGAGACTGTCAAGTATAATGCATCAAAATTTAGATTAAATGATACCTTGTGTTTCACCATAACAAACAGGGCAGAGACCCCATGTGTTGTACTTCGCAATGCTACATTGGGACACTGGATTGATCCACTTGGAGATTCCCAAATAGGCACTGGTGTCCTGCTCGAGGTACTCAATAACATAGTGGCAGGACAATCTGAGGCCAGTGGAAATACATCTAACAAAAAATAGTCCCCTGTGAATATCACTACATTATTGCTAAAAAGTAAGGTAACCATACTTGAACGATCATATTGGCAAACCAATATTGCCACTAATGTCAGAGTGTGGCCATGGTGCCCTCCAGATCAGTCATTTCCACCAGTGTTTACGCACTGCCAATCTAAAAGGATGCCTAAGGTAGAAGTATCTCGAGGGTTCACCTTATCGCCACCTCTAAAAAAGGATGGCTATGACAGAAAATAAAACAGGGAATGTAAACGAACGGCCATTTTATCAATGGGTGTTGACAAATTTAGCGGGGGCTGCTACCAGTTTATCAGCCTTTGCAACTCTAGGTGAGTCACAACATGACATTTGGAATGTATCAGCAACCAGAACTAATACTACACCAGTGATATTGAATGATATTAAATATAATAACTTGTTGGCAAATTATTCAGCCAAAAGGGCAGCAGTTTGTGTTTCGGCTCCCTTCTTTTTTATTTTAGCAGAATTTAAAAATAAAAGCAGCATATTAGATTGTGCGAATGTCACCTGCCAGTTGACAGAATGCTGGAATGGGTCTGCATCTTTAGCACTGCTGGTGCGGGTTCCGACCTTTGTCCCTATACTGGTGGATGCCGATCCCGATAAATTTCCAATAATCTCCTTAATTAGAGAAAAGAGAGATTTTGGCATCACGGCGGCCATTGTGAAGGCCGTTGCAATGTCGGCTGCTGCAGCGGTGACTGCGGGTATTGCCCTAGCCAATCAAGTTCAAGCAGCAGAAACAATAAATAATATAGTGAATGCCTCGGCAGATGCTATGGTAAAACAGCATAAAATGAATAGCCATTTGATTTCTGGGATACTGCTTGCTAATCAGCGAATAGATCTATTACAAAGCAAAATGGAAGAAATTGCTGATATTCTTCAAGTAAGCTGTGTAAGTCATACTAAACACATGTGTATCACACCCTTGAAATATAACAATGAGTCTTTTACAGAAAGTACTAAATTATCTAATTTTTTACAAGGAAATTGGTCACAACAGGCTGAGGAGCTACAAGAAGAACTCCTGCTCACAATTGCTGTTTTGAATGGGACCAGAATAAACCCGATTGATGTTGAAGACTTCACTTCCTGGCTCACGTCCCCCTTCTCCTTTTTTAAGGAGTGGGTGGGGGTGGGAATGTTTGGCTGTATGATCTTTGGGGGAGTGCTGATCACACTCTGGTTGCTCTGCAAATTTAAAAAACAACATCGTAGAGATAAAGTACTTATCACTCGAGCACTGCTTGCCTTAGAGCAGGGAACATCCCCTCAAGCTTGGTTGAATATGCTTAAACAATGAGACACTATCATTCAATGGGATACCCTGAGGGCTCGTGTTCCCATTGCACCAGGAATCCTGAGTGGTAGTCCTCCACACTTCCCAGGGCTCGGGTTCCCATTGCACGGGAGATAAGTGTGGAGGGTCTCACAACTGTTTAACTGCCTTGAACGCCTTACTGGTAGAACGGTGGGCTTGATCGGCGAAATAACAGTTGGAAAATTGTTGCAGCAATTTAATAAAAAAGGGGCAGATGTTAGGAGCCGCGTTCGCCATAGCAACATGGCGCCGGTTTCCTGCTTCCTGGTTCTTCTTGCGAGCCTTGCTTGAATGTGCGCCTGCGCAAGGCGTGAAAACCAGTATGCTATTTTGGCGACATCATAAGAGCCAATGAGTGTGTGGCACGTCTCCTAAAGCTCTATATAAGCCACAGGCTTTTGGGGCTTGGCGTCCCTCGCCTCACTACCATCTAAGAGAGCTGTAACAATAAAACTGCTGTCAGAAGAATCCTGAGCATGGCGTTCTCCTTATAGGAGAGGCGGTGCCCCGCATTAGATGGGACCTCCAGGGACCTGAAACCTGTCACTAAACCCCACACTCTCAAGTTTCCACTACTTCTCAATAAAGCTATACACTGGGGTTGAAGTTGTTGAGACATGCCTCTGAGGGCCATTTACAAAACACAGCAGGGAGAGCCAGGGAGAGGCTGCATTGCTCTCTGGGGATCTGGACACCATTTCATTGCCAGTAGTCTGATGTCAGCTGAAGGATAACTGCGAGAGGTCTTTACCGCTCACAGAATCTGCTATTTTCCAGGAGCCTCTTGCACTGTCTCAGATGTTTTTCTATTGTGGTGATAAGACGCCATGACTGAGCCAACTTATAAAAGAAAGCCTTTAATCTGGGGCTTACAGTTCCAGAGGGTTACAGTTCATGACAGAAAGAGCAGAGGAACAGCTAAGAGCTTACGTCTTGATCTAAAAGTAGGAGGCAGAGGCACTTTGAAATGTCAAAGCCCACCTCTAGTGACATCTCCTATAAATCTTACTAATTCTTCCCAAATAGTTCTTCCAACTGCGGAACAAATATTCAAATGCACAAGTCTATGGAGGTCGTCCTCACTCAAATCACCACACAGTCTTACCTTCCCTCCTAAGCCCTCTGGCTGGAAGAGCAGATCTTTCAAGTTAACTTCTCTGCAAACTGGAATCCTTATGGCTTTGTGTCCAGTTGAGCTAGGAGGTGAGGTGTCTCTTCGCTCCTTTCCTCAGGTTTGGTAACCATCTGTCTCCCACCCCTGTAGATTTCTAGTACCTTCTCCTTCCTTCCCTTGCAGAGAAAAAGAACATGTCCTGGGTTTAGGCTGGTGCCTTGAGGGTTACAATCTCTTCCATTCTCCACACGTTACCATTTAAAATTCTATCACACACACACACACACACACACACACACACACACACACACACACTATAGGTTGTTCACCTATTTATCTATCCCTAGCCCCTTGTCCATCTTGGCTTGTAGGTGTAGTGTGCAGATATGCCCTTAGGGGCTGAATTTGATGCCTGTTAGTTGGAGCACTTTCCCTGGAATCTCTTGGGCAGACTGGAACTGAGCAAGGAATCCAAGAATCTGGAAACACTATGCTCACAAAATCCTGAGTGAGAGAGGCTTGAGGACCTTTTAGAAACCATGCTGAGAAAGTTTGTAGGCGAGGATTTAATTGTGTGGGTCCAAAATCACTGAACAGTAGTGTCTACCTTCCCCCCCCCCCCCATCACCACAGAAATAGAAAAGGCGCCTACACTCATTACAGAGCATGACTTTTGACTTCCAGATGAGCCATGTCAGCATCCCAGACTGGCAGTAAAAGAATGCTTTCTTTTTCTGAGGTCCCTTTGTCATTTTGGTAGAGGTAGTTGTTCGCTCTCCTTTGATATGTTTCCTCACAATGTGTCTCACAGGCTTAGGCAGATCTTGGAAATCCTCAGAGGGGCCTGCCAGTCATATTCATAGCAACTGTATCTGCCCTCAGTGGCCTCCCTGAAGGCAATCTTATTGACAGCTCCTGCAAGACCTGTAAGCTGATTCTCAGAAGGTTGATGCCCTCCCAGCTCTTTTTCTCTCCCTAAGCCACTGTCAGCAGTTCTCACATCCTGCCAGGGTAGCACCAATCTCATACTCCTGAGTACCAGACGGAGAGCATGACAGGCTTGAGCTACTCTAGTTACCCGCCCTCCTCATAGTTGTCCAAACATGGCCTTAATGAGCTTTGTATGAGCCAGCCAAGGGGAGGACCAGACTAGCCTCAGTTCTTTGGATAGAAATGCTGTGTCTCTGTCACACGTCCCTCCTACAGGAAAGAATTCACATTACAACCTGGGGGAGCTGCCATCCAGTACTGCCCCCACTGAAGCTTATTCAGTGACAAGACTGTATTGGGAAAAGAAACTTGTTTTGTCTCTCACACTGCGGGCTGCCAGTTGATAAACTCAGAAAACAATAGGATTCTGAGAATTCTTAGTTAATCAATACAGTAATCCCTTAACAGATTCCTGATGTGGGTATTATTGAGTGCCAGTGAATAGTAGTAGGTGAGGCCTTGTTGGAGGATGGGTTCAAACCGTAATGATTAGCAGAGAGATATATATCTCCAGTCGCTGGTGCTCTTCAGGATTTTAGGACTTGGGCTTTGATCTACTCAATTGCTTCTCTCACCCCTAGGCCCTCAAAGAATTCCATAAGAGTTTTCTGGGCCTTTAGTTTGTAGATCATAGATCCTGGTACTTCTGAGTCTCAATAACTGCATAGGCCAATTCCTTAGAATGAGTCTTTTGTCTAGTTGTCTATCTATCTATCTATCTATCTATCTATCTATCTATCTATTTATTTATCTATCTATCATCTATAACCTACTGGTTCTCTTTCCCTAGACATGCCTGACTAATATGGCGATTCTGCATGCCTCATTGCTCATTATTTGCTCAGGGTGTGTCTATTAGTTTTCTTATTGCTGACTTATATAAGACAAGAAGTAAGTCAAGGGAGAAAGAATGTTTTTTGACTCACAGTTGAAGAAGATAAAGCTTATCATTGGTAGAGGGAAGTCATGGTGAAGACCATGGTGGCAGAAATGTGTGGCTAGGGGTCTTTGTATTTCAGCAACCTAGAAAGAAAGAGGAAGAGGAGGAGGAGGAGGAGGAGGAGAAGGAAGAGAAGGAGAAGGAGGAGAAGGAGGAGATAAAGACAGAGTGAGAGACAGAGAAAGACACACACGTGCACACATAGAGGCAGAGAGAGAGAGAGAAACATAAAGAGAGAGAGACAGAGAGGGAGGGAGGGAGGGAGGGAGGGAGGGAGGGAGGGAGAGAGGGAGGAAGGGAGAGAGAAAGACAGACAGAGAGAGAGAGAGAGAGAGAGACAGACAGACAGACAGACACACAGACAGACAGACATCAGTCTGGAGTCAGAAAGGCTCTGAACCCTAAGTCCTGTCCCCTAGCACTCCACTTACTACAGAGCTCGGGCCACCTTTTGAAAGTTCCATAGCCTCTAAAAGCCGTGCCATCAGGAGAAAGTAAGGACTTTCCCCACTTAGACATGATAGCATGTCTCCACTTCAAAGAAACCTATAGGCATATTTGAATTTATGCCAGAAAAAAAGAATTTTCAGATTGACTGCACAGTACAATCCCTTATTACATGGACCCTACCCTAGAGATGCTGATTCGACTCATCTGAGATCTGCATCAGCACCAGGGACTCTGCACTCCCATGGTTTCTGATGCACAGGCTGAAAGGAGCCTGGTGCTTCAGTCAGGGCTGCACTGAAACCTCAGCTGTAGAATCTTGGTAAAGTCACTGAATATCTCTAAACTCTCAGATTTCCCATTGTCAGAACACAGTCAAAAGAATGGTACATGGTGAACAATGACTCAGGGAACTGTAAGAGAGACTCCAGGAAAAAAGACAGAGGGCCTTTTACCTCAGGTTCACTTTGTCCCCCGGATTGTTCTTGAACATGATTTCATGCCTCCTGCGTTAAAAGTTTGCATTCAACTTAAAAGTCATGGTTATTCTTGTCAGATGTCAGAACATAGATATAGAACCCAATCTGGTCAGTGTACCCTGAATCTGGATATGGCCTCTGCCTTGCTTTCATGCTTTCCCAGATATAATCTATACTACATGCCTGGCAATTGTATTTAAATTGGTCTGTCCTGAGAAAGTTCCAGGAAAGGGCTGCTCTGTTAATATTTAATATGTGTTTTGTGGCATTTATCTACATGGTTTTCTTTTTCTGATCATGTTTTTCTGAACTCAAACAACCTTCTTTGGATCATTGCTTTCTTTGTTACAGTTGTGTATAGAAGTACACTGAAACTGAAGTAAAATTGTCTACAGCATCTGACTGTAATTCACCTCATGCTTTCTGGTCCTCAATCCCAAGTCCAGCAGACAAGATCTCCACAGGTCAGCCAAAAAGTTGACACTCCATCTGTAAAAGCATGGCTGTAACATGGACCTCAGATTTTGCCATGAAGATTGCATGGGGCAGAGTGTGTGAGGTACCTCGGTGGTTATCAAAGGAGATGTGTGTGCAGAGACTGAAAAGACTTCCTCTGGCACCTCAGCAGGTTGGTAGCAGGAACCTGTGGGCACCATCAGTCTTTAGGAGAGTCCCCAGTATATTCCAGTCCATTTTTACTTGTCTTGCTCGCCATAAAGTAGCCATATAAGAACACTAGAAGGAGTCCAACTTTGGTTAAGAGCTTGTCCCAGTGTGACTGGGACCTGGGCTTCCCTACCACAATAGTAATTGTCTGTGGAAGTATTATGTAATCTTTATTACTATGGAGACCCCTCAGAGCCAGGGAAGCATGCTCTGTTCAACATGATGTCACCAGTATCTGACACAGGTTAGACAATCCGTATTTGTGGGTAATAAATATCTATAAGAATGAACAAAAGCATTATCCATTTAGTTAAAGATTTCAATATAACATTCATTCAAAATATTGAATTTCTATTGGGACTATTGATTGCTCATTCATAGACTGAGATAGCGCCCTGCTCTCTAGCCCAGGTGAAACCTGAATTCACTACTATGTTCTACTGTCTTCTGATGCTGGTACTATAGGTGCGAGCCACCATGTTGTAACTATTCAAGTATGCAATTACTCTAGCTTCATTTCACCTTTCTTTCCTCTGGCTCCTAGTGTCTTTTGTTCGTAGTGAGACTATGCTCCTGAGAGGGCAAAGCCTGGAGAAAAGAACCTGCCAGTTCTGAGAGAGACTCATGCAGCCATTCCAGGCATGAGTGAAATATTTTCAAACACCGTTGGTCCCCAGGGAATCCTAAACGCTGTCACTGGGCTGGTGCTGTGTGCAGGCCAGCTTGCCTCTGCACTCTGATAAGGCGCTTCCATTAATATTCATTCTCCAACTTTAGAATAAATGGCACACCCCTGTGAAATATGTACCCAAAACACTCAGCAGCACACAGAGTCCCATGAATGTGGAAGTGGCTCCATTCAAAGGCAGAGAGACAGGATGATGCTGGAGAAATCCAGAAGAGCTGGAGACGATGCCAGGGTCTGTACAGTTTTGTACAGTGGGGGAAAGAGAAGCTTGAAAGTTAAAAGGTAAGGCAAAATAGTGGTTTGCAGAGGTCTGAGAGCCCTAAATGTCTTCTTGTCACCTCAGATGCTTGCAGAGTTGCTTTCTGCCCCTTGCAGAAACTGTTTGCTATGAATGACCTACTTTCTCACATGAAAGCTATGCTCACTGAGTGTTCTCCCATTACTGGAGGCTTGAAGACGTGTCTTTCCTAACTTTCACGAAGCTCTACTGTGAGCTAGGACACATCTGCTGAATCAGAAAGGACTCTCCAGCATCATGAATGTTCAGGAATGATGAAACACTGTGTATCTCTTATCAGTTGATAGTCCTAAGTGCATGTATGTTGGGTTGTAGAGTGCATGGGTCCTGTGGGTTGACTTATGGGTCCCACACCCCCCACCCCCCACCCAAGGGGCTAGCACTCGTGGCTCAGAGAGGCAGAGGGTGTGGGATTTTGACTGTGTTCACTCCATGCTGGTGCTGAGCGAACATCGGGCTATGAGAAGCTGCAGGACTCTACTTGGGGTAAAAGAACACACTCTGAGGCCCGAAGGGGGGAAGAAGCTCTGGTTACATCCCACAGGGAGGAGAGTCTTAGTTGCAGTGACTTGCTTGGCTGGGTTGCAGCTGGCTCGGCTTGCTTACTTAAGTTGGTGGCCTCTGTGGCTAGAAACGTAGAGAGGTCGTCAGTGGGAGATTAGATGGCGGCTTGGTAGTTGAAAACCTTCTCCATGGTTTCCCATGGCGAGTCCCAAGGAAGAGAGATAGTCCAAGGTCTTAAAATGTTTATTGTCATGGCAGAAAATGGATAAAACTATACCCCAGTATTCTCAGGATGGGCCTGAGGTTAAATACCTTTTGCAAGGAGGAGGGTCTGGGAAGGAATGTTTAATCGGTCCTACACATGTGGGCAACTAAGTACTTGAAATGTGGCTCTTAGCCTGACTGGGGAGCTGAATTTTGAACCATATTAAATTTCAATTAATTTGTGGGATAGGACATACCTGCTGAATCAGAAAGGTCTCTCCAGCATCATGAATGTTCAGGAATGAAGCACTGTGTATCTCTTATCAGTTGATAGTCCCAAGTGCATGTGTGTTGGGTTGTAGAGTGCTTGGGTCCTGTGGGTTGAATTATGAGTCCCGAGTCTGCCTAGCATTTGTGGCTAGTGGCTTCAGACACATATGAATATCATTTCCTACTCACACCATTAAAGAGGAAAGGTAAGGCAAAATTGCTCTGTAGATATTTAAAGTAATCTTTCTGGAAACATACCCATTCAAAGAAAAACAGTACATTTGCATATGTGGGTAAAAATGCTTTTTGCATGCATCGAAAATGGGCTGAGATTAGACCCAGTAGACCAATAGAGTAATTACTTCTGTGGAAGAGAAGGGAAAGAAACATCTCCAGGGAGGCCTTTTGCTTTATTGGCTTTCTTTGAATTTTTCAATAGAGCTATATACTTGTATCATTTGCATAATGCACTGCAATAAAAAGAATCAAAATTAAATGTTTTCTTAGCTAAATCATCTGGAGCCATTTTTTTTCTTCTGGTTTAATTATTGGGGTAAGACTACTTGATCCTAGTCTTCTGAGAAGGGAGCGACACACTGTGAGATGCTTTTTCCAAAGAACCCAGAGCTCCTTTGGGGCAGTTGAGGAACACCTCAAAAAACACGCCTACATCCATAGGCACCAGGTAGTATGGGAAAGGCTGTTCTCCACCCCTTATCCATCTCCACTGCTTCATATAAGTGTCTTAATTCTGGAATCCACGACAGCTGGCTTCAAATGGGCCTGGTGGTGTTATGGTGCCGCCTCTATGGAGCATGCTGTTATGCACCAGGGCTGAAAGGATCTGAGCTTCATGCAAACTGCTGAGGTATCTGCAGCAACAGGGCATCTCAAGTTGGTTAAGGAAGACCCACTGGCCCTTCAGAAACCATGTGGGGAGAAGAATCTGGAAGACCTACCGGGCTGGCATTGCGTGGTGAAGAATAGAACATCCAAACAGATGGTTCCTCATGTCTTCCCCTGGATTCTCAGGAAAACTATACCCTTTTTGAATTATTAATGCTTTTTCTACTCAGTGACTGGAAACCTTCTGCCACACAGTCTCCCAAATGCCTGCATGATATCCTAATTCTAACATGCCCATTCCTGTGTCTCTACATCAGCTGGCCCAGCACTGTCATTCCCCATCCACTGAGGTAGCTAAGAGCTCGTTAAGTCTCTCCTGTGAGAGTTATACTTGATTTCAGGCAAGGAGGATAGCCATAGGGGCCTTAGATGTTGAAGACATTTTTGAGGAGCTGTAGACTGATAAAGGATATTTTATTCATCAGCACACAGGCCACTAAGTAGTCATATGCCAGCAGGCATATGCTAGCACAAAGAGACATAGATACACATGTATGCCAGCACACAAGCTATAGGTGGCCACAAATACCTACAGACATGCACACATAGGCAAACAAGTGAAGGAAAAGGCCCAGGTATCTCACCTCAAGGTCATATTTAGACAAAGTCACAAGAAAGTGGCATTCTACCAGAAATTGATACAGAGCAGATTACATAATCATTTACTTTTGCGGTCTCTGGGCCTCCAATTTGGACCATTTGATGCTGAATCATAGACCCTTGGGTGTTCAGCATCAGCTATATTTTAGCTGATGCACACCAGACATCCATATCAATTCCATATTGTCTAAACACACCCTGGGTTTTATGCTGTTCTGTTCTCCTACATCAAAATAATCTCTCTCACCCTTGGGTCCTGCTGTCTCTACATTTATGAAATGCACCATGGTGGTCTATTTCTTCCCTACCTCATTGTTCCATGTTGGCCTGTGTTCCTTCATTCTTTCTGAACACCACACTGGATGACTCTTCAGCTCTTTCTCCTTCCTTACAATGGAGGCTCTAAGGAGCACAAGGAAGAAATTAGCTATTGCTAAGCTCTGATCCAATGGCTTTATGCCTGAATCAGTCTCAAGATTCTTGTAACCACAGAAGATCACCTAATCACAGACTGAGGCCCTCCCCCAAGACTCTCTTCTCATCAGGACCTAAATAGGCTTAAGTATCCCCTGATTTCCCCACAGCCTTAGTTCCAGAGCTCACTTCCACCATGGAACTCATCCTGGTCTCTTCAAACCCTGTTTTCTGAAAGCCCTTTGGTGTCTGTCATGATTTCCCAGCTTCAGTAAAGGGACTAATCACTCTCCCACCGGCATCCTTTTGCCATGCCTTACCTACTTTATTTAGTTCACTATATGGCATTACGATATCCCAAACTATTGATTCTTTCTGTTCACCTCCTTCTATGTTCTCCTCTAGAATAAAGGTGGATACATGGAATACAAGTGGGTGCATGGCTAGGACTGTCTTCTTGCTATGCTGTAGTTTCTGGAGCATGACTGGCCTGCCCCACAGCACCCTGGGTATTTGTTGGATGAGTGACTCTCTACTATCAGCAGCTGCTTTAACCCAGCTGTGTGACTGGGGGTTAAAAACCCCAGTTTCCAGCCTGGTAAATTACACAACACATTCAGTCTACGATTTCAACCCTATCCAGGCATACAGTTCAGTGGTGTCAAGTGCATTCACACCATTTGCCCCGGGACGTTTTCATTATCAGGAACCCTAACTCTGTCCTATTAAATGCCAGCTCCCCATTTATCCTCCCCCCAGCCCCTGGTAACCACCATTCTCATTTCTGCCTCTGTGAATATATCTCCATTAAGCCCCTCTAACTAGAACACACAGTATTTATCCGTGTACATCTGGTTTATCTCACTTAACATATCACTTTTCAAGTTCATCTGTGTAACAGGTACTACCTTCCTCCTCTTTTAAGGCCGAATGTCGGTCCATGACACATTTTGTTCTTTCATGCATCCATCCATGGACTCTGGGATTGTGTTCATCCAGCTTTGTAAGAGAATTCTGTATCAAGAAAGCTTGCAAAAAAAAACGTGAGATAAGGAGCATGAACGTTTGCTGTTGGATCCAGTGCTGTTGATAGGTCTGGTCATCTAAGTGGCCAGCACAGCAGGCTACTCCCACAAGTCCTGAGTAGTGCCTTAAAGCAGAATTGGGCAGCCTGGGGGGTGGCCTTGCAGTGAACAGTGTTAACCATGAGCTCTCCCTAGCTATTGCCTGAAAGGGATGTTTGAAAAGGAAGGGAAACTTTGCTCCCGTGATTTGGTTTGGGGCTGAGCATCCCTGGAGGCACTGAAAAACTATCCTGGATTCTTCCTTCTTCTTTTCTCCCTCCCAAGCAAGGGTTCTCTCCTCCCCTCTCCACTTTTCTCCAAAGCTCCCTGTCCCACCAGATCCAAGCTTGAAAGAATAGACAAGTTTATTGTCTATTTTATTCTTCTAAAATTGAGGCCCCAGGAAGCAAAGCAAGGGCTCATCATGGTGGTAACAGATGACACCAGGCAAGGTGGCACTTGCAGGTGTGACCAGAAGATGCTTAGGGAAGGTTCACCAATGGAGATAAGAAGCTACATCAGGGATTTGGTGAAGGAAGAGAGAACAAATGACAGTGCTGGAGGAACAGCTTAGGCAGAGTGAATTTTCTAGAGAGGAGGTTGATTTAGGGCAGCAGTTGGGAATTATGAAACGTGAGCTTTCATAATTCAGACTAGTTAGTTCCGCCTCTAACATCTCACTTAGACCATGCTTCTCAAAGCTAGTTCTGTGGCCCTGCCTGGCTTTGAACTGTTATTGTGATATCCAAAGGCATCGTTGTAGCTCCTTTGGCTACATGTCTGTAGACATGGCTCATCAGAGCTGTCTACACGGAGCTGTGTGTCGAAGACCATATCGCCACAGAACCATCCGTCATTCCATGAAGGAAGGAGAGTGGTCCTTCAGAATATGCCTTGGAGCTACCTTAGGATCCAGACTCAGCATGGAACTACAAGAACACCTGTACTTAAAAATGTAAGCCATAAGGGGTGGGAATGGAACTCAACTGGTAGAGTGCTTGCCCAGTATGTACAAACCTCTGGGTTCACGAATTGCATAAACTAAGGATAGAGATGAGTGTCTGTAATAACAGAACTCATCCTACCACTTGACAGTGAAAGCCATAGAGTCAAAAGCTCAAGGTCATCCTCAAGTACATATTGAGGCCAGCTTGGGATATATGAGACTTATGCTAACAACATCAACATCAGCAACACCACAACTGGGAAATACATAGATTAGCCTAAGTAGTAAGAACATGTGCTATATCACATAACTGCCAGCTCTGAAAGAGCTTAGCAAGACCATAGCTCAAAGATAGCCTCACTGGCCAGGGTCCCTATAACTAAGAGCTAAGATACTTCCCAGCAGGTCAGGGTGAATTTGAGCCAGCTGAGTCCCAGGTGGAAGGTGGCTCTATTTCTGGGACTAGTAACTGTGATGGGGTTGTCTTAGTCAGGGTTTCTATTCCTGCACAAACACCATGACCAAGAAACAAGTTGGGAAGGAAAGGATTTATTCAGTTTACATTTCCACATTGCTGTTCATCACCAAAAGAAGTCAGGACTAGAACGTAATCAGGTCAGGAAGAAGCAGGAGCTGATGCAGAGGCCACGGAGGGATATTCCTTTCTGGCTTGCTTCCCATGGCTTGTTCAGCTTGCTTTCTAATAGAATCCAAGACTACCAGCCTAGGGATGACACCACCCACAAGGGGCCCTCCCCACCTTGATCACTAATTGAGAAAAAATGCCTTACAGCTGGATCTCATGGAGGCATTTCCTCAAGGGAGGCTCCTTCTTCTATGATAACTCCAGCTTGTGTCAAGTTGACACAGAAAACCAGTCAGTACAAGGGTTTTGACAAAACAGCAGTTTCAGAGTTTGGGGTCATGCTATTCAACGGTAATGAAAGTGGAGAGCTGGTTGTGGGTAGAAGCCACAAGAAAGTAAATTTCCTCAACCATGTCAGAGCCCCTTTCTGCCACTAGAGGTCACAGAACAGTAAGACTAGGAATAAGACTTCCCTGCTGACAGGGAGTTCTGTGGAACAGACAAAGGCTGTGTCTGTGTTGATAAATTGCAGACACAGATTCACAAGTTAATCAGCTTCTTAAGTTCACTGATGATGTCATAGACATGCCATCCAAAGAGTTCAAGTTCCATTCTAATTCTAAAATGCTTTGACGTCTATGTGTTCAAGCGGCCCTGACTCCAAATACTCCTTGCTGGGTATAAAAGCCTCTCTGCTTCCCCCCACCTCACTGCCATAGTGTGACACTCAAGGAGGCTGCAGGCATTTGTCATGAACTATTGAAGTAAGAAGATGACAAGATGAGCCATGGTGTGGATGATTCTAGATGAGCATATGGCAAGGTATTAGTTAGCCACACCCTGATTTCCATGAACCATTCACGAGTGGAGAGCTCCCGGGCTCGAGGTCTAAGGCCAGGGCTATATAAGGAGCAGAGGAGGAGGGGGAGAGAAACCACTCAAGCGAGGGTGAGGAGCAAGGCTATGGGCATTTAGTCTGCTGGAGAATGTTTTTGGGTTTTTTTTTGGTTTTTGGTTTTTTGTTTTTTTGTAGAGACGTTGGCTTCCTAATGACTAAAGACTCTGCCATAAGGACAAGAATGAGAGAGTACCACTAAGAAGAGACTGTTCCAATAGAAAAGGACCTAGAATATAGAATAGAGAAGCCGGAGGGCTGTCCAAAGTAAAACTACTTCAGGTAAGGAAGCTGAGGCCTCCTGGAAGCCATGGGGTTTTCAGAGACGGGACTAGGATGAGAGTGATTTCCTCGCCTAAGACCTAGAGTCTGGTCCCTCTTGAAACCAGGAGTGAGGATGCTGATAAACATGGTGAACTATTGGGAACAGGGATGAGTATGCTGTAACTGTGGTGAGCTATTGGAATCGGGGTTGAGGATGCTGTAATCATGATGAACTATTGAAGCCAAGAGTGAAAATGCTGCAAGCATGGTGAAATATTGGAATTTGAGGTGAGGATGTTGTAAGCATAGTAGGCTATTGGAATCAGGGATAAGGATGCTGTAAGCATGGTGAGCATTAAGGACAAGCACAAGTCTGATGGCTACTTTCCAGCTGCCCCCAAACCCTTTTGGGTGTTCAAGTCTCCTTCTGCCTTGACTAAGCCTCCATTTTCCTCTCAACAGATCACAACTGACACCTCCTCTTCCTGGCTTTGGTCTGCTTTTTTTATTCTCCAAATGATATTTGAAGCCAAGTTTAACACTAAGCAGTGCCCGAGTGCAAACACAGATAAGGGCAGGTGGCTTTCTTCCCTCAGAGACCCACAACTGCCTGCCACTTCCTGTGGGGGAGGAGCTGAATCATTGCAACTCCTTCAAGGATCGAGCTTCTGGAACCCCACTGTGTGACACTATCTATGGGCCATCTCCCGCTCTGTTCAGGTATGGGAAGTTCAGGGGACACCTCCCCCCATTTGCTATGCTTGAGCCCATTCTCGTATCCATATAGTACCCTATGACAGCTGCATTGGGAGCCAAAGATACAAGTTCTCATAAGTGGAATTTAAATATAATCATCTTGATAATGTACAGGGAATTCCTTTGGCAGATTTTGAGATTTATCTTTTGATGGAGGATACCTAAAATCTAGTCAAGAGAATTAAGCTTTGAGAACACTTGTTCATATTTGGGTAGAGCTGTTTGATGCATTCCACTGAGCAGCATAAAGGGGCCCATGGTGGCTCCTGGGAAGTTCAGAAGTGATCAGGGTTAATGCACATCCCCAGAAAATCCAAATCTTATTCCAGGATAAGGATGAGCTAGCTGGAAGATGGAGCAAAGCTGGGAACAGAAATAGTGCTCTTCTCTTGCGGATGTCAGACCCGTGTCAGGTAGGATATGATATCGGCAAACCCCTCATTATAACTGAACAAAAGAGTATGGATGTGCTTTCTTGTGATCCAAGTTTGTCCTGTTAGTGCAGTTGGCATTCTGTTAAGTATACATTTGAAAGCTCTCTATGTGGTGACTAGAATATTTTCAAATGCTGTGATTTGCCTGGAAATGGAAAGAGGAAAAGCCTGGTAGAAAAGAAGTCCCATGGGATCTCTGTCAGGATTTGCTTTTTCCTCAGTAACAAAATTGTTCATCCTTTAGTTTATCCCAGAGAATGAAAGAATTCTTAATGTAAAGTCTATCTTAGCAAGGTGAAGGGGGAAAATAAAAAACCTTCTTCAGCCACTTGGGACTCATTTCCTATGCATTGCTGGATCCGTCCAGTCTCCTTTGGTTGGCTCCCGGCCTCTCAGTGATTCCTGAAGACTTCATTTTCACTTCCTACCAGTGGTAACTTTATCCACATGCATGAAAAACATCTCAGTCTTCTATCAGGAACACCCATTCCTTTTGTAAACACACACACACACTCACATACATGCATGCATCAGTTCCCTGAGAAAGATCGGCAGACCTCCCCTCAGCCAAGCAGCAGGACCCCTCCAAGTGCGAGGACAGGGTTAAGGCTGTCTGCAGATTTCTCAGATCATTTTTCCTTTGGGGCAAAGTCAGGCTTCAGTCCCAGAAATCTTCCTCCCCCTCTTTTTCCACCTCTTTCTTTCCCTAGGGTATAGTGGAGCCTGGAAGCCCAAGCCTGCCTCCTTGTGATCAGAACATCAAAGGGACAAAAAATTCTGAAGCTGACTGCAGCAGCTCAGTTGTGTCTGGGAAGTGGTACCCCGAGAGGGAGTGGAGTCATGAGAAATCTGTCCTCCTGAATGAGCAATGCCAGTGTCTCAGGGTAGGGGTAAGTAGATTATTAATTAATAAAAAGTGAAAGTGTGAGTTTGGCGGCTTCACTTTCCTCTCTGCCTCCCGCCCCACTTCCCTTCGGTATTATATTAAATTATGGGATAACCAAGCACAGAGACTATCTCTCGATCAAGCCCCACCCCTCCCCCCACCCCAGACTTCCCACTTCCTGAACTATGAGAAGTAATTGTTTTCCCTCACTAATTACTAAGCTAGTAGGAGTCTGTTTCAGTAATATGAAGCAGACTAAAACAATGACGTAATCTCGGCAAAAGGTCCGCTCTTCCCTAGAGTAAGTGGGTAGAAGGTGATGGTCTTGGGAAGCACAGAGGCCCTGCCATGTTTCACTGAATGGGTCTGAGGAATCACAGTGGAGAGGCTCTTGTATCTCCTGGTTGGCTTCAGACTTCCCCTGAACGCTCCCATTTGCAGCAAGGACATCATAGAGAATCATAGAGTGCTAGACAGGCCAGTGTTTCCCAAAAGGCTGACTGAAACACAGATGCTGGGCTCACCCAGAGTGTTCCATTCAGTAAGTCCAAGGCACGGCCTCACACATGTGCGTCTAACACCCTCCGTGACATTGATGCTTGAAGTTCAGGAACTCTACTTGGAGTCTGGAGGGGGTGAGCAGATGGTGACAAGAGTAGGCAAGTCAAAGTCCTTCTCCTGGGGCCATGCTAACTCATTCAATGACAGAGACTCACTGAAGTCTCTCTTCCACTTGGCAAACGTCCTGCCTGATTCAAGTGTGACACAGAGTCTATGTCAAGACCTGTCAGAGGCTTGAGAGTCACTATGCTTGAAAACTAATCAATGTTACCTCACGTTCTGTTTCCAAGGTCTCACGTCCCACAGGGCATTGCAAAGGGACCAGCTGACATCCACCCCTTCAGTGGGTCTTTTTGTAAAAAAATGCCCCACAATTAGGGAAGTCTTTTCTGATGATAGTGAGATTGCTTGAGCTTTGCCCCAAGAGAGGCAATTCTTTATTTTACTGAGAGTAACTACAACAAAATTCAAGCTAAAACAGAAAGCCTCCTTCATTCCAGGGTAGATACTATCTCCATACATGAAAGCTATTTGCCATATAAGCTGTATTTAAAAATAAAGACTGGACCAAACACATAGAGTTCCACTGCTATCCTGTCAAGATGGAGGCCACCAAGATGGTGATTATGAAGGTCCACACATTTACAAAGATGTTCACATCCTGGAAGCTGGACCTTTACCTCACTAGGGGCTTATCCACCCTCTAGTGCTGCTATAAGAAAGCACCACAAGCTTAGACTCTTAAAAATCAAACAAACAAACAAAACTTGTCATCTTGCATTTCTAGAGGCTGGATGTCTAACATCAAAGTGTTGGTGGGCCAGGCTTCTGTCAGAGTACCTACCTGGGTAAGGGATTCCTTCCTTTCTTTTTCTGATGTCTAATAGTTCCAGAAGTTCTCCGGCTTTTAGAGGCATTGCTCCAGTCTGTTTCTTTCTTCACACGGGATTCACCCAGGTGCCTGCATCTTCCCATGACTGTGTGTTCATGACACCACCCAGGTTGATTCAGGGATCACTTGCTCCAGTATGAGCTCATCTTGTCAAACAAACAAACAAACAAACAAACCAGCAACAAGATTCCCATGAAATGATTCCCTTTCCAAACAAGGCCGCATTCTGAGGTGCTGGGGGTTCAAAGGTCAACTCATTTTCAAGGGAGCTGCAATATAACACCTGACAAAGAGAAATTAAAATTGCTAGTCAATAGATCTTCAAATGAGAAGAGTGTGAGGGATTACCTTGCTTGTCATCACAAGGCCCTTAAAAGTAGAAAGAAGCTGAGAGCGGGTCAGAGTGAGACAATGCCAGGATCCCACCCAACATTGCTAGTTTTGAAGAAGAGGAAGGGCCATAAGCCAAATGGGCAGCCCCGAGGAAAAATAGACAACAGATTCTCCTCTCGCCTCTGAAAGGGCCACACTTTTCCCAGCACCTTGACTTTTGCCCCATGAAACCTCTGTGGGACTTCTAACCCACAGATACACAGGTACATTTGTGTTACCTTAAGCCACTGTATTTGCTACTTTTCTCAAAGTTGTGACAAAATACCAGGCAGCAGTGACTTCAGTGGGCAAGGTTTGTTATTCCAGCTCATGATTTCAAGTGGCATCAGGCCCTAATGGTGGCAGAGCCTGGTGGCAAGAGCAAGGTTTGTCCATGGCAGTCAGGGCTGGTAGTACACCTTGCTCCCACCTTGGCAGATCAGAAGCAAGAGCTGGGACTGAAACTGCAATCAGATAACAACACAAGGCTTCTCCTCAGTGACTCTCTTCTGCTGGCTAGGCTACAGATCAGAAAGCCCTATGACCTCACAAAACAGTGCCACCAGCTGGTGACCAAATGTTCACATACCCGAGCCTGCGTGAGAGATTTCACATTGAAACCATAATGGCTGTTTGGTGGTAATTTGTCACAGCAGCCCTGGCAACACTAACAGAACCACAGGGCTCAGTCCAGTTCAGGGAACACCATTTCACTGACACAAATTATTTCCTCCAATACACAGATTAGTGTATTTCACGCAGCCATCATTTGCCCAAACTAAGTCCAAGATTCTATTTTGCAACTGTTTCTGAATTTCAGAAAAAGAAAATGAAACTCAGGAGGTCAAGGTCTCTTCATTTTCTTCATCCTATTTCCAAGTGACTGAGCTGGACACCCACTCTGTATTAGGTTTGCTTTGTGTTCATTTTTATTTCTCTGTCTCTCTATATCTCTCTCTGTGTGTGTGTGTGTGTGTGTGTGTGTGTGCGCGCGCGCCCTGGAGCTGTAGTCATAGGTGGTTGTGAATCACTTGAAGTAGATGCTGGGAACTTGGCTCAGGCCGTCACAAGAGCAGCAAGTGCTCTTAACGGCTAAGCCATATCTAGCCCTGTTTGCTTTGTTTTTCAATTAAAGGGTTTTGTTGATAGAAGAAGAAGGAGTACTTTCTTGCTTCCTGCCTGTTTATCTAGCTTGATGATGCCATGTTTACACAGTAGGAGGTCTGGAAATTAATCAATATTTCTGATGAAGCAACACCGAGCTCCATCTCAGCACACACAGTGGCTGGAAAATTCCAAGCTGCCTACACAGGCCCACCATGAAGGTAGTGCCAATTTGGGTGCAGACCAAGACCCAAACATGGCAATGTAGTGAGTTTCAGGAGACTGTTAGTTTCATGGTGTGTGAAAAAGTTATATTTGCAAAGGGCTGGGGCAGATTTCAGCTCTAGCAATGCCAGAAAACAAAAGTAATATTTCCATCATCCTTTAACCTACTAAGTGTGGAGAAGCATTATGTCAAAAGGCTGTTGTAACAGGGGCGCAGAGTACCATGTGCAAAGAAATGAGCCAGGTTTGCTCCTGCAGGGTTTCCTCAAACCCTCAGTTGGTAAAAGATAAGTCGTACTGTCTGCAAAGTTCACTAAAGCCACTGCAGTAAAGAGATGTATAAAGAAACAAGGTGCAGCTGTGTGATACCCAACCACTGAGTACTAGAAAGAGTTCCACCCCAAGATTAGGGGCTCTCTTGCCTTTGAGTTCTCGGAAATGTGGGAACCTGGAGGTTTTTGCACTCTCAACAGTCACTGATTAACAGAAGAAAGGCAGTCATGGTCTCCTTTTCTGCATTTCTGGACATTTCAAGTCTCCTAGCATCTTTCTAGTTATCGTTTTTTGTAATGCTGCTTCCTGAAGGGGTGCAGAGTGCTCCAGGTGTGGTCTCATTTCTCTCTGAGCTGTGAGGTAATGCTTTTCTCCACAATGAGGCTTTGTTCTTACCTCTCTCTGTCTCTTTCTGTCTTTCTCTGTCTCTCTGTCCCTCTGTCTCTGCCTCTGCCTCTCTCTCTCTCTCTCTCTCTCTCTCTCT
>NW_021620443.1:310648-338276 GCF_004785775.1 Grammomys surdaster | reverse complement strand
ACACACACACACACACACACACACACACACACACACACACACACACTTCTTTCCAAGACCTGAGCAAAAGTAGGTTACAGCTCCTTCACGAATCACAGAATGGCCAACCATAGGCTCTCACATTTTTCCCGTGGACTGAGTGCGCTGCACCTGTTCCTGAGGAAGCCTCATATTACCCTGAAATTTTAGACAGCCTCTCCTCTCCCATCTCAAAGCACAGATGGAAACCCAAGCTTATCTTACAGCATCCCCATGGGAATAACAGTCCTACCTGCAGTGAATGTGACCTACCTAGTTAGAACTCGAGGCAAGAAGCTTTGGGGGAAATTCTCCTCTGGGCCCCACAAGGTCGGCTTTCAAAACAGTGTACAGGGTGCCATGAGCCAAACAGTGTCCTGGAATGCGGCTACCATAAAGAGTGGCTGGAAATACAGCTTATTTTCAGGAGAATGTAATTTTTCCAGAGTAATAAAGTATTTACTAAGAAGAATAGATGGGAGGTGATTTTCTAACCGGTTCTGATATTGGAAGCAGTGGAGTCACTTGAAGCCTCCTGCTTAAGAACATGCAGAAACAGGCAATCACGTAGCTTTGAGGTAGGTGAAGGAGAGGCAGGACTGGAATCAGTATGGCAGTTTTCAAACAAATGCTAAAGTCTGGGTTCTGTGCCAAGTGGGCCTCACTAAACAGCCAAGGTTGGGACACTGAGAGGAATTTTTCGCACAAATCCAATTAAGAAACAAATGACTATTGTCTTTCATCTGGGGTGGAGGACACTTTGATGGGGGTTAATCCGCTTTATATAATGCACGTGTTCCTGTCAACTTAAAAAGTCATGCCAGGCATTCCTTTGTCCACCCAATGCTTGTATATGTGTTTTAATGTGCTCATCTCTCAAAAAAGGTGCTTATCCTGAGTCAAGAAATACTAGTCACAGGACACATAGGCTGTCAATGCTGGGAAGTTATCATTTAAGTTATATTCAGTTCTCTGGGCAGACTAGAGTGAGTCTTCACTTCTTAGATATTCAGGTAATTTGCGTGATAGACAGGTGAGAAGATAATTTTGAACCCTTTGACTTTCACAGTCTGATGAGGTCATGAAAATCCTAAGATCATCAGAAATTCTGATTGAAGATAACAAATGAGGCCAACTTAATATTGAGCCATCCAGAGCAGGAGGCAGGAGAAAATGTGGTCACTCATATCCTGTTCTTATTTAAAATTGTGACATTTTGGTTCATTATGGAATTCCCTGTGCCCAGATTTTCCTCTAATAAAATGTTATAATGATATATTATTTGTCATGACGACTGAATTTTCACTGCCCTTCCAAAATCTGCAGCCACAGTCCGTGAGGCCGCCTCACCTTATCGCTGGACTGGACACACCCGTTAAGCTCTGTTCTTTCTAGAAACCGAATCCATTAAAAAAAAAATTATGACTGTAAAGACATGTGTTTTGTAAAGATGAGCAAAAGAGGAAGAACTAGATTTGACAGCATCAGATGAGAAGTCTGTTTTCTGAAGCGTGATCTGAACGCAGAGCACAAAGCACAGTTGAGGGAGGGTAAGGAAGCAGGAGTGTAAGAGGCCGTTACTGGCAACCATGAGGGAGGATGTGGTTTGAGCATTGCCCCCAGGAGCTCTGTGCTGAAATCCCGCCATGTGATGGGACCTTTAGGGGTTGGAACCCAGTAAAAAGCACTAAGTTCAGCAGGACCATTGGCTGATATCAGAGTTCTCATATGACCGCAGTTAGTTACCGCAAAAGTCGGTTGTTCTGGAACTCTATGCCAGCCCCAAGTCCCTCTGTGACCCTCTGTCCTGCTGTACGCTCTCCTCTTTTCATGGGTGTTCCCACTCGCATGCAGCACAGGCAGGTGGCCTCCAAAGGTGAGGAGATGTTGGTGCCCTGTTCTTGAACTTCTGAGCTTTTTAAATTACCCATTTCCAGTTATCTTATTACAACATTTGAAAAATAGCCTAATACAATTGTGCTGACTAACAGTCTCCTTCTTGTTTTAGGCAGAGGGCTCCGAGAACTAGCCACATGCTTTCCAAGCAGAAGATGGGAAGTGTTTTATAAGAAAATATCAATAAAAGAAGATACCAGCCCAGGGGCTCCTTAGAAAACCATATATGTCCAGCTCCACAGAGTTTTAATCAGCCCGCATGTACACAGCGATCCACTGTGCTGACCACGTACAGCATGTTCAGAAGGGAACTTCTCATAGCAATGATGGGTACAATGCAACAGTTTTTTTTTTAAATACACTTTATAGAAACAGAAGTTTCTCACACTGAAAACTAGAACAGCAGTAACGCAGAAATGCGAGAGAAGACCCTGTATCCAGGAAGTAACAAGGGGTGTGCTGCCGGCCAAGGTTTGAAACAGGCAGTATTCCCCAAAGGGATGGTCCTTTAGGTGGTACTGTTGAGAGGTGCTGTAGACCTTTAAGAGCTGGGGCAATGACTGGATAGATGGCTCTGACTGTTCTTCCAGAGGACCTGGGTTCAATTCCCAGCACCCAGTGGCTTATAATCATCTGTAACTCTAGTCCCAAGGGATCTGGCTTCTTTAGCTCTAGGCGTGTGTGTGGTGCACAGACACACGTGTACACAAATAATCCACACACATAAAGTAATATAACTTTTAAAAGAAGTAGAGCAAGTACAAGGAAATGCACGCTGTGCTGATGTAAGGTTTGTATTGGCCCTGCAGGTGCTCAGGTGCTTAGAAAACTTACCACTACCTTAAAACGGGTTGTGAGCTGCTGACAGTCTGTCTGCTCTTGGTTTAAGAACCAAGAATGGGGCTGCTTGACCCCAGGCTTGATTCCCCAGAGCTGGAGCTAAGCTTCTTTACAAGCATCCTGGCCATGGCCTTTGTTATAGTGCCACATAGCTGACTAATGAAGATGTTTAGGGACAGGAAACGGTGAGCAAAGGAATCACTTTATAAATAAAGGAGCGCTGCTCATAACTAAGCAACGCTGTTTTCTTTTGCTTTTCTTCTTTATTTAATATTTTTATCTTTATTCACTTTACATCCCCATCACAGCCCCCTCCATCCTGTCTGTCAAGTCCCATCCTTACAAATTTCTCCCCATTATCCTCCTTCTCCTCAGAGAAGGGGATTCTCCACTGGGGCATCTAGTCTCAGCTGGTTTAGGCACATCCTTCTCCCACTGAGGCCAAACCAGGCAGTCCAAGTAGGAGGGAAGGGGACCCAATGACAGAGAACAAAGGCAGGGACAACCCCTGCTCTACTTGTTAGGGCACCCATATAAGACCAAGCTGCACATTTGCTACAACTGTGTAGGGGATCTAGGTCCAGCTCCTGCATGATACCTGGTTGGTGGCTCGGGCTCTGTGAGCCCCCCCATGGTCCCTGGTTAGTTGATTCTGTGGGTCTTCTTGTGGTGTCCTTGACCCCTCTGACTTGCTTACTTCTATCCCCAATCTTCCACAAGACTCCTATGGTACCACTTGAACCACAGGTTTGGCTGTGGGTCTCTATATCTGCCTCCATCTGCTGCTGGATGAAGCCTCTCAGGAGCCAGTTATGCTAGGTTCCTGTCTGCAGGCATGATGCTGTTTCCTTAATTTGATAGGTTTATTCTACACCCTGTTCCTGAAAGCAATTTATAATCATTACAAAATTTTAGAACTCTGGGACAAAAAGATGGCCTAAACCCCTACAGAGAAAAGTACAACCTTAGGTCACCAGCATCTAGAAGTGTGTCAGGCCAGCACCAGAGATCAGTGATAATGTCTTACATTATTTTTCCTCTAGAATTCTGAGTCCAAATAAGTGTGAGGGAAGAAAACAGACACATCAGGATACGCAGGATTTTAAGAGTTTTTCATTAAGAAGAGATGACTTAGTTACTCTTCTATTCCTGTGAACAGACAGCTCTCTTCTGAAAGAGAGCATTTAATTGGGGCTGGCTTACAGTTTCAGAAGGTTAGACCATTATCATCATGGCAGGAAGGATGGCTGCAGACAGGCATGGAGCAGCAGCTGAGAGCTTCACATTCTAATCTGCAGACAGCAGACAGGGAGAGGGGTACTTGAGAGCAGCCACACATTGCTGGGAAAACAAAACACTTTGCAAAGAAGAAAGGAGAAAAGTATCTTGTGAGAAATAAAAAGTGACCAGGGCACTTAGTGATTTGTCTGTGAACAGCATTTACAATCTTAATCACGTAACAAACCAGAATTGTGTCTCTGTTCCTAAGTATACAATAATGGAATTAAATAACAACTATCTTGCTTTGGGAGGATTGAAAAGTTGGGGAATGGCTCTGAATGAAGTACGGGTGTCATAGACAGCAGGGAAGATACAACTAAAGCTTTTTTTCCACCCTAAAGGGAAGTCAATTCTCGGCGCCACACACAGAAGACCAAAGAAAGGTGAATGAGTTCAGGACGACGCCTGCAGATGTGAGCAGTGAGCAGACTAAGTACCCTGTTGCCCTTGGGGCTTGTGAGTTGTCTGTGGGGAGTGGGAAATGCTACAGAAGTGCTTCTGTATTTCCTAAGACGCCCCTTGGAACAATCTGACTTTAAGATATGTGCATATAGAGTTTGATAGGAAAAAATAAAAGAATTAGAAAATGGATTCTGGGAGCAGAACTCACAAAACAGCGAGACCATACAGTGGGGAAGGACATTCAGAGAACAGTGGTATACCCGCAGTGACTGAAGCATGCGCAGACACACCTCTCCTCCCAGTGGTGCACAGACTTCATCACTTCTGCAAGATATTCTCCAGTCCAACTGGGCAGCGTTGCTCTAAGAATGAGAGGCGCATTAACAGTATGTTTCTAGTGTAGGCAGTAGGGTAGTGATTAGAATGAATGAGATCCGGAGACCAGCCCACGTAGATGAGAACTAATTACGCATTTGATTAAAGAGAGAAGAGAGTTCATTCAAAGTCGAGCTATTTTATTCCCCTGGTTTTGATCTCAGGTTCTTAAATGAGGTTCACTGTTGTTGAGAGCATCCTGTTCCTGCTCTGAGAAGCAATATGGATCGTTCTTTCTCTCCTTCCCCAGCCTGACAGAGAAGCTGTGCACAATTCCACACATGCACATGCCTGGGGGAATCTCTTCAATCTCCACCACTTTCCCCTTGGGCTTGCTGCACACACGGAATGCTGTGTGGTTTTAATTAACTCAGGACTGATGTATGTGCAGCTCCGTATTTGTGACGATTCGGATGGCTCTTTCTGCTCCTGTGTGTCGAAAAAAAGCTTGAAAGAAGGCTGTCTAAAAAATGACGCTGAAGCCTGCTCACTCTAAAACTGAAGCAGTTATTACAGCTAATATTGACTGGAAAAGGAGCTACAATAATAAACCAATTGTTTCTGGCCTGCTTTCTCCTGAATCCGAAACCACACCCCCACTTCCTGCTTTCCTGCCTTGGGCCTCAGGACTCAAAACCTTATTGGCTATTTCATTCTGGTCTAGGGCTTAAATTCAGAGGAGAAGGCTGTGGCTGAACTCTCCAGTCTTAATCCGTTTGTTTATTTGTTTGTTTGTTTGTTTTTGTTTGTTTTGGCCCCTCTCAAGCTTGCTCTGGGCTGCAGTAACAAGGCTCCTTCCCGCTACACCTTCACAACCAAGGGAAATGTTTTAGTCATTTTCCAAATAGAACAAAATGCCTAAGGTAAGGTAAGAATTAGAGAACAGAAACTCATCTTGACCAAATAAGCAGGCTCTTCACTCAATGAGCCAGTGTCCCAGGCCCCAGAGTCTGTTTTCTAGCTATGTCCTCTACTGTCACCAGAGCTCTACTCTGAGGGCAACAAAATTGCTGACTTATTCATCCCTGCCTCCAGTGTTTGGAACACAGCCTAGAGTATTATTGGTATTTTCTGTAAACTGGATAAAAAAAATAATGGGTCAATTAGTGGATTTCTATGTAGTGCTTTTCTTCAGGGGAAAACTGAACGGTATTTTTGTTTGTTTGTTTGCTTGTTTGTTATTTTGTTTTTTAACACATAAGATCAAGAAACATGAATGAACAGATTTTACAATATGGAATAAGAACATTTACCCCTGCTTATTGTTTGCAGTCCAACCATTATTTAGAAAAAAATGTCCTACCCTACAGGAAGCCAAGATAGAGCCAAGAGAGATAGCTTCTTCAGAAGTTGTCTCATCAGTAGGTACTAGAGGAAACCTGCGATGGGTTTGAACACCAAGTCTAACATTTTCTATGATTTTTGTCATTAACAGTGTGTTCATTGAATAAGGGTATGCCTCACAGTTGATAGTGTTATTTGGGGAAGTCATGGAACTTTTAGGATGAAAAGCCTTGCTGGAGGAACTATGTCACTGGAGGTGGGATTGAAACTTTATGGCCTCATCCCATTTCCAGCTTCCTCTCTCTGCTTCCTGGATATGCATGGGAATGTGATCCAGTCAGCCTCCTGTTGCAGCCACTATGCCTCCACCAAATTATAGACACCCCCACTGACACCATACGCCAAAATAAATGCTTTCTTCTGTAAATTGTTTCTGGTCATAGTGTTCTATCATAAACACAAAAAAGAACTGATAAAAGCAGCATGTTAAATTTCCTGAGTATTGGGGACTAGAGAGACAGCTCAGTGGTTAAGGGCACTGGCTGCTCTTCCAAAGGACCAGTGTTCAATTTCCAGCACTTACATGGCCACTCACAACTATCTGCAACTCCAGTCCTAGAGGATCTGATGTCCTCTTCTGGTCTCCATGGGCACCAATCATGCATGTGTGCACAGATATACATGCATGCCACCTAATCATACACATTAAAGATAGTAACAATTTTAATGATTTCCAGGGTCCTAGATGATGAGGACCCTGATAACTTCACATAACAAAAATTCTGGACCATCATGACACCCATGAACTTTTTCTTTGTGCCTTTTCACCTTTCCTTCCCCTGACCCAAGGCAAGAAGATGACAGCATTTGCTTAGGCAATGTCATCATAGAAATCTACCAGAAAACAATAGAGAAGGCTTTTTTTGTTGTTTTGTGTTGTTCTTTGATTTTTGTTGTACTTTCTTTTCCCTTATTTCTTTCTCTCTTTCTTTCTTTCTTTCTTTCTTTCTTTCTTTCTTTCTTTCTCTCTCTCTTTCTCTCTTTCTTTCTCTTTCTCTTTCTTTCTTTCTTTCTTTCTTTCTTTCTTTCTTTCTTTCTTTTTTTCTTTCAATGCCCATGGCTTAGCTACAAAATAGGCTGGGCAAGTGACCAACTAGTGTTCATAGACTCTACAAGGCAAACCAATATTTACCTGTGTTATATACTGTTTCCACTGAAGCTCTGTGCACACATTATGACATACGGGGTGGTGTACTGGAGAAATCCTTTAATGAGGATGGAGTCTGTGTTGAACTTAGTGCCTTTATAGGACACAAAGAGTGAATTCTGCCTCTGTGGTCTCTACCATACAAAGATATAGCATGTTACTCTCACCAAACCTTGAATCTGTCAGGGCTTTCAGATTGGGCGTTTATAAGTGTGAGCTATGTTTGTGGGTTAAGTCAGCCAGTCTAAGGTATTTTGTTATCAGAGCCCAAAGTAACAAAGATAACCAATAAGGAGGGAGGAATGGAGGATAAGCTGTTGGATGATTGGCAACAGAGTCAGGAACACAAAGAGAAAGAGGAGACGAGAAAAGACATCAGCAGCCCCCAGAGTTCCTCAAATTCTCAGGTGAGAAAGAGACTTGTTAGTGTGTTGAAGAGCATTTTCATGGGGCCCAGTTTATCTCAGCAGATAGTCTCTAGGGTCAGGAGCTAGGGTGACTTCTGACAGCCAATTCTATAAGAGGAGCAGAATGATACTGACAGCTGTCTTAGAGAGAAATACAGATAACACGTGAATATTTATGAGACTCACAGATGAAAGCTGTCACTAGCACTAAAAATAAACACACACCTTCCTGCTTGACACCACTCTTGCCTTATTCTCAATGGAATTTTCATGGTGGACTAAATTCACTTGCATTCTATAATAATGACATTTGACATGACAACAAAGTCAATGTCAGCAGTTCTGCTGTAGGATTTCTTATGTCAAAGCACTGCTTAAGCAATGAAGTCATCCACAGGTTAAATCATACCGTAAGGTCTCATTTCATATGCCCGTGTGCAATTTTATGACACAATATATCTTTAGGTAAAAAAACTATGCTTCTTTGATGAAAGGAAGAACATTGTTTTAACTTCTTTGGAAAAAGAATGAAACAAGTTGACACTGCACTTCTGGCATATCACATGTTAGTGTTTACTGTGTACAACCATGTTAATGTCATGGACAACCATGTTAACGTCATGGAGCCTCAGAACACCGGTGAACTCCCCTCCTACCTCACCTTGCTAAATGTTAGAATGACAGCCATGTGCCAGTGTGCTTGGCTGTGGTGTGCACTTCAAACACACATGAATAATGCTTGCGGCAAAGCTGGGACAAGGACTCAGGCCCCCACGGCTACCCTTTTGAGATCGTCTTCCATTTGGAGGCTGATCCTGGTAGATGATGGAAAGATACAAAGTAACTCAGGCACTGAGGGTGTGAAGACACTGAGGAGTCAGAGGTACAGACATTAAATATAAGCTCAACTCCACAAACCTAGAGCCTTAATCAGCCTCAGCTTATGTACATTCAAGCTCCCTCACAGTGTGACTGGGTCCTAGGAATCTACCTGCACACGTGTGAACACACCGAATGATATAACTTCACAAAGGACTAACGTGGTCCAGCTATTAAAATGGCTGGAGCTGGAGAGACAGGTCAGGGGGAGGAGGCACTTACAACTTGAGTTCCATCTCTGTATTCACAAGGTGGCACGAGAAAATTGACTTCTGAGAGTTGTCCTAAGATATCACCATGTACCCTGGGACTCACACTCATGCCCACACAGTACACTATTAACAAATAGATGATAGATAAATGATGAAGATGATAGATAGATAGATAGATAGATAGATAGATAGATAGATAGATAGATGATAGATAGATATGATAGAAGTAAAATTTTGAATGGCAGAATTTTGATGCACTAAGATAAAGTTCTCTCCAAGACCCACAGTAAAAGGAGTATTTGTGAGGGGCTTTTGCTACTTTCCCTGGTCCTTCAGAACATTCCTGAAATAAGAAAATATAATTTGCCCCAAGATAGGGGACAGGGAACATATTCCGCAATATACTTTTGTGAGTTTTGTTTTTGAACTACGCAAATATATTATTTAAGATTTCGTTTTGTTTTACATTGTGCTTATGTAAGCATGCGCATGTGTGTGCACGTGTGTGTGTGCTCGTGCATGTACATATGTGTGTCTGCATGAGTATACGAACCTGTGAAGGCCAAAAGAGGGAATTGGATTTCTTGGAGCTGGAATTATAGGCAGTTTTGAACTGCCTGCCACACAGGGGTGATGGGAACTGATCTTGAATCCTTTGCAAGGGTAGTATGATGGCTGAACCATCTCTCCAGTTTCATTTCCTATTTTTAATAAATAAATAAAATTCTAGGTAGATGTAAGAAAAGGTGGAGTAAAGTAGTTTTGGCTGACCTCACGTGGAGATGTCATGGCCAAGCCAATGTCCTCCATTATACACTTGCTGGGCACTAGGCTTGCTTAATTGTAACCCACATCTTTATTCTCTAAGCTTCGAGTCAGTAACTGAGATCGTTTGACACACTAGGGATGCTTATTCACATTCCTTCCTCACAATCAGGGATATTCTTAAGAGCTGCCCTTCACCCGAGTTTCTTGGGACCCTTCATGGGTATTCTGCCTTATCAAATGGAGATAAGAATATACAAGCGTGCATGCTTGTCCCAAGTGTGAGTCCAAAAGTGGGCAGATCAAATAAGAAGGCTTAAAAAAAGTCTCTCAGCTACCTGTCTCTCTAGACTTCAAAAGCACATATTTGTTGTTAAAAAAAAATCTTAAGGAATAAATAAAACTCCTTAGTGTTTCAGATAGAGAATCGCTTTATCTATCATAGACACCAGCTCTCTCTACCCCCGCCCACCTCACTGTTGTTTCTCTAGGATGCCATTCTTCTGAACTGGTTATGGATTCCTTCAAAAGACAGTGAGTTTTAGGTTAGGAATGTGGCTCAGTCACAGAGCACTTGCCTATCACAGGCAAGGCCCTGAGTGAAAAGAAATGGGGGATTGATAAGTTTAAATCTCCCATCTAAAAGGAACCTTCTAGAGAAATGTCTGAGCCCAACTGGTGGCTTGTGTACACCCATTCTCAAGAAGGTCAGCAGAGGTCTTACTGCCTTTGAGGAAGGAGCTGGTGCAGAGACAGGGTGGCCTCCCTGTTAACCTGCTCAACCCTTCCCCACACCGAGCAAGAGTCTAGAGTAGGTACAAACTCAATTTTAAACTGAGACAAAGAAAAGAAAAATCAGTTTGGTGAAGAGCCAGCTGAAAACTCTGGCAGATGATGAAGTCTAAGAAGAAACGTCCCCAGCACTATGTAGCATTCTGGCTTGGCATGGCGACTGATACAGCAGCTCCCAAGCAGAAACGTGGGCATCGTTGCCAAAGAGTTGTGCTGCCTTTGTCAGAACAAAGTGAGGAGGTGTGGAGTATTTCCATGGAGTCCCTCCTTACCTCGACAGACTCTCAAGCTGGGTAGATATTGGGCTGGCTCATAAAGATGGCCAGGATGCAGGTGTTAGAACCTCTGGGTCCATCTATGTGAGGATTCAAGTGTCTTTGCTCAGACTGGATGATGAAAGAGAGGGAGAGGTGGCTCTTAAAATTGATGATTTGATTCCCAGTGTAAAGAGATGACTTGTCTTCAATAATGACTGCTTCTGTTGACAGACTTTAGATGGGCAGGTTGCCTGCCTGGCATGGAAGGGAGCCAATTCTGTTCTCTGTCAGTTTCCCTTCATGCTGCTGTCTCTTTACTCTTTCTCTGGTTGTGTCCTTGCCTGTCTCTTCCAGACAGAGACATTATCTGTTCCCCCTTCCCTTCCCTCTTTCCTTTCTTTTCTTTTCTCTTCTAACCAAAAGACAGAAGACAGGAGCTACATAACAACCTCTCCCTACTGCATAAATGCACAGAAAGGCCTACATTAATTACTTGCCATAGGCTGTTTTCTGCCACCGACAGAGAAATGTATAAAGAATATATTATTTGGAAGATAATATGGAAGCTACAAAGTCCATGAACATGGCCACAACAACTGGCAAGGCCTTCTGTTCTGTGTCACAAGATGACAAGAGGCAAGTGAATATGTAAGAGACAGAGAGCAAGAACAAGCAAGGAAGACCAATTGGGCAGGAGGGACAAGAATTCATCCACTTGTGAAAAACCCATTCAGAGGAAAATGGCATCAAACCACTCATCAGGGACATACCCTCACAATTTCAGAGACCCACCTCCCAGTACTGCCATAAGGGTAATTAAATGCCAATATGAGCTTAAGAGGACATTCAATCTGTACTTCTTCTCAAGCTGTGGAATGGGGAATAAGATGTGAGCACTACACTTTAGAACATTGGTTCTCAACATTTCCAATACTGCAACCCTTAATACAATCCCTTACATTGTGGTAACCCCCAACCACAAAATTATTTTGCTGTTACTTAATAACTGTAATTTTACTACTGTATGGATTATAATGTAAATATCTTATATGTAGGATATCTGATATGTGACTCCTGTGAAAGGGTCATTCAACCCCCAAAGGGATCATGTCCCACAGGTTAAGAATCAATGCTTTAGAATCTTGTAAGGTAAAACTTACCATAGTTCACGTAACCATGTAAGGGGTCAGGACTGAGTATCACGGGGATAGTGGAGTGGCCTTGCCTGCTGGCCCCAGAACCACTTGCATGACAACTCTATAAATGGGCTCTGAAAGCTTGGAGCCAGGGGTAGAAAGTCTGCCACTAATGATGTCAGAGTGGTCATGTGACCATGGAAGTATTCCCTCACCCACCAATCATGCAGAGTGAAACCTACCTAAAGTCAGATATCAGGAATCTTACTCTTTGGCATTATCAAAAATAGTTTCATCTGTCACCTGAATATGAATCTAGAATTACCTGGAAGAGGGAACCTCAGCTCAATAATTGCCTTGATCAGATTGGCCTGTGGGCATGTCTGTGCAGCATTGTTTTTAATTGCTAATAGATTAAGGATGGCCCTTCAGCTTGGATGGTACTGCCATCCCTAAGCGGGTGGGCCTGGGTTGTATAGGACTGAAAGCTGAGCAACCCATGGGAGAGCGCCAGTGTGCAGTATTCCTTCTCAGCCTCTGCTCTAATTCCTGCCTCCAGGTTCCTGCCAAATCAGGGAATCGCCCTAACTTCCCATACAGTAAGCCAAATATGCCCTTTCTTCCTCAAAGCTGTTTTTCGTCAGTGTGTTTATCACAACAACAAAAGCAAACTAGAATATAAATCTCTTTTTAAGGAGGAAAAAGCCTTTATTTTAGTATTTTTACTGTATTATTTTTTTTAGGAATTTCATTTATATAATATATAATATATGATGATATATGATATATAATTAATAATTAATGTTTGTTTGTTTGTTTTTCAAGACAGGGTTTCTCTGTGTAGCCCTGGCTGTCCTGGAACTCACTCTGTAGACCAGGCTGGCCTCGAACTCAGAAATCCACCTTCCTCTGCAATAGTTAATATTTAATATGTAATATGTTGATCATGTCCCCTTCCTAACTTCCTAACTTTTTTCTTTTTTTATATTTAAAAGTAAATTCAAGGTACAATTAAGCATCTAAACATTATTTTACAAACAGGACAAGTAACTGTTTTTGTTTTTTAACACAGGTTAATTTGTTTGGGACATGAAATGATGCTTTTTATTACACCAGAGTTAAATTAGAAAAAAAAAAAACTAAGGTTGTTTTCTAATAAAAGCCTTGAAGGAAACAATTTTCCTCTCGGGTTTAGATTCAAGTAAACTCTTTTTTCCCCACTGTAGTAGATACCCAACAAGCTGTTGATCAACTCTGTAAGTACCCACACACTAAAAAAAAAATCTTTAAGTCAATTTGATAATATTATAAAATAGTGTATCTTTAATTTGAAAATTGTGAGGCAAAAGTAAATAAAATCAACTGGAAGTTTAATTGTTTTAACTGTTGAGCATAATATCCTTTAAAAATAAACTCACTGAGTCTGGTTAGGGTTGTCTATATGCCTACGGGTATGAGGCCATCCACCCAAGCATGGGCAACTTACAAGGAGCTACAATCCTAAAGAAAAATAACTTTCCCTCTCCCACGAGCCATCATCTGCCAATAGCTCCTCAGTGGAGTTAGGTTCTCAAGAGCACCTTCTATCTCCAAGCTTAGAATGTTGACTGGCTGGATCTTATATAGGTCTTGTGTGGACAACCATGGCTGCTTTGGTGGCTGCCGCCATGTGTAGAAGACACAGACTCACACCTGTCTTTCCCAGCCTCTGGGTTTGAAAGTCTTCCAAGATGTTCCCTTGGATGGGAGCAGATAGTAGTGGTGACACAGGTGTCCATTTACAATTGAGACTTCAGATGTCTTTCTTGCTCAGGCACCATAGTAGCGTCTAACATGCTTGCTCAGTCTCTCGGCCTGTAACGTGAAGGTGTAGTGGCTTTGAAGACTTTCCAGCTCCACACTCTAGGATTCAGCATCTTTGAACTTGTACACATCTGTGAGATGTGGTTATCTTGTTACTGCCTGTAGCAATCAAGGCTTCAGCGAGACAGTGAATCTGAACTTGGACTTGAAGGAAGAGGAGGGCTTGAGCTGATGGGATAGTACCTAAAGGACATACACAGAGAAATAGGAGACCAAGTGGCTCTGAGTTCTGATTAGAGCCAAGCTGATAAGATTGACCCTGCTTAGAGCTCATTTGTGACATCTTCCAGGGCTCAGGAGACTACTAGCCTCCTCTAAACGTTTTGGGGACCTTGTGAATAGAACAAGTTTGTCTGTCTGTCAAGCTAATGCACAGACTGAGCAAAGATAACCCCTCTACAGAGTAGTCTGAGATGAGTCTAGGAGCCTTGCTTTATGGTGCTTGTGATTTACTCTTTCATTGAGCACTCATCTGACTACCCCAGGGGCTCTTCTTTCTAGGGGTGGGAAGCCAAGGAGAGTGGGTTGTGGCTACATGGATACTTGACAAAATTCAATTTTTAAGTTCTTGGCACATGCTGTTTCAAGTTCTTTCACACCTTGAAAATTCCACAGACCTCCTTGGTGTTGCCAAAGTCATAGAGTGCATAGCCAACATTGTATCAGGAGCTTTCTCTACGAGGAGACGCTGTCCTTGGCAAGGGAGTTAGCCACTTTAATTACTACTCACAGACACTCCTTTGACTGGTTCCCGGATGCTCCAGCTATTATTATTCTGGTTGCTTCTAAAATAAAGACTACAAAGATTCCTATCTTATTTTCATGAAGTCAGTTTTTCTAAAGAAAATTACAGAGCTCGGAAGGAGAGAAATACTATTTTCCAGATGAGCTCAGAGTGTACTTGATGGTCAGGAGCAGGGGCTGTGTTTGGATGAGCCAGATATAATTTATGGGGTTACCAGCCAGCTTATATCAACATCCATGGAGTACACTGTCATCTCTGTAGAGGAAGTGGCCCAATTATCATTCTTCCCAAGATATCTTAAGTGACCTCCTGAACTTGGGCTGTTTTGAGTTGCCGCTAGTATTGTTTTTCTATGTTGCTCTGTTTTCTGTTGCTACAACAAAATACTGGGGGCTGCACAATGCATTAAAAAATAAAGAAGTCTAGGGCAGATGAGTAAAGGTCTTTGTTGTATAAGCATGTAGCCCGAGTTTGATCCGTGGGGCTTATATCACACTGGAAAGAGAAGAAAGAGTTCCAAAGCATTATCCTCTGACCTCCACATGTGTACCAAGGAACACGCAAGCCCTTACAACATGCGTTATGCACCAACAATAATGACAACAATGCAAATAGTTCATTTAGATGTTTAGTTTTGAAGACTGCAAGGCTGGACTTAGGTGGCCTCATCTGTTCGACCTCTGGTGATGGCCCCCTGGGCTTAGTCACATTTTGACAGATGGCACTGTGGCAGAAATATATTTCAGAGGGAAATACAGAGACAGAAATTCAGAAGTTTAGCTTGCACCTTCGTAACTATTCACATTTGAGAGAACCAAGTTCCATGAGAACAGGTTTATCCCTTCCAAGAGCAGTGCCCCACCCACTTTTCACTAGACTTCACTTCTTAATGGCTGTACCACCTCCTGTCTACTAGTGCCCAAGCCACTAGCATGCAAACCTCTGGGGATCCTTGACATCCAGACCATTGCATTTGGTTGTTATTTCCTAGTACACATGGAGTCCACCAGCTGGGGAGGAGAGAGGCAAGACTTGATTGGACTTGATTCACTTAGAACACTTTGTTTGCTCTCATACCTAGCTATGGGCAAAGGTAGCCACCAAGAAGGTGACCATGCAGCAGTCAGGCTGAAGGTCAGCTAGCATGCAGGAATGTCATGTAGGGAAGGGCACATTTCCAGAACATCTGGCTATACCAGGACCAAAGGCCTAGCCAGAGAAGCTTCTGGGTTAGGCCAGTAGGAGAAAAAGTTCCAAAACATTATCCTCTGGGGAAAGAATGAACACCAGCTGCAAGGTCCCTTCTCCTGGGAATATTAGCTTGTGACACAGTCCTTAATGTCATCCTCATTGAAAAGCAGCCTAGAAAATGCTGTTTTTAAGTGGGTGACACTGAAAAGAAAACACGACAGTGAAGAAAGAATCTGAGTCCCAAGAACACTGTCTATCCATACTAAAACCAGGGCCAAGCAAAGCAAGGGTAAAAGAGGCGTGGTCCCCACAGAACCCCCCTAGGTCAGTGTAATACAGCTGGCCATGTGGAGCGCTTGTACTCTGAGCTCTCTGATTATTCCCAGGCCATATTCCAGGGTGTCTCATGAGAGCAGCCATGGAGGGTGGTGGTGGCTGTGAGTCTCCCTTTGATAGTCAGCCTTGGTCAATTTATTGTTAGCACTTATTAGTGATTCTGGGAATGTAGCTAAAACAATTCTGTGAAGAGTGAGAGCCCTTTGAAGATGCCACATCTATCTTTTAGGACCTCAGCCAGAGCCAGAGTGAGTGATAAATGCTGGGCTGCCACTCAGGTCAAAGCTACCATCTGAAAAATCCAGTGGCTTTAGTTAGGTACCACTGAAGTGCGAGCATGTCAGTGGAGAAGTCACTGGCTGCCACCAAGGACTCAGCTCTGGAGAGCTGTGCTGGGAATGTGGAAGAACAGGGTTGCTCTGGGGCAGCAGGCAACTCGGAAGGAAACTGCTGATAAAACAAGGAATACAGGGCCAGGGGGCATCTGGAGTCTGGAGACAGCCAAGCAGAATGCTGAGAATGTGGGAGAGGAGGAGGAAGCTCTGAAACCAGACTCACCTAGCCTACAATTTTGCCCTAAGCCAGGCCTGTGTTAAGTTTCAAAAAGGAACCTGTTAGCAGACCAGAGGAGGACTATGTGATTGATATTTGCTGGCCTTGCAGAGGCCCAGATAGATGGGACCTGAACCTTTGCCCTGCCTGTCATTTGTCATCAGCTGAGAGCAATGAAGGGTTCACATGCCCTCGTGGATGGGTGTGGTAAGCTAAGAGGGAGTTGTAGGTAGGGCAGCTTTATGGAAAGACGGTTTCAGGTGAGATTCCCAGCTTTTTGGCAAAAACTTCAGTAGATGATCCTTCAGGACTTGCTCAAACCCCAAAGAGCCTTCCTTGCATAGGTTATGATTTACTTCATCATCTTCTTATTCAATCTTATATAAAAGAGGAAGAGACAAAACCATCTGTCTCACACACATTAGCAAGTCAAGAAGCAGATTTTTCCCCCTGTCTTCTTATTCTCTACAATGGAACTTCCAGTCCCCCTCCTGAGGTCCTCCCTGACTCTACTCACTGTTAAATTAAAGACTTGCCCTTCAGGAAGGCCCCAGAAGCTAAAACAAAACAGAAATAAACTCACACAAAGTATGGAGTGGCCTGCTTGAGCCTGGATCCTAAGGACGTCATTCTCCCCTGCCTGCCTGCATGCACTCAGCTTGCTCCTGTGAGAAACGAACAACACATATAATGAAGCAAAATGAGATTTAAAACAATAGCGTGACAGATTCACCAAGATAACCTCTCATGATTTAAAAAGGGAAATATAAGATAGAGAGATAGAGATAGAGATATTTAATTTTGTTTGATATAAGTACACTCATTTATGGAATAGTATATATTTCAGTACAGGAAAGGGTTATATATGATAAACATACGGTTCTAGTTTGTGTTTTATTGCTGTGAAAAGACACCATGACCAAAGCAACTCTTATAAAGATGAACATTTAATTGGGACTGGCTTACAGTTTCAGAGGTTCAGTACACATCATCATGGCAGGAAGCATGGCAGCCTATGAGCAGACATGGCACTGGAGAATGAGCTGAGAGTTCTACATCTTGATCTGAAGGCAGCCAGGAAAAGACTGTCTGCCTCAGGCAGCCAGGAGGAGAGTCTGTTCTTCACCAGCCAGAACTGAGCATATATATATGAGACCTAAAATCCCTACCTCTGCAGTGACACACTTCCTCTAACAAGAGTATACCTCCTCCAATAAAACCACACATCTTAGTGTCATTCTCTGTGGGCCAAGCATATTCAAACCACCACATGTATCTCTCCCTTACACCCATCTCTTTGTGGTCAAAAAACTCAACTCTTTTCTCCTTAGTCAGATTTTGCTGTGCAAACTTGTGAGATCAATGAGGAAGAATGAAAGGTTCTAGACTTCACTGGGTAACTCAGTAAGTACAAGTATTGAGATAAAGACTAAAAGGGCCTGCTACTGGCCCCAGCCTTGGGAATCACTGTTTGAGTCTCGGCTTCTAGAAGATCAGTGATGTCTGTAGACTCCACACAGAAGTAAATTTACGCTGAATTGTCTTTCTTCTTTCACTTAAGAGAATAAACTTTGATTTTGCTATTCTAAATTCTTTAGAAGCCAACTGTTGGAGATCACTAACCATCACAAACCCTTTACAAATTGTTGATGATTCAAGTCTCAGTCAGTAATCACCAATGAGATCTGCTGGAACCATATTGTCCCTTCCGTTCAAGGCAAGATGACCCCTGAAATATTTCAAACAGTATACAATTCATCCAACGTGAAATCTTTTTTTGTTTTGTTTTGTGTTTTGTTTTTTGAGACAGGGTTTCTCTGTGTAGCCCTGGCTGTCCTGGAACTCACTCTGTAGACCAGGCTGGCCTCGAACTTAGAAATCCGCCTGCCTTTGCCTCCCAACCAATGTGTAATCTTAAAATACAATAACTGTCAGGTGTTATGGCAGTCCATCCTTTTAAGTCCAGCACTTGAGATGTACAGGCAGGAGGGTCCCTGTGAGTTCCAGGCCAACAAGTTTCTCTGGAACACACTTGCAAGGCTGAGATGTAAAGTATTGTCACATCTTTAAAAAAATTGCTTCTTCAAAAAATGTTTATCTGTATGATATATGTATGTATGTATGTATGCATGTATTTAGTATGTATGTGTGCACACACATGCTAAGCCTCACAAGCAGGAGTCAGATAAGCCTCTCATATTATACTAACCCCCTTGCACCACACAGTGAAATATATAGTATCATATTGGAGGCTTACCTTTTTTTCAGGCAGCCTGTACATATACACTTCTTATCTAGTCATAGAACAGGAATAAATTCTGAGGGAGTCATCATTAGGTGGTCACATCATTGTGAAGAGTATCCCTATCGGGGACCACAAATGTTTAGCCATGACTTTGATTGTAAGTCTTTGTTATAAAAGATTGCTCAAAATCTGTTTTCCTGCCAGGAAGAGCTGATTAAGTCAGAGAAACCCAAAAGTGGATCTCACCTACCTATTTCACAATTTCACAGATAAAGTGGAAGTTCTGGGGAAGAATCCAAATGGTTCCATATACAACTGTAACAATAGAAACAGCTCCTTTGTCTGAGGGATAATTGGGTTTGCACATCATCATCCCTGGACATGGGCATTCTGGAGATGTTGTCTCTCTGAACTCATTTCATATCTTGAGAGTGACGTTATTAAGTTCCAGTAGTGTGACCAATGGCCTGAGGAGCAGTGTGAGGGCTCATCTCATTCCTTCCTTAATATTTTGGATTTGGAAATTGGTCATGATTTAAAAATCTTTGCAATCAAGGAAATTCTTCAAGTAAAGACTAATTTATCAAACAAAAAAGCATAGAACTTGTGTGTGAAGGGGAATAGAGGAGTGACTTGTGCTGACATCCCTGGGTCACCACTGCAGCCCCTGAATATGAACATAAGTTTGGCAACCGATGACTAGAGGAATCTTCCCATAATGCTTTGGATGGATCAAATAGGTGACCTGGAGTTGATTTCCCTTTGTGAGAAATCTGACAATTTGCTGTCTATCTTTATTTGATGGTCTTGCAAAAATATGCATACAGACATACAAAAGCAACATTTAAAAAGACAATGCCAGTATTTTAAAGACTGTGTGTAGACACCCCAAAGGCAGAGTTTCAGTTCCCATTGCCATTTGAAGGAAAGACTTTAATACAGCAGTCATAGTAGCCAGTGAGAGCTGTCGTTAAATTTCTAGGAATTTTCCAAGAACATTCTTAACCACAGGGTAAATTAAATCCCACATTTTACTATTCATTCAAAGTACTTCAAAACTTATGCCTGCACAAAAAACCTGCACATGGGTGTTTATAGCAGCCTTGTTCATAGGAGCCAAAACCTGGAAGCAACCAAAATGGCCTTGCAAGAGCAAATAATAGATAGCTAATGGGATTTAATACATCCAAAAAATCAAGATGATATACAGCAGCAACTAGAAAGAAGTTATCAAGCCATTAAAAAAAAACTGAAGAAATCTTAGCCACATCACTAAGTGAAAGAAGCTAATCAGAAAAGGCTACAAACTCACAACTACAAAGCATTCTGAAAAAAAAAGTGGTGGGGGGGAATTATAGAAGTAGTGGAATCAGTGGTTGCCAGGGACAGGGAAGGGGAAGTGGAGAATAGTCAGAGCACAGGTGACTTTCAGGAAGTAAACATACTCTGACACTCAAATGGTACAAGCATGTCATATTTATAAGACCTGTGTAAATACTAACAAACTGTGCAGCTCATGGTCTGGGTGTATCTGCCAAAGCTCCTGTGTAACGACCAGTTTTCCTTAACTCAGCATGTTGGAAGTGGAAGTTTACTGCATGTGTTAGGTTTATAATGTTGAGTCTACATGGATAGTAGAATGGGTAAGCTATCATGGGAGTTCAGCAACATAGTTTCTGGCAGCTTAGTGCCCTCTCTCATTTTAATTGTCCCAGCACGAGGCAACGGGACACCCTCACCAGAAGCTAAGTTGATCCTGAATAGGGTTATAGAATGTTCACGTTCCAGATACATAAGTCAAAATAACCTATGATTAGACACTACCTGGGATCTGGTACTCTGTTTCAAGAACAGAAAACAGACAGTGACGTGCATCCATTTGAACAGATGTACCACATAATGTAGGGTGGTCAGGTGGCTGTGTAGTGAATAACAAAGGGAAACATGGAACTCTTTCCAGTCAGTGACTCTAGCTACCAAGTTCATAGTTTAGGATGTGACCAAGGTACAGAATAAAATATGGCTTCTGGGAAAAGAATACAGAAGCACGAATCTTCTTATGTAGTTAAACTAATTCACCCGGACTCATCTCAAGACCTCATTACAATGGATCCGAGCGTTCTCTCTTCTGGAAGCCAGGAACCTTCAACTAGTTCAAAGAATTAAATTGTTCAGTTGTTGAAAAGGAGAAGTCTGCTTCTAAAATAGCTCTCCTGCCATCAGATCTGCACACACCATGTGTTGGGTGATGCATTTTAATTGTCAAACAGTTGTGGTTTAACCTATCATCACAGTTTTCTCCTGGTGAACATAAAGTTTAGTGTATTGCATCATTGCAAAAGGATGATTCTCATCTCTCTAAAACTGTAAGAGCTTTAGAACAAGAGTTCTCCTTAGAATGTGCCTTCACATTTAAAGATGTAAATGAATATAACAAATCAATAGTCCCACCAAGAGAGAAGCTGGTGGTTGAGCTTCATGTCAATCAGACACTATTGTGTCCTGCTACGTCTCATCAAGGAAGTGTATCAGAAGAATGACCACTTTTCACCAACATTTACTTCCATCAATAAACTACATGGGTTCCAGGGAGTCCGTGCCTCTTTCCAGTCACTATTCTGGTCTTATTGTATGATCTGGAGCTGAAGGGAGAGGTTGACAATCTCAATTCTACTTGGGGGTAGCTCACATACCTCTTTTCAGCTCCATGTCCTTCAGTGTTGCCTGTCTGGAGGGTGTTATTGCCTGGAGCAAGGCGGGCTTAGAAGATGCAAAAACTCAGGTTCGATTCCAGAGATTCTGACTTAGTTGCTTTTAGGAGAGTGGGCAGCTTTGCTAAGTTCTAAAAATGTCACAGCTGATACTACTGGACTGTTAAAATTAAGAATGTGCTTTTTCAATCTATATAAAACCCACTTGATACAGTTACTGTAAATGTGCTATTTGTCCACTTGAGATATGATCAAGTCAAATCAATTATCTTATTTCATAGGATAATTGTCCAGCCTCTCAGTGCTTACGTGTCAAAACACTGTGTTTGCTGAGTAATTTCCAATGTACAAAAGGCTCATGAAGCCATCCCAGGTCTATACGGTGAGGGTCCATTTGACAGTCCATAAACAAGAAGGAAAAGGCAACAGTAGCTCTAGGCTGTCCCTGACTGTGTTTTGTGCTGCTTGGTCTCCCAGTACTACCTTGTGTCTGATCTCTTGCACTCTGTCTGGTCCGCTCATTCTGTTAGCCTACATTGTCCTGAAACTCTTTTGTTCCTTACCAGGAAGATTTCTGTTTCTGTAAAAGAAATGAAAGACACTGGTAATAATGGTTAGCTTTCATCAACATTTTGGATCCTACGAACAACAGCAACAACAATAAAATTCAAGAAGGAAATGTTGTAATGCATGTTCTGGAAAAACAGTGGTAGTTCCTGGTAGAAGAATATGGCAGAGGACACCTGCTCACTGAGTATTGTAACCTTCAGGGAGAATAGCCATGCTGTCCAAAAGGCCCTGGAATTTCAGTAGCAACCAAAGAATGACAATTTTAGAAAGTGTGACAAAGTTCTAGTGAGTGTTCCTGTTGCTGTGACAAATCACTCAAAAACAAAAACAGCTTGGGGAGGAAACGGTTCATTTTGTCTTATAGACTGTACAGTGCGTTACTGAAGGAAGCCAATTAAGATAGTCAAGGTAGTGGCTTGGACCAGTCACTGTGGAGGAATGCTGTTCACTGGCTTGCTCTCGGCTTCGCATTCAGCTGTCTTCCTTATATAGCCCCAGAGCCCCTACCTAAGAGTTATACTGAGGGTATCAGTGAAGCGCACAAACTCAAGAAGACTGAAAGACATATACACTATTGAATGAAGGAAATTGGGAGGAAATTTTTTTAAATCTAAAATAAAATAAAAATGAAAACACAAGACACAAAATGCTGCAGGCTATAATGAAAGGAATTATGAGAGGAAAGTTTATAGCTACAAATGTCTATGTTAAAAAAAATCAGAGAGAACTTAAATAAATAATGAGGCACCTCAAGGTCTTAGATAAACAGGAGTAAGCCAAACCAAAAATCAATGGATGAAAATAAATAATAAAGATCGGGGCAGGAGGTAATTAAACGGAATGAAAAGGAGAGAAGAATCGATGAAAGAAAGGCTTGCTTTTTAAGACTATAAATGAGGTTAACAAACCTTTAACCAAAAGAAGGTCAAAGGGGACCAGAATTAACAAAAATTGGAGATGAAAAAGGAGATATTACAACAGCTACCAATAAAACTCTGAGGGTCATTAGTGAATACTTTGAAAAAACTATGTTCTAATAAATTTTTAAAAGCTAAAATAAAATTGGTAGATTTCTGCACATATATGATCTATGAAAATGAACAGCTCTATTACGAGCAGTGAAACTGGAGCAGTAATCAACTGTCCATCATCTGTAAAAGGCCCAGGGTCAGAATGGGTTCCCTATTGAATTTCCCAAGACTATTAAAGACAAATTATCCAACTATCCTCAAACTATTCCTCCAATGAAAATTGAAGAAAAGCTGAGGTACCTCATCTTGACTGACATCTCCATAGGATTTAGAATCTCCATGAAACAAACCTTTGGGCATATCTGTGAGAGGGTTTTTAGATTTGGTCACTTGAGCTAAGAGGACTCACCCGAAGCATGGATGGCAAGTTCCATGGCCAGAGTCCTAGCGTAAACAAATAGCTGAGCACCACTGCTCCTTACTCTCTGAGATGACTATAGAGACAATGTGAACGACGTCTCAATTTCCTCTCCATGAGGGACTTTAAGTTGTTTTTTCAGATACTTTGTCATAGCAGTGAGACAAGTTAGTAATATACCTAGCAAACTCATTTTACAAAACCAGAATTCACCCCAATACAAAAACAGGATGAAGATACAACAAAGAAACAAAATTAGGGCTGGAGAGATGGCTCAGCGGTTAAGAGCACTGACGGCTCTTCTAGAGGATCTGAGTTCAATTCCCAGCAACCACATGATGGCTTAGAACCATCTGTAATGGGATCTGATGCCCTCTTCTGGTGTGTCTGAAGAGAACAACAGTGTACTCACATAAAATAAGTAAATAAATCTTTTTTAAAAAAGGAAACAAAATTATAGGACAATCTCCCTGATGATCATAATGCAAAAACGTATAATAAATGATCATCTCAATAAACAAATAAATGGCTTTTAGCAAAATTCAGCATTCTTTAATAATAAAAACCCTGAAAAATCTAGGACCAGAACTAATTGTCACTAACACAATAAAGAGTATACATGACAAATTTATCACCAACATTGTCCCAAGTGGGGAAAAACTTAAAAGTATTTTTTTCCTAAATCAGGAACAAAACAAAGATGTTCACTCTCTCCACTCTTATTCAATATGTCATTGATGTCTTAACCAGAGGAATAAGAAAAGAGAGATAAATAAAGTGGGAATGGAATATAAATAGAAAAGTAATAAGCCAAATTATCTATGTACAGATGATATGATCCTATACTTAAGAGACTCTAAAGACTGACAGAAAATTTTTAGAAGTGATAAAAGTTTCAGCAAGTATAGGATATAACACACACACACACACACACACACCTGTAGTGACAATTCTGGAATTTTGGTTTCTTTTAAAAACACAGAAATATTATAAGGATGTGCTTTCATGTTATCCCAGGTGTAGGGATGAGGGGCTGCTTCCGACTGTCTGCAGCACCTGACTATGATTTGCCTTGTCCTCTAGCAGAGGCATGGTTTTGCCAGCTGCAGATAATTTCTGCAATTGTTCTGTGACACTTGAAATTCTGGGAACTTGTATAAATTCTAGGGTCCCCAGAAGTGTGAGTGGTTGTTGATCATTTAGGAAGATTGGTTAAAGTTTGTTAGCAGCAGTGGTCCAAGAAGAAACAAAAAGAAAGATTTTAGATTCAGGGCATTTTTCCTAATTCCTCTCTTCCTTCTACCCTCGTTTCTCTCCTATCTAATGTTAGAGGGTAAAACTGGAAGATAAAGGGTGAGGATAAAAAGCATCCACAAGTAGCAAAGACCAACTACAGCTGCTGATGTATATCTAGATTTTCATAAAGAAAACTGGGAAATGTGATTTCAAATGTATAGAAAATGACAGGAAATGAAGGAATGGATAATTTTTTTCAAGAGGCCACGAAAAATTTATTTTGGCTACTATTGCTTGGATATCCCCTGCTTTGTTCCTCAAGGGGATTTTCTGTTGTTTTATTTTCTTTTTCTTCTTTGTATATTTTGTTCCAAAAAAGTTAAAAGGAATGGCTGTGCAGTTGGAAAGATTGGAAATGAAGGGACCTGATGGGGAGGGGAGAAATATTGGCTAAAACGGCAAAATAAAAGAGGTCACTCTACTCTCTCATTTCTGACAGTGTTGCAGACTCGACTAGAGAGGTTTCAGGTAGAGATGGAAACTCCTGGGAGACAAGGAGCACTGGAAAAGAAAGGACAAAACACCTCAGTGCTGGTGACTTAGCAAGAGAAGGAGGAAAGAGGGAACAAAAATGTGCTGGAAGGTGATTGAGTCAGAGAAAAGCTGAAAAGGCAGGAGGACAATCTGAAAAAAAGGGTTAACCTTGAACCAAACTGGCAGCCCAGGGATCATGAGATCACCGTCATCTTTTCCTATAGTCGTACAGTATATGCTTCCTAGTGGTGTAGAACAAGGTTATGACAATATAGGATAGCATCCTATAGAAATGATAGATCTAAGGCATTTTTAAAGAGGCTATGATTTTTGTTTAAGATGCACTCACCTTATGTGAAACAAATTCTAAATAACTGGGCTACTCAAAATAGAATTATTTCCTAAGATTGACTACAGAGCCAACATAATAAAAACTCCACTGTACTGAAACAAACCAGACACATGGATTAATGGAATAGGACAGAAGACCCAGATACAAACTCATGCAGTTTCAGACAAGTGATTTTTGACAGAGATTCAAAAATATACAGTGGAGAAAACACAGACTAGTTTCTTCATTAAATGAGTTTGGGAAAACTATATCAACATGTATGGAGGAATAAATTTTCATTTCTTTTTTTTAAATCTTTTTTGTTTTGGTTTGGTTTGGTTTGGTTTTTTCGAGACAGAGTTTCTCTGTGTAGTCCTGGCTGTCCTGGAACTCACTCTGTAGACCAGGCTGGCCTTGAACTCAGAAATCCGCCTGCCTCTCCCTTCCAAGTGCTGGGATTAAAGGCGTACACCACCACCGCCTGGCTAAATTTTCATTTCTATCGCTCACCTTGTACAAAAATCAGCTCAAAATGGACCCAGGACTTACTCTGAGACCCCATATTCTGAAAATTTTAGAGGAAAACACTACATGGCATATGCATAGCCAAGGACGCCACTAGCTCAGGAAATTATATTAATAGTTGATTAATGTGATCATATCCTGTAAAATTTAAAAGCTTCTGCACCACAGAGGAAACAACCAACTGAGGAAAGTGACTGTCTACAGAAAGGTAAAAACTAATCCTCACCAGCTCTATATCTGTCAGGAGATTAATATATAGAATATAATTTAAGAACTCTAAAAGAGCTATGCCAAACCAAATAATTAAATTAATAAATTGACAAATAAACAGTTCTCAAAAGATGAAGAACAAATAACCAGTAGATATAAAAGGATGTCCTCAGTCTGCAGCCATCAGAGAAATGCACATGAAAACTAAAGAGATTCTATTTCACACCTCCCAGAGTGATCATCATCAAAAAAAAATGTCATCAAAATATCATCAAAAAAGTAACAACAAATGCTGATGAGGATACAGGGAAAAGGAATTTTTGTAGGCTGCTGGTGAGAGTGCACACTGATGCGGCCACTGTGGAAACCTGGTTTCTCAAGAAAATGAAAAGAGAAATGCCTTACAATCCAGCCAAGCCACTTCTGATATATGACAAAGGATTCCATAAACATACCACAGAGATACTTGTGTATCTATGTTATTGCAGTATTAGTTACAACATACAAGGTGTGGAATCAGTCTACATGTCAAAGAATCAAGAAACAGGTAAAAGAAATGTGATGTAGACACATCATGATCTTTCAGTCAGCCATAAAGACAAAAAAATGAGAGTGTCTCACTAAGTGAAGTGTGGTATGCAGAAATACAAATATTATGTGCTCTCTCTTATAAGGGGATTTTGTGTGTGTGTGTGTGTGTGTGTGTGTGTGTGTGTGTGTGTTGGAAACTTCTAGGTTTTTTTGGAAAGTTAGTTATGTCAAAGGATGTTTTGCTGGAGCAGACCCCTGAAAGAAAGTTTTCCTGAAGCAGACACAGGTGAAATGACATTTTGATATAGCAAACATGTGAAGGGACCCATGAGGAAGGAGTATAAATATGACCCCACAGATATGAGCACTGAGCTTTGGTTTGTCCTGCCTTGTTATTCTTCACTAACTACACGCATGTATTGGTTCACCTTACATAGCTTTGTTGAACTCAACTTGTGTTAACCCTGCCATTGACAGAAACTCACCCAAGAACTGCTCATGAGGTTCCTGAGGCAGCTGCAGCTTCTGCAGCCTAGACTCAGGCTGTTTGGCTACCTTCATGGTTTCTTCAGGATTGAACTACAGCTCCAGGTTTATGCCTGGTGTCTGCCTGCCAAAAGGACTGGACTGTACCTAATGGTTCATGCTTGGTGTCTGCCTGGTGTCTGCCTGCCTAGAGGACTCTGCAACTGCTGAGTCATATTTGATGTTTGCTACAGGACTGCACTGCTGAGAAAAAAGATAGAGTTTTCCCCCAAAGAGCAACTGCTGAACAGGTCAACTTCCCCCCATATCCTAATAACTTTCTCTTCCACTACCTCTGCTCGGTGGTGGGCTAGAGGAGAAGTTGAACCCTTTGTGTGTGTGTGTGTGTGTGTGTGTGTGTGTGTGTGTGTGTGTGTGTGTGT
>NW_021620443.1:285692-310638 GCF_004785775.1 Grammomys surdaster | reverse complement strand
TGTGTGTGTGTGTGTGTGTGTGTGTGTGTGTGTGTGTGTGTGTGTGTAAAAAGTTGAAGCAAGATTATTTGATTATTTGGGATGAAGAAAGGGATTAGTGAAACCATGAAGTGCATTGTGCTTTTCTTTCTGCACAGATGCGTGTGCTCCAGAGTGCTTCCTGGTTCTCATTCTCTTCCAAGGACCTTCTTGTATACACTTGGCAATATTTACTTTATGGTATATAAGGTGGAGTGTCGGCCTGAGACCTGTGCACGTCTTCCTGTACACATATAGTGTTGCTATACTGTTTGTGCTGAGCGTACTATGTGATAGCAGTGACTGCTTTGCTCTACCATACAGGGAATGACAATAAAAGAAATGTGCTCATGTTTGGGTCAGACAACATGTTTTTTTCTCAATATCTTTGATCTGTGGATGGTAGAGCCTATGGATAAGACCTCCTGAATATGGGCCCACTGTGCTACTGTGTTCAGATCTCTACTGTTTATATTCTGTTATCTATTTTAGCATGACACTCCAGCAGCAAGAAAAAATGCTAATTATTGGGGGGGGATATATAGACAATAGAAATAACTTTAATAATGGGAAAAAACCAAGGCCACAAGATGTTTGCTGCACACATTTCATGATTTCCCAGTGTTTTTTTTTTCTTAGCCAAAACCAGGTTGTACTGTTTGTGGTATTTGAAAATCCACTGTTTTTTAAAAAGTGTTTTATTCTAGTCATATTTTTTGAGGTCACTGAGCCTGAGCTGCTAAGGGCCTACAGCTCTTGCCAACCTCAGACAACAATGTTCTAAAGGTGTTTTTCTTATACCCACCTGCTGTTTCCTCTGGGCATCACAGCTGCCCCTCCCCAAGTACTTCTGTCTGGTTTGAGATAGCTATGGCATGTGTCCACAAAGCATTTCTATGGAGCCCTGTCAAGATGTCCATCTGTTCTATGTGGATGGAGTATGGCTTTCCATATGGAATCCCAGGAAATACAGCATGCCAACGCTCATGGTCTCTCTTGTGTAGACAACTACAAAATATCTTCACTTTCGCTTATTGACCCACCAAAATACTATCTCACCCTTTATGGAAAATGTTTACCTCGTATAGGAATAGCTTTTGAAAGACAGTATAAGAAGAAAATGAGCTATTTCTTTAACCTTCTATAGGAGTCATCTATAAAATGGCTTGGTATCTTCTTTATAATGATATTAATTAATAACCTATTCTTAAAATGTTACATTGTTAAACTATTCACAAATACAAATAGTTCTATGCTGGGAACTGATGTTTTGGTCAGTGACAAACCACATATAAAGGCAGTTCTGCTAAGATCCTGCTACCTATTGAGAACCATGTGTCAGTAGCTTAAGTATAGTCTGTAACGAAGCTATTTATTTGCCATAGCCATAGAAAACATCGTATACTTCCTGAACACCTTGGCCCATTTTGTGTTGCTATAACAAAGTGCCTGTGTCTGGATATTTTATTAAAAGAAGAAAAAAAGGTTTATACAACTCAGTGTTCTGAATTCAAGAGCAAAGTCACCAGCATCTGTTCATGCATGGTGAAGGCCTCATAGACACAGAATCACAGAGATCAGAGCCACATGCAAAGCATAAGGCAGGAGTGAGAGGAGGGTCCAGGATTACTTAAAGCAACCAGCTCTTCCAGGAAGTAAGCTGCAACACCCTTTGTTGAGAGAAGCACCAATCCTTCCTAATGATTAACCACCTCCCACAAAACCGCACCACTTAAAGGTACCACTACCACACTGGGGGGAATCAAGCTTCCAGTACAGCAGCCTCTGAGGGACAAACATACCAAACTACAACACTGAGTCATTCTCCCATTACCTTCCTCCTAGATCTACAGAAACATCTGGATCTCACTTGGGAATAGTCTATTCTGGAAATGGTGTGAAGTAGGATGAGCACTTTTAGCTATCTACCTGTCTCGCACTAGCTTCTGTCTCCATTTAGAAAGGACATGAGACTGTGTCTCACTTTGAAATGTAGAGCCCTAATGGGCTATCTACTCACACTGATCCAAGGCTCTTGTATTGAACTGCATTATCCTGGGATCAACTCCAAAGCCTTCTACCTGGCTTCAGCTCATGTCTAGCGTATTTGACCTAACCTCTATTTAGACTTGTCTGTATAGTGTTCACTTTAATCTGTTTTCCTGTAGGCACCATCATTGGACCATCCTTGGCTATTGTCACCTACGTCTCATCCATGCATGTCCATAGTAGACCAAGCTTATAGGTCTCCAGTCAGGAAGGCTCCCCTTTCCCTTTGGCTCCTGGAAACCATTTGTTCAGACAGCAGATGTTTAATGTATATAGACTGGACCAGTCAGCCAACCAGCCATTCCTTCACTTGCCATTTACCGGGTGTTCTAGACAAGTTGAGCACAGTAAATCAGGCAAATGGAATTATAATCCTGAACTTCAAGGAAGTCTATCCAGAAAAGAAGACTGTGGAGACAGTGAATAATCACTATAAGTTGAATAATTATCATAAGTCAGCTTTGGAAGTATGAAAGGGATAGCCTCAGCTCCGCCGATGAGGAAAACAAGAGAAAGTACAAAAGCCAGACACACACCCAAGTGTGACCAGAGGGTCATATCTGTGCTTGTGGTCTTTGATATAGGATGGGGCAGCTGTTAACCCCCCTCATTGCTGACGAGCTACAGAGAAATCATTCTGCCATGAATAGTCCCAAGAAATGTTCTAAAAGAACAGTAGCTGCCCCATATGGTTTGGTATGAAGACATTCTTCCTCTCAGTGGGCATCCTACAAAGACTTGGCAGGAACAGGATAATGGCACAACTTTTACAAGCAAGGCTAAGTATTGAAGAACTTCTGAGATAGGGACCTCTCTTTTGAGAAGTGCAGTCTCCTCCCACAGGGACAAGGTTATGCTGCCCCAATCATTCCACCCACTGTCCAGACCTTCAGCCTGTTCTATCTTCTCCATGCCCCATCATCAACTCTTACAAACAACTGCTTCTGCAAGTGCTATTCTAAGAAGCCTGGAAAGAGGATGTTGGAAACATGCAGGGGTGAAGTTCAGGAGAGGAGAGGTCTGGAGCATGGCCAGGTTTCTGTGTGAGTGAACACTGCTGGCTGCTGAGCCACTTGACCTGTGACCGGAGGCCTGGGAAAGCTTGCTTCCTCTCTTTCATTTTATTTATGGATTCATGCAAGCTTCCGATTTATACAAACATTCTAACAGATGCAGGCTTTCATTTGGCCACATCTCAAGGCTGGATGACTTTTCCCTCTGCCTCACTAGCTTCCTCTAGCCAGGGCTTGCTACTTGGGTCTCTGTAACAATCAGGCTTCCATGCTCTTCTAGTGTTAGCCTGTTTGTGTGCTGAGATGCTCCGTGCCTGAAACCTTCTGTGATGTGGTCTTGGAATATTCATGTTGTATCACATCTATTTAGCTCTTGATAGCTGGGGACATTGTTAATTACCAATTGTTAGATGGAAACATTTGTCTATCCCCACTAATGGATATTTACTTTCTGCTTGGATGTTGTATAAAATGAAAAGACTTAGGTCCACTCTGGAGCATAGTTGATTCTGTACCACATTTGGTTTGACCAAAACTTTCCACTTGTGTGTAGATTTTCTGAATGAGGACGGGCAGCAGAACAGGTCACAAGCTAATATGCAGACCAGTGTCTCTCTGGTGAGATGCATAATGGCAGCAAAAGATGAAATTCACACAGCAGGGGTGATGGGGCCCTCACTCTGCAAGCTAATGAACTTAGCCTAACCTCTCTTCTGTGTTTCTTTAGACAAGAAGACATTGTGTTGAGCAACCCTGAGCCTCCCAGAAGCATGAGGTCTAATTGCACCCAGGCTTTGCTTGCATCTCCACATAACACAGGGAAACTCTGTGAAGCTATCCTCTGACAAATGCCCAGGACAACAAACCAGAGGCGTCCATTTTGAATTAGCAAAATGGAATAACAATTAAGCTTTCAGTAGCAGGAATTTGCTAATGCAAGTCCAGCCACTGTAAAAAGGGCTGAAATCAGCCCTGGAGACAGAAGACACCAAAAATAACTTTTGGGTCAGAAAGAAAAGACACTCCAACACCACAGCAGCCAGCCTTCCTCAAGCTGCCTCTTTTCTTGCCAAATATTGGAGGGATGGCTTCTTATTCACAGAAAATGCCTGGGTGTCACACAAGGGAAAAGGTTTGGTCAATCAAATGTGGTACAAAATCAACTATGCTCCAGAGTGAACCAAGATATTTGAATATTTTCAAAATATTTATTGATTGTTTAAGAATAGAGTATTAAAAAGATTTCTAAGATCACTAGTGAAGTATATTCACACCTCCATCCCAGTTGATAGAGTCTTCTGAGTTGGTTTTATTCGTTTGGCTTAAATTCTCTCAGCCCTCTGTAGTCTGTTGGGGGATTTCTCATTATTCATTCCCACATCTTTAAGGCCAGTAAGTCCACTTTTCAGAGGAAGCTGGGACCAAGAATGAAGGACCCTACCCAAGCATGAGGCGCCTGCAATAGTAGTTAGAATTAAGTCCACAATAGCCAGCACAGGAGATCAGTAGAAGAAAGAATTTGTGACTTCACTATTCCTTTGGCTGGCATTTCCTCTGCGTATTGGTCACAAAACTGCTGTTTGGAATCAATCTGGGAATAAAAAAAAAAGCAATAGGTCTGAATCAACCATCAAGTCATTCTCTCACTAGGGTCCTAGATAAAAAGAGAGAGAGAGATGGAAATTCAAAATGAAGGTGTTGATAGATGAGAAAATATTTTTATTTTAAAGATAATCTTAAATATTTTTAAAGATGACAACGAAGGTAGCAAAATGTGGTTCAATCTAGTTATTCAGTCAAAGGAACGCAGTCAAAATATTACAGAAAAACACCAAGTCTTGGGTTTCAGTGGAAAAACATTGAAACAGATGGCTATAAGCTAATGTAAACAGGCAGCTTTTGTGGAAATTTACAAGCCTGAGTAGTCATAGACCTTGTAAATAGGTAGCCTGGGCAGACAATACCAACTTAGATAAGGACAATCGAGTCATAGGCAGAGTCATAGTGACTTGTCCCCTGAACCTTCACCCAGCCAATACCCTGTTCTGATGATATCTGTATTCCCCCTGATCACCCACATTCCAGTGTCATTCCCTTCCCCACATCCTGCCTTTCTGTGTTTATAACCCCTGTGTGAATGAATTACGATTTGAGAAAAAATAAATTATTAAAAAAATTACAGAAAAATCCTATTATTGTAGCCAAGTGGGTGGTATATGCAGACAACAGTGCAGGGTGCACCTATAAGTTATCAAAGGCCCAAGATATTTGAATGTTTTCAAACTATTTATTGATTGTTTAAGAATAGAGTTTTTAAAAGATTTCTAAGCTCACTAGTGAAATATATTCACATCTCCATCCTAGTTGATATAATTGAATTGAAGAATATTTAAGTAGTCCTTTCCAAAGCAAGAGAATTATGCTTTTCATATTTGACTTGTAGAATTTCAGTAGATTTTAGTAATAATGTAATATGAAATCTCTGGAAAGTTTCAAGGCAAACACATCCTTCAGTTTTAGGTAAATATGTTTTTGTTGTTGTTGTTATGTGTGTGAGTTCGTGTGAGCCCATGATCACATGTGTGAAAGTCAAAGGTAAGACTTCAAATATCAATTGGGTCTTCCATTAGAGAGAGAGAGAGAGAGAGAGAGAGAGAGAGAGAGAGAGAGAGAGAGGCTGAGAGAGAGAGAGAGAGATCAGGTGCAGAGCAGGCTCACTGACTTGTGAGCATCCTGGGGAGTCTCTGATCTTCATCCCCTCTCTAACTATAAGATTTCTGGATTTACAGATACATGCTATGATTCCTGGCTTTTGTGTGGGTTGTAGGGACTTGAACTCAGATCCTCATGCTTACACAGAAGACACCTTATCCACTGCACTGAGCAATTCCCCCAATCCTATAATTAACTGTACATTTTTTAAATGTACAGTTTTTGGTTCACTTTCTATTTCTTCATATACCTGTCAGTCATAAAGACAAGGTTTTCTGTCTGCCACATCTTTATATCTGTAGGAACTTCCTGGAGGGGAGTTCTGGCTTTTCTGACCCCTACTCCCCACCCTGATCTCAAACCCTGATAAATGCAAGACCTAAAGAGCCTTCAGACCTCATTTGGTTATACTTCGGCATTTGTACAGATGATTTCGGGCATTAAACTCAAGAGCTGGAGTCCTGTCGGACTACAACTCCAAATGAAACTTTAAAAGCTGGGTCTCAGATATGGCACATTGCTACCTAGTCTGCGCGGCTTTGCTTGCTAGGAAACTTCCCCTCACAGAAGCAAGAAAGGAAAGAATGAGTGAGCATTTATGTTTAAAGTGGTCAAACTCTCCTAATTCTAGAATTCATGGTAGAACAGCCATGAGGAGACAGGATGATGATCTTCTAATGATGCAGCTATCCTGTATAATGCTGTCACAGTTAGAATTACTACCACAGTGATGAAATACCATGACCAAAAGCAACTTGGCACAGAAAGGGTTAATTTCCCCCATTCTTTTACATCGGCACCACCATCATCACCATCATTGAAGGAAGTCAAGGCAGGAACTCAGATTGACTTGCCTAGGGTGGATCACTCAACCTGTTTCCTTATCTTCCTGGTCTTGTTTAGAAAGATAGTATCTGGGACCAGGCGTCACTTTCTTAATAGACCAGACCATGTATTTCAAAAGTATATGACCCCCAAACCATAGAAACCACTCCTTTTGCCGGCTTACCTTCTTCACTCGTAGTTCTTGCAAGTTTATCGATTCTGTTGCTGCCGCATTCCTTTCTGGTATTGGAACCAAATTTTTCAAGGTTCCAATGTAAACTGAAAGCCAAGAGCTCTCCAGGAATCCTCCAAAACTCTAGCATCAGATTGGGACTGCTGAGACATCCAGCCATGTTGACTGAGCAACAACTGGATTCTCAGCATTTCAGGGTGAGAAAGCCATGGTTGTACTTCCCAGACAGCAGCCTGTAAGCCAATTTAATAAATTCCCTTTAAAAAACAATAAAACAAAAACCAGAGGCACAGACTGGTGAGGCATCCAATGGCCTTCTCCTTCCAGATATTCTTGCTTTATACCTGCTTTATTTATGGGTGAGCTCCTGTATTCATTTGCCCTGGGTCTAGATGGTGGGGAAGGAGATGGTTATCTGCTCCCCTGGGTGCTCCTACCGTTCCTGGGTGCTCCTCCCGTTCCTTGCTTAGTCGTGAGACTCTTTCCGTCTCCATTTGCTAGTGCAGAGAGACTCCTGAGCAACACGATCAGTGACCCAAAGCGCTAGTTTGAGCAGCCAGCCTACCAGGCCGAAGCACTCAGGTTAGCGTATGAGGCTTTCCTTTTTATGTCTCCTTTTCTTTATGACCCATCACGATCTGTAGCAGGACATGGAGCAGCACACGATCCCATTTGAGTTTCTCTGGAGCACACAAGCCTCCACCACAGTAGACTCTCTTCTGCCTTTCTGGACAGCCAGTCCATATTGATTTTTTTCCTTTGGAGCCACGGCTCTTTGCTGCAACATGTCATCCCTTGTTGGAATGGCTCATGTTGTCTTAGCAGTTTGCAACTGCGGATGCTAAGCCTCACCTATAAAGCTACCCACTCACAGGATCCAGGGTGAGATGGCTTCTTGGAGGAGGGAACTGGGCATTTCTTCACTTAATGTGTATGGTATCTGCAGACACTCAGCTGTGCTCACAGAGTAAGTGTGCCATTCCTTCTGTGTCCTCATCACTTCTGCTCTGTGCCTGGATAGTGTTTTTTTTTTTCCAGAACCGTTTTGGCCACAGAGACTTCTATACAAATGAAATATATTAAGAATAAACAGATAACTGACAACTACATGGACGAATATTCTCCAGGTCCCAGGGTTCATAATACAAAACCTGGCCACTCACTGACTCCAGCTTCACCATCACAACTGCCCTTGAAGAGCTCAAGTATGTACAGCCTGCTGCCAGGAGCTTTCCCAAATGGGTCTGTGTGCTGATCAAGCAGGATTATAAGACAAGAGGATGTTTCTCTGCAAAGGGCGTCCTCTCATTCTGGCTTTTTGGGCCACTGTTCTAAGTACTTCATTCAGTTTTCAAACATGGTAGGATCTCACACCTGACACTGGGCCCTAGGACATATGCAAATGTTCCCATCCTCCAACTTTCCCTGCTTGGGTATCGCCCCCAAGGTTCAGACAGCAATTCTTTTTAAATCAAATCCAAAAGCATAACTGGCTTCCTGACCTTCGCTAATCTGTAGGCCCCCTCCTGCTTCAAAAGGTAGCTCTCTCAGCAGTGACCAAGCATGACCAAGCAAAGGAAATAATCCACATATTGACGGAGACACCAAAAGGCCCAATAAGCCAAATCATAGTCACCTGTAGCATTGGAATTACCTGTAGCTGTAGTGCTTTCTGGAAAACGCCATTCCGTGTTGCTACTGTGAAGGTAGCTTGAGGCACAAGTCTGCGCTTTCCTTGGGGTACAGAGAGAGATGCAAGCCAGCTCCTTGGAATTCCTGACTAGTGTCATTGCAATGTAAGGACAGCAGCTCTATAGTGGTGGCCCACTCTAGTTCCTGAGTAGACATGTGAGTAGTAATAGAAGGTGGGTCACCATCTCTGTGGTAAAAACTTGTCATTTTAGCTTCTGCCAACAGGGCAAGTGACATTCCTCTTGTGATTCCGTAAGCCTGAGTACTCAGATTCAGTCTCTAGATCAAACATCACAAGGATTGGAACTCAGGGCAAATCATGACCCATACCAGATGTCTCAATTATTTTCTATTTCTGTGAGGAGACACCATAACCAGGGCAACTCTTATAAACTGGGGACTTGCTCACAGTTTCAGAGGGTTGGCCCATTGTCATCATGGTGGGAAGCAGACAGACATAGCACTATAGCAGTATCTAAGAGCTTTACATCCACATCTCCAGCCAATAACCTTTGGAGGGTGTGGCTTGGGATTTTGAAACCTCAAAGTCCATCCTGATGACACACCTTCTCCAACACAATCACACCTCCTAATATTTCCCATTTTCGATAACTGTGGACAAAGCATTCAAACATATGAGCTTATCTGGGCCACTCCTATTCAAACGACCGCACCAGACTTGTAGGTTCATTTGTGGAAACAGAGTTGAAAACAGTGACAAATGCCCTCCCCCAAAGCTGAGACATGACTTGGTAAGATTGTAGATGGGAACCTACATCCACAATAACCCTAAGCCAGAAGGTGGTAGAAATAACTATTTCAGTTAGAAGCACTTAGGGACCGTGAGAAGAAATGGAATTTGGTTTTCAAGTTGAGAGCTTTTCATTCTTCTGCAAGGTGATGTCTCCTAATTTGTTTTCTGTTGCTATGACCTTACCTCATGCAAATCACTCCCCAAAGGCCTCTCCTCTAGACACCGTACTTGATTTTGTTTCCATCCTCTCAGGGCTTTACAATGGAGGTTTAATTAGAGCAGGTGAAGCTCAGGGCACCGTCAAACAGCATCCAACCACAGCTCCCAGGAGGACAGTGTCACGGGAATGCATGAGATACTCCTGAGGGAATGCTCGACTGTGTTCAGCACAGCTCAGGTCCAAAGTGTTAAAATCAAATACTGTGTCAGGAGAGGAAAGACGGCAGAGAGCAGCGGCAACATTAAAATCTGGGCCCTGGGGGATGGCTCAGTGGGTAAAGGCGCTTGCCACCAAACCTGACTACCGGAGTTCAATCCCTGGGACCCACATGATGGAAGGAGAAAGCTGACTTCCTCTGGTTGTTGTGTAACCTCCACATGCATGCATGGCCCAAGCGTGCACACATATAAAAGCAAGTACATAAATAGTTTTTTAAAATATTAACATAAGAGAGAAGCCAGCTGACAAAAACTCGAGACCCTTTCCTGTCTGAGCTACATGTAACAGAGCATATACTCGAAAGTACTCATGTAAATAACCTATAAAGGGCCATGATACAAAGAGGGTCCTGGACTCTTGCTGAAGGTCCACTATTGATGTGCTTTCTTATTCATTAGCCCTTTCAACAGTATGGAAGCCTCAGGTACTACCCCCACTCTGTATTTTATAGTCAAGAAGTCTGAGCCTCACATGGTCACCATCATGTTACCCTTGGTCAACATGGATTGTGAACCTGAGATTTGGCTTTTCACAGAGATTACCTGTAGTTCCAGAGCCCATAGGACTCTCCAGTTTTCCTCTGTGGCCCGACTGTCTCAGTGGCTGAGCAGAGACCAGCAGAACAGAGGGGTTCTGAGGTTCATGACATCGTTCTGCGCAAGTTGGCTTGCTTTGGAACCACAGAAAATTCTTTAGTAAGAAAGAGGAAATAAGCCTGGTTCATAGGCACCCTGTGTGGTGAAATTTTCTTATATTTCTTTTCAAATATAGGATTATAAGACACCTTGGCAACTTCCAAATACAAAAGAAAAACTTGACCCAGTGTTATAACAAAGGATTTGTTATTTGACCATTTTTTTTTAAAAGTCCCTTTTAATTCAAAGCAATGAAAACTCAGGTTTGGGAAGCAATGGGGAGAACATTCGAAACTAATTCTCTTTCTTTGTTCCTATTCCCGCCCACATAAAAGCACAAATCCCTTCCCAGATATCTCTGACAAGTGACCTTGAACTCCTTTCGTGATGGGAAAATATCTCTCTCTCTCTCTCTCTCTCTCTCTCTCTCTCTCTCTCTCTCTCCCTCCCTCCCTCCCTCCCTCCCTCTCTCTCTCTCTCTCTTTCTCTCTCTTTCTCAGAAACATTGGCCCGCCTTGGTTTAGCGGTGGAACCAGTCTGTCATGATAGATTTGGTGTCTTCACTCTTGCATTCTGCCCTCTCCTGCAAAAGACACATTTATGAATCTTGTTGCTGTTGTAACAGATTACCACACATTTGGCTTTAAAGCAATCTATACCTGAGGTCAGAAGCCTGAAACAGGTGTCACATGGCTGAAACTGAGGCAGCAACATAGCCATGGAGGCCTGAGGGAGAATGCTTCCTGCCGGTTTCTAGCCCCTCAAGACTACCTGGATTTCCTTGACTCACAACCATTAAGCTTTAGAGCTAAGAGCACAGCATCCTGGTGCTCCTTCCTGCCTATTTACAAGGACGCTTGTGACTGTAGAGAGTCCATTCACTTAACCCAAGATTACTGACTTCAATGGTCTCCATTTGAAAATCCTTAGTCACATCTTCAAAGTCCTGTTTCTCAGACGTACAGAGAGAATCTCTCATGCACTGTATGGAAGCATTCCCTGTCAATAAAAAGCTGATGGCCTATTAGCTAAGGCCGGAAATAGGAGGTGGGAGCTCTAGTAAGAAGAGAGGAATTCTGGGACAGAGTCAGGCAACAGGAAGAGATTTGCCCTGATCTCTGAGGAGACCGACAAATGAAACTGAAAAGAGGTAACCAGACATGTGGCACTCACAGAATAGAACAAAAAGGTTAATCAAGTTAGGAGCTAGTCAGGGAATAAGCCCTAGCTTATGGCCTAGGCATTTACTCACAAATAATAAGTCTCTGAATCATTACTTCAGGAACTGGGGCACGGGTTTGGGAAAGCTCATGGTTACACAAAGGTTTAAAGCATCAGGAAGAGCAGTCACCATTAACATTCTTGCACAGGGCTCCAATGTTGGTTTTAACAGTGTTGTATAAGAGTTTCCTGCAAGATTCAAACAGTCCATCTTGTAGGGAACCTCCTTAAGCAGGAAGGTTAACAACTCAAACTAGCTGCAGGAAGTCCCTAAAACTGACCAGGTTCACTAGGCTCCTGCCTTCCAGAGTAAACAATAAAAGATGAGAGTCTTCCTTAGACTGACAAGAGTGAGCTACAAAGAAGATTCTTGATATAAAACCAGTTACATGAAAGAAACAAAATCAACCGAGCTGTAGAAAATGGTCCTCTTTACTAAATCAGTCTTCCCACTGTACCTTTAGGTTTTAAGTGACCTCAAAGCCTAGTGCTGAAAGTACTGTCTCTTCACACAAGAAGGTAGCATGCATCTTACAAAGAAACTGTATGTTAGATAAACCCTCTATAGGCATGAGTTACGACATTCTTGGTTGTGAATCAGGTATTAGTGAACCAATGATATGTATTAAATCAGGTCACTTTAGGAAGAAACATCTATTACATGTAATTATAGACTGATCAATTGACAAAACTATGATCAGAATTTATAAGAACCTCTTCCTGTATTTCCTCGAGGAGTAGTATTTAGTATTTGCTAATACAGTGTTGATGGTGGTTTTATAGAATGTAAGTATTATGGATTATGAAAATCAAGTTTAAATGTGTTTAGATTATTGGACTTTTGGTCTCTTGATTTATATATGGCATTTTTTTTTAATTCAGAAATATTTCACTTTAAGCCAGTCATTTATCACAATTCCTGGATGTTTGCAAATCTGTTGCTATTTTATTAAATGTCATGTCAATATCCTGAATCTTCTCACTGCAGTGTGCTGAGGGGAAAGGTCGATTCTGAGCCAGGCATAGTCTTCCTGAGAGACTGTACAAGCCTTCCTATCAGACCCAGAAGATGACAATCTTTTTCCCATTTAAGGAAAGCAATCAACTCAGCCTGCAGAGACACTGTATTTCCCTTGCAAATGAGCTTCATTAACAGCCTGTGTTATGATTCTTCTCAAAGCTAGAATGAGTGGCTTATGGCTCTACATCACAGTGGAAATTGTCTCAGCCCTGAATTATGTGCTCATCTATAACCACGTTTAATTGCGAACATCACCGTGAAGTTGTGTTGTGAATACCCATGTGAGTGCTTTGGACGCAGCTCTTGAGTACAGTGGGATTTGTCTCTACTAAAGACTTATCCTGGGTTTATAGAAAATGTTCTTTTTGCAAAATTCTGTTTATCTTCGGCATTAAACCGATTAATGCCAGTCTTATCATTATTAAGAAATATTAACAAGTGACTTGGTTCAAACTAAAAATCAAAACTGAAGTGAGTCTAAAACTTCGCATCCATGTAATTGTCACCTAATGGCACCATGTGACTTGATTATTAACTCTCAACTGTGGCCTAGACCGTCATATAAAGACATCTGTTTGCTTGTGGGGAAATTTTCTTACAATTTTGTTGACAGAATAAATAATATTTCCAAAGTTCAAACTATCTCATTCTATAAACAGCAAAAAAAGACAACCTAGATATGTTAATAATTTGCAAAATAAGAAATATGAATGATTACTAATAATATAAATGTATTTCTCTTCAATAAAGAAATAACATGCAAATTTAAACAATGTATAATTGTCTATTAAATTGGCACTGTATATTAAATAAGATTAAATCAATGGAAGTCCAAGCTAGGAGGCAGACTCAGAAAATAGTCATTTCCACATGAGAGGAAATATATTAAAGCATTTTGAGCAATATATATCCTTACACATTTATCCTATAAAGGAGTCATTAGCCATTCTGTTGTTAAAGAGGTTTTGGGGGGGTATTTAATGAAGCTTTGTTCATATGTTGAAAGTTTGGAAACATGTATGTGCAACAATTCAGAGAGATAATCAATCAGCAACAATCAACCAGCTTTGGCTTTTCCCTGTGGTAGCCTGTACCTATACCTCCATTAAAGACTGTGCTTATGCACGATGGGCAAATGGCTAATTCAAATGATAGAGATGTACCGTTGACATCCACCAGACTGGTAAGAGTTTCAAAATCCAGCAGGTGCCTGAATTCATAAGGACTCTAAGCAATGTGAATTCCAGGCAGTGCTTGTGGGAATAAAACTGTAGAGTTTGACAGTACCATGCAGGAGATGGAAGATGATTCCACTCAACAATTCCTCTGCAGATTTATTCTCTAGAGAAACTCTCATGTTTGTAAAAGTAGAAGCCATATTCAAGAATGCTAGTAGCTATGGTGTTTGTAAAGGGGAAAAAATTAGAAAAATAAATATGGCTGATTCAGAACTGTATGTATATGCAGCTCATTCACATAGTAGCAGCTTATGTGCCAGTGGAGATAGCTGGTGGGGGTTAACCTGGATCCACAGGACCAATCTCTCAAACCAAAGAGGTAATGGGGAGACAAAAGCAAATTAAGGGCAGATATGAGGAATCTCACTATATAGTTCATGATAATTTGTAACTCATGATAATCCTGACTCAGCCTCTCTAGTAGTGGAATTACAGATTGGCACCACCATAACTAACATATTATTTCAGGCAACTTTAGATTTAAAAAATCTTTATTGTACATAAATATATGAGGGGCCAGTAAGATGGCTCAGTGGAGAAAGACAATCCTGCCAAAGAGGCTGATGGCATGAGTTTGGTTCTCAGGATCTACATATTGGTAGGACAGCCCAACTCCCATAGGTTATCCTCTGATTTCAACAGCATACACATGCACAAAAACAAGTAAGTGTGTGTGTGTGTGTGTGTGTGTGTGTGTGTGTGTGTGTGTGTGTAATGGCTACATGAGATAAATGTATGAAGAAGTGTTTAGGAAAGTCACCCAAGTCCAAAAGAAAGTTGAGGGCTTGGGATGTGCACAAGGTGTTCAGGTACTAGGATACTTACTTTACTTCCTGCCTGGGGGCAGGTATAAGGAAGTTGTTCTTGTCATGTTTTCAACTGTGTGTGCACAGGCATACATTTATGTTTATGTGGGTGTATGCATCAATGCAAATGTGTGTATGCAGAGGTCAGAGGACAATCTTGGTTGTGAGTTCTCCAGTCTTTAAGATAGAGTTTATCATTGGCCTGGAATATCACCATATAGGCCAGACTAGTTGGTCGGTGTGTGTCCAAGTACCCATCTATGTCTGCTTCCTATCTTGTTGCAAGTGTATGCCACCATCATGTGCTCACCATGGGTTCCGAGGATCCAAACTCAGTCCTCATGCCTGCAAAGCAATGAGGCCAGTCTAAAAATGAAACCACCTCTCATATATTTTTTCTATCTCTCGTAAGTGTTAGTAATACTCCTTTGTCGAAGATCAAGTGACGATAGGTGTGTGGGTTCATTTCTGGCTCTATAATTCTATTCCATTGATCTTCCTGCCTGTCTCTGTACCAATACCATGCAGTTTTGATCACTATTGCTCTGTAGTACAGCTTGAGGACAGGGATGGTGATTTCCCCAGAAGTTCTTTTATTGTTGAGAATAGTTTTTGCTATCCTGGGTTTTTTGTTATTCCAAGTGAATTTGCAAATTGCTCTTTTTATCTCTATGAAGAATTGATTTAGAATTTTGATGGGGATTGCATTGAATCTGTAGATTGCTTTTGGCAAGATGGCCATTTTTACTACATTAATCCTGCCAATCCACGAGCATGGGAGATCTTTCCATCTTCTGAGATCTTCTTTAATTTCTTTCTTCAGAGACTTGAAGTTCTTGTCATACAGATACTTCACTTGCTTGGTTAGATTCACATCAAGGTATTTTACATTATTTGTGATGATTGTGAATGGTGTTATTTCACTAATTTCTTTCTCAGCCTGCTTATCCCTTGAGTAGAGGAAGGCTACTGATTTGTTTGAATTAATCTTATATCCAGCCACTTTGCTGAAGTTGTTTATCAGGTTTAGGAGTTCTCTGGTGGAAGTTTTAGGGTCACTTAAGTATACTATCATATCACCTGCAAATAGTAAAATTTTGACTTCTTCCTTTCCAATTTGTATCCCTTTGACCTCCTTTTGTTGTCCAATTGCTCTGGCTAGGACTTCGAGTACTATATTGAATAGGTAGGGAGAGAGTGGGCAGCTTTGTCTAGTCCCTTATTTTAGAGAGATTGATTCAAGTTCCTCTCCATTTAGTTTGATGTTGGCTACAGGTTTGCTGTATATTGCTTTTAGTGTGTTTAGGTATGAGCCTTGAATCCTGATCTTTCCAAGACTTTTACCATGAAGGGATGTTGAATTTTGTCAAATGCTTTCTCAACATCTAGTGAGATCATAATGTGGTTTTTTACTTTGAGTTTGTTTATATGGTGCTGGTTCAACTGGAAGTCAGCATGTAGAAGAATGCAAATCGATCCATTCTTATCTCCTTGTACAAAGCTCAAGTCCAAATGGGTAAAGAAGCTCCACAGAAAACCAGATACACAGAAACTAATAGAAGAGAAGGTGCGGAAGGGCCTTGAATTCTTGGGCACAGGGGAAAAGTTCCCGAACAGAACACTGATGGCTTATACTCTAACATCAAGAATTGACAAATGGGACCTCATAAAATTGCAAAGCTTCTGTAAAGCATAGGACACTGTCAATAGGACAAAACGGCAGCCAACAGATTAGGAAAAGATCTTTACCAAGCCTACATCTGATAGAGGGCTAATAACCAATATATACAAAGAACTCAAGAAATTAGACTCCAGACAATCAAGTAACCCAATTAAGAATGGGGTACAGAGTTAAACAATTCTCAACTGAGGAAACCCAAATTGCCAAGAAGCACCTAAAGAAATGTTCAACATCCTTAGTCATCAAGGAAATACAAATCAAAACAACCCTGAGATTCCACCTCACACCAGTCAGAATGGCTAAGATCAAAAACTCAGGTGACAGCAGATGTTAACGAGGATGTGGAGAAAGAGGAACACTCCTCCATTGTTGGTGGGATTACAAGCTGATACAACTACTCTGGAAATCAGTTTGGCAGTTCTTCAGAAAATTGGACATAGTATTACCTGAGGACCCAGCTATACCACTCCTGGGCATATACCCCAAAATGCTCCAGCATATAACAAGGTCACAACTCCACTACGTTCATAGCAGCCTTGCTCAAAATAGCCAGAAGCTAGAATGAAACTAGATGTCCTTCAACAGAGGAATGGATACAGAAAATATGGTACATTAACACAATGGAGTACTACTCAGCTATTAAAAACAATGAATTCATAAAATTCTTAGGTAAATGGATGGAACTAGAAAATATATCCTGAGTGAGGTAACCTAATCACAAAAGAACACACATGGTATGTACTCACTGATAATTGAAAATTAGCCCAAAAGCTCACAATAATGAAGATATAACTCATAGACCACATGAAGCTCAAGAAGAAAGACCAAAACGTAGGTGCTTCAGTCCTTCTTAGGAGGAGTAATAAAATACTCTTGGGAGCAAATATGAAGACAAATTGTGGAACAGAAACTGAAGTAAGGGTTCTCTGGAGACTGTTCCACCTGGGTATCCATCCCATTTTCAGTCACTAAAGGCAGACGCTGATGTGGATGCCAGAAAATACATGCTGACAGGAGCCTGATACAGCTGTCTGCTTAGAGGTCTGCCAGAGCCTGACATACACAGAGGCAGATGCTCACAGCATCATGGGGTTCCCAATGGAGGAGCTAGAGAGAAGACTGAAGGAGCTGAAGGAGTTTGTGGCCTCATGGGGAGAGCAACAATACCAACCAACCATAGCTCCCAGGATCTAAACCACCAGCCTGGGAGCACATAGGGAGGGACCTATGACTCCAGCTGTATATGTAGAGGAGGATGGCCTTGTTGAGCATAGGTGGAAGAGGAGGTCCTTGGACCTGTGAAGGCTGGATGTCCCAGTGTGGGGGAATTTGAGAACAAGGAGTTGGAATGGGAGGTGGGTGGGTGCACACTCTCATAGAAGTAGGAGGAGGGGGGATGGGACAAGGGGTTTCTGGGGGGATGGTAAAAGTGGACAACATCTGAAATGTAAATATAAAATGTTCAATAAAAAAGGCAGAATGTAATATGATATAGTTCACAGAAAGCAACAGCATGCCTATAGCCAACAGAAAATGTTAACTGTGGATAGCATTACACTAGAGACAGTAGAAGGCTGAGGTACTATATGTAAGTAGCAGTGTGGAGAGCTTTTGGGGCCGCTTCTAGAAACTTGACAGAAATTTGACATTGGGCCAGGACACAGAAGTAAGCTCAGGCAGGAATTTAATTTGGGGCTAGAACAAAGAAGTAGGCTTCAGGCAAGAATTTGACTTTGGGCTAGGACAGGAAAGTGGGCTCAGATACCTTGGTCATCCTGATAAGCCCCTTGTAACAGTGATCACAGGACTTTGTTTATTGCCTTGTTTATTCCTTGACTATTTGTGTTTATTGCCTTGTTTGTTCCTTAACCTAGAACTGGCCTTATTATTTGCATGTACTTAAAATAGTATAAAAGTAGACTGAGAAAAAATAAACTCACTTCAACCTCAGAACAGACTGGGGTCATGCTAAATAAACAAGTGTTAGTAATACATAATATTGTTAAAGGAATAGATAACCATTTAAAAAGACACAATGTAGAACCCACTGGATAGACACAAAGCAACATAAGACTGTACATGGAATAGAACTTCACAGCACTTTCTCTAGGATCTTATAGCTCTTAGCACCTTTTATTTTTTTTCACATAACTGTCACACAGGCACAGGGCTGAGGACAGAAAACAAGAATGCTGGGTCACTTGGTGCCCAACAGAATAGGTTTATCGTGCACTCTGACCTTATCTGATGGGGGGGCTGAAGCAACTGGGCAGATTCATATTCAATTCTCTTTGCTTGGCCCAGACCCTTTCTTCAGAATGCTATTTCAGAATATGTAGGTCACATCACCCGGTAGAATAATAGCATTCAGAACGCTCTGCACACACACACAGGAGAGTATTTCCAGAAACTGAAAGAATATCATGCATAATTGAGTGAGCTTTACTCTGTTCTCAAACCCAGCCTGGTGACAACTGAAGCTGTGAGTCCTGGATAACTGAGAGTATTTGGTTCTCTTTGTTTGGGGTTTTTTGCCCTTTAGCCTGAGGTTTGCTGTCTGCCAGGTGTACTAGGAACTGGAGTCACCTGGCTAGGCTCAGCTGGTGCCCTGCCTGTGAGGAGGGCCCAAGAGCCCCAACCCCAGTGTTTAGGAATGGAGAAAGGATGCTTCTTTGTCCTGCATGGCTTCAAGTTTCTAAATGAAGATCAACCAGGGAGGAATAGATTTTCACAGACACTGGTGATGTTCTAATCACATTGTGTGCCTCTGTATGTATTTTAAAACAATTGCTAAGACCATACATGCATATCTCAATGTATGGGTGCTCCAGGTAGCACCAGGTCTTCAATACAAGATAATAGCTCACCTCTCCTTATTTTTTGGGAGGAAATGCTCACCCCTTAAAAATCACTCCCATAGAGCTAACATGTCACGGAACAAAACAAAGTCAAGTACTGTGTCTCCATCCAAGGTAACCTACCCCAGCCCATGTGAAAATCTCTAAAACTGCAGAATGTTAGCCCTGAATTCTGGGACAGCTGAAGTGGCCACTATCCCTGGACAGATGCCTCAACTCCAGTGTGGCAATCCCCTAAAAGTTCCGTGTCTCTATTGCTTTCGTTCTTTGACTCTAGCTTGGACATCTCTTGGAGATATCAGCCCAGTAAGTAACACCACCTTACTGTGCAGCTGCCTGGGGGTGGGGAATGAGAGCTGAGGAACTTTGAGACCATATGCATTTAGGCCCTCCTGAGTCTGCATGCCATCTATGGCTTCTGCCACCTATGGCTTCCCCACAGTCTTCTTCCCTCCCTAAGGAAGAGGCTTCAAGCCTATAATGGCAGTTTAGAGGGATACTCACAAGGTGGAAGCTATTTCATTTCTTCTTATTCCTGAACTCAGATGCAGCTGAATAAAAGTGGTAGAAAGATAGAAAGGTAGGACTATTATAAAAGAACGAATACTGAACAAATGGTCTCACTCCCTACGAGGTCTCAGAATATTATGGGAAAGGGGTACCTGAGACATGCTCTTCCTCATGATAAACTAGCATTGTGGTGGGTACTGTAAGTGCCCATGCTTACCACTGGAAAACCCTTCCCCCAAAGGCTGTCCAGAGGTGAATGCTGCTAGACAATGGCTGACAGCCATGAATATGGAAATACAGGAGCTCCTTTCTCCTGGTTACAGTATCTCTGGGCTTCACTGTCCAGAGCTCCCTATGGGACTTGTGGGTACTACTTTCTAGTGTTTTCTCTTGATACAGTGGCTTTGTCATCCTTTCATGCTCTGTGAAAAATCTTTTGCTGGCTCATCTCCAGGACCGCTTCTGAGAAATTCTAAGACAATAAATGCTATTTTACTAAGTAACTAAGTCAGTATTGGTTTACTAGTAGTAAATTAAGACTATACTATTTTAACATTTGGAACACTCCCACTATGATCCTTGGAAGTCAGACAAGGAATCCTTAGGGGGCCTGAGAGATGGCTCCGTGGTTAAGACCACTTGCTACTCCTTTTTTTTTTTATTGGATATTTTATTTACATTTCAGATGTTATCCCCTTTTTCCATTCCCCCCCATCAAGAAACCCCCTATCCCATCCCCACTCCTCCTGTTTTTTATGAGGATGTGCCCCCTACCCAACCATCCACTCCCTCCTCCTTGCCCTTGAATTCCCCTACACTGGGGCATCCAGCTTTCACAGGACCAAGGACCTCCTCTCCCACCTATGCTCAACAAGACCATCCTCTTCTATATATATAGCTGGAGTCATAGATTCCTCCCTATGTGCTCCCAGACTGGTGGTTTAGATCCTGGGAGCTATGGTTGGTTGGTATTGTTGCTCTCCCCATGAGGCCACAAACCCCTTAAGCTCCTTCAGTCTTCTCTCTAGCTCCTCCATTGGGAACCCCATGATCAATTCAATGGTTAGCTGTGAGCATCTGCCTCTGTATATGTCAGGCTCTGGCAGACCTCTAAGCAGACAGCTGTATCAGGCTCCTGTCAGCATGTATTTTCTGGCACCACATCAGCGTCTGCCTTTAGTGACTGAAAATGGGATGGATACCCAGGTGGAACAGTCTCCAGACAAGCCCTCCTTCAGTTTCTGTCCCACACTTTGTCTTCATATTTGCTCCCATGAGTGTTTTGTTACTCCTCCTAAGAAGGACTGAAGCACCCACACTTTGGTCTTTCTTCTTGAGCTTCATGTGGTATATGAGTTATATCTTGGGTATTGCAAGCTTTTGGGCTAATATCCAATTATCAGTGAGTGCATACCATGTGTGTTCTTTTGTGATTGGGTTGCCTCACTCAGGATAACAGGACTAGAGTTCATCTCCCACCATCCCCCACAGGCAGCCTACAGTTATGTATAACTCAGGTTCCAGGGGATCCAACAGTCACTCTGGACACCTAAAATCAAGTAATGTAGAAATCAGAGCTTGTAAAGACACCAAGGATGTCAGTGCCCTGAAAAAAGCTGCCAATTTTGTGAAAGCCTTTGTTCTTGGATTTCAGATACAGGATGCACTTGCCCTTATCTGGCTAGACGACCTCTTCCTATAGTTTTTTGAAATAACTGATGTTAAGCCCCTAAAAGGAGACCACTAGTCAAGGGCAATAGGAAGAATTGCCGGTAAAGGAGGAAAAACCAAATTTACCATATAGAATGTAACAGACACAGATTATTTTGGCAGATGTGAAAGTTCACATTCTTGGCTCTTTCCAAAACATCAACATGGCAAGAACAGCCATTTGCAACCTCATCCTAGGAAATCCTCCATCAAAGGTGTTTAGAAATAAGTCTTTTTTAAAAAAAAGAAAAAAAGAATCTTAAATCCATTCCCCTGACTGCCAGGTGACGATGTTCACCAGCTGCAGTAGACAAGAACAAAGGGATACACTGATTCCCTTTACTAGATAGAAAGTGAGGACCAGAGGTGAACGTCCCTTCGAGAACACTGCCCAACTCTGTGCTTTTATTTATCTATTTATTTATTTATTTATTTATTTATTTATTTATTTATTTTACTTAATGACTCTAACCAAAAAAGCCTGCTTTGAAGCAAAGTTATAGAAAGATTGGTAAATTCTGAAAAGAAGAAAATCTTTTATGCTTCTGTCTTTCTTCCCTCAATTTTTGGTAAGAGATTGAAATTCTCTGGAATGTTCATGAGCTCACTGAGCAGGAATTCCCAAAGGGAAACAGGATGGGGTGACCAGCAATGAGGCTTCTCTCTACAGTGACCCCTCTCTAGCCTTAGTGACAACACAGTGAATCGCTCTTCTGTCCTGTGATCCTGTGGGAGACACTGATTCCCTTTACTAGATAGAAAGTGAGGACCAGAGGTGAACGTCCCTTCGAGAACACTGCCCAACTCTGTGCTTTTATTTATTTATTTATTTATTTATTTATTTATTTATTTATTTATTCTTCATCCCTCGGGCCACTTGGGAGCTCACAATGACCCAGAAAACAACTGCTTTTTCATTGGCTGGTATCTCTTTGGTACAATAGTCCACTCCACTTGTCCACTCCACTTGTAAGATTTGTGATTTTTTTTTTCAAACTACGGTTGAATTTAAAAACTTGGCTAAAATATTTATTCTTTTTTTTTTTAGGTTTTTTTTTCAAGACAGGGTTTCTCTGTGTAGCCCTGGCTGTCCTGGAACTCACTCTGTAGACCAGGCTGGCCTCGAACTCAGAAATCTGCCTGCCTCTGCCTCCCAAGTGCTGGGATTAAAGGTGTGCGCCACCATTGCCCGGCGAAATATTTATTCTTTAGCAGACATTAATTTTGATGTTGCTAGGGAAGACTAACAGGCTTTGTGGTGATCTCTGGGAGACAGGTGAGTCAGAAGGTGAGGCCAGAAGCCTTCTGCTGCCAACACAAGCAGAAATCATATCTGGAGAACAGAGCAGCCCAAATATGTCCTTAAATTTTAAAGCTTTATAACCATATCAGCAAGAGATACTCATCTGGGCTGTAGTAGTGAAAAGATGTGTTCCTGAAGACTTGCTGTTCAAAATGCAGCCCATACACGACCAGCAGCAGCAGCATCCTTTGAGTTTTGAAAGATATCACATTCCAGGCTGCACCCTAACACTGCTGAATCAAGAGCTGCCTTTCTAAAAAGTCCTCGTGCTGCCGCATTCTTGTACACACTAGAGTTGATAAAATGACCAAGATAAGTTATCCTTGCTGACTCCTTAAACACCCCTTAGTCGTTCATATGCTTTTCAAAATATACTACCACCTTAAGGTACCTAAAGGAACCAATTTCAGATGCTACACCCCATAGATACTCACATCCTTTTTGTAAAAAGGCATGGTATTTGCATTTATCCTACGAATAGTTTCAGTAAAATTAACATCGTCTGTAGACGCCTTACAAAACTTAATGTAAGGTGAATGCTGAGTAAAAGCTGTTACATTGTGTTCTCTGGGAGATGAAGACAAGAAAAAAGAATCATGTTCCTAAGAGATGCAGAGCTGCTGATTGACTCCATAGACGTAGATTCTTTGGGTCTGGAGGCTGTGGATACAAAAAGTTGTCTGAGAGGAATGGGCAGATAAGTGGAGTTCTGTAAACTTGAAATCGGTTGGCTAACATCTAAATGGGGTTTGGGTAAGAGGCAAGATTTCAGCAACAAATAAATCATACTTTATAAGCAAGTTACACCTGATGTAATTTCACGCTTGGGAACTTCCTCCTGAGTTTTCCCTTAAGGCTCTGCGGTGTGAGTATATAGAAACTCTTTGATTGGGTGTTGTGTCTGTTCATGTGACACCTGCTGAAAAGTCCACTTTGATTGAGAAAACTGTAAACTTGCACCGTGACCCGTACTGACTACCTGAAGGCATGCATTATCAACTGGGCTAGGACTGGGCTTGAAACAACTGTTGACCTGATGCTCAGAAAGCATTGTGGTTTTGTTTGTTGTCTTTGGACCTGTGACTGATTTAAAAGGCATTAAAGCATTCTTCTTGTTTAAATCACTTTTCATTTATAAACTCTACTTTCCACTTTTCTCTTTTGATATTAGTATTCATATTATCAAATCTCTTCATTATAATTATCTACTAACTTTCATGCACCTCAAGAAAACCCCTTCAACTCCTTCAGTCCTGAAGGGGCTTGTGGTCCCATGGGGAGAGCAATAATACCAACCAGCCAGAGCTCCCAGGGTCTAAACAGCTAGCCTAGGAACACTCATGGTGAGACCCATGTCTCCAGATAATATGTAGAGGAGGATGGACTTGTCAGGCATCAGTGGGAGAGGAGGGCCTTGGTCCCATGAAGGCTGGATGTCCCAGTGAGGAAGAATTTGAGGATGGGGAGGTGGGAGTGGGTGGATGGGTGGGGGCACACCCTCATAGAAACAGGAGGAGGCGGATGGGTTAAGGGGTTTCTGGGGGAGGGGGGAATGGGGAAAGAGAATAACATCTGAAATGTAGATAAATAAAGTATCCAATAATTGAAAGAAAGAAAGAAAGAAAGAAAGAAAGAAAGAAAGAAAGAAAGAAAACAAATAATGGAACTGGCTATCGCAGTCGAACATTTGAAACGTTTTGGCAGCAATTTAATATTACCCATATTACATATTACTTGTATTCCCTATAATTGTCAAGAACAAGAGACTGTGGAATGGGCCCATGGAACATTAAAACAATATCTTCATACAATAAAAAAGGGGGAGATATATCCCCATACACCACAAATTTATTTAAATAATTTTCTTTTTATTTTTTTATTTAATTTTTTTTTTTAATTTGGAGGCCAAAGAACTTTCTGCTGAGTATCTATGGGACTCTACAACTAGGCATACTTATGCATAGGTGAAAGGGAAGAATTCACTTACTGGCATAAGGCATGATCCAAATCAGGTATTAAACATGGGGAAGAGGGCATGTTTGTGTTTTTTCTGCAGGATGCAGGGTGACCACCAAAGTGACAGATGAGACATGCTAATGCCAGGACAAAGAATGATGCTGACCTGTGAGCTTGATGAATGCCCTGACAATGGTGATTGGAAGCTGTATTGGACATATTTTCCCAACCTACCATTGCTTACCTATACCCCTGATGGGACAATCTGCCTTGTCTCAAGTTTTTAGACTTTGTGGAACAGAGAATCAAAAA
>NW_021620443.1:265347-285292 GCF_004785775.1 Grammomys surdaster | reverse complement strand
TAAATGTGACCAGTTATTCAGACTCAACCATGGACTGGTCTAGAAATCAATCTAATACTGGAAATAACAATCTTCATTTGGAAGTCTGGTTCTGGACATTTTCAGAGACATATATAGAAGTTCTCTGTGATGTTAGCAAGAGATAAAATTGCGGAAGGAGCTGGATTTCAAACAGTGAATTCATTACAGTGTAATTTCATTACAGTGGTAGCACATGTGTTGAGGCTCTTTTAATTGTCAAGTTAAAATTACTTTTGTTTCTTGTACCGTAATTAATGCAAGTTGCATTGATTGTACACTTTCTAATGGTGTTTGTGTTTTGAAATCTGACATGTCAGTTATGGAGGTCTATCAGCCAGCTTTTGTTTTAGTTTCCTGAGTATCACAGAACCTTGATATTCTAAAAATAGCTTGCAAGAACTAGAAGAAATGAGTCAGGTTTTAAGCAGAAGCAAGAGGGTTGTGGGCTTGATTATTACTGGTATAACAGCTTTAATTGCATTAATTGCTAGCACCATTGCTTCTCCAATTGCTTTGACACAAGAAATTAAGACAGCTACTTTTGTTAATTGTTTAGCAAAAGATGTTGCTAATCTGTTGAATATACAACAGGATTTAGATAGGCATTGGAAAGAGCGGATTGATGCTCTTTATCCTATTCAAATTATCAGAAGGAGGTTCAGAATTTAAGGGTAAGGAGTCATCTCAAATATCATGCCAAATACCATTGGATTCATGCTAGTTCTAAAATTTACAGTGGTAGTCACTATAATTAGGAAAAAGTTTAAAGACACTTGCAGTGTATTTTGCATAATTCTAACACCTCTCTGAATGTTTTAACTTTACATAGTGAGCTTATGAATTTCAAGAATGCTGCTCTGCTGAGCATTGATGCAGTAGATACTGCTGATAAAATTACCCATGGCCTGACGTTAGTATTTCTATTTTAGTCAAGCTTCAAGAATGGCATATATAGCTTTATCATGCTAGCCCTTTTTGCCCTGGGAATACTTTTATTCCTTCCCATTGTGTTAAAGCTTTTCTTTAACAACATCAGCATATTGGTTACCAAAGTACATGGCTTGAACCTGAAAATGGACCCCCAGACAGAGTTATTAAATTAACAGGCTGGCAAGCCAAGGATGGGTAAGATTCTGCACAGGGCCTTACCAACCTAAGACATAAGTGCATTGCTTTGGATAATGCATATTCCATGATGGGTAAGGAAGGCATTCTTGTCAGAACGACCCAAAACAGGCTCAGTCTTGTTAATGAAATAAAAAAGGGGGAGAGGCAGAGAGCCTTTGGGGCTGCTTGGCAAGAATCTGACATGGGCCAAGGACAAGGAAATGGGCTGCTTGGCAGATATATGACATTGTCCAAGGACAAGGAAGTAGACTTCAGGCAGGAATCTGACATTCGGCTAGAACAAAGAAGTAAATTCAGGCAGGAATCTAAATCTTAGACCAGAACAAAGAAGTAATTTTAGGCAGGAATCTAAATTTTAGATTAGAACAAGGACCTAGGCTTCAGACATGAAAATGACTTTGGGCTAGGACAGGGAAGTTGGCTCAGATATTTTGGTAATCCTAATAAGCCCTTAGAAACAGTGATCACGGGAGTGTTCACAGAATTTTGTCTGTTGCCTTGTGTGTTCTTTGACTCTTTGTGTTTATTGTCTTGCTTGTTCCTTGACTATTTGCATCTATTGTATTGCTAGACCCTCAACCTAGAACTGACCTTAATACATGCATGTAATCAAAATAGTATAAAAGCAAAAGAAGGAGTGAGTAGAATAGGGGGTTCTAGGGAGGAAAAATGGGGAAAGGGGATGACATCTGAAATGTAAATAAATAAAATATCCAATAAAAAAAAAACCCTTTGCTCTCTCAGTCACCAAATACCATGGTGACAGAACTCTGGTACCTACCCCTTTCCTGTTTCTCTGACAGGAAAGAAGAGCCTCTGAAAAAGAAGAAAGATCTCTCCTATGGCATGCCCTGAGCTTCAATCATCAGGCAGGAACTGCTGTGGGTTTTATGATTAACATACTCAGCAGCTCATTCACGTTTTAATTTGCTTTTAATTATTTTATTCATTTGCTTTACGAGTTTCTTAGGTCAGTATTAGACTAATGAATGTCAAAACCACAAGAAGTCTTACATAAAGAGCTGATAGGAAAATTAAGGAAGTTGTCTCACCCCCGCACATACTCAGGGGTGAACCAAAGAGGGAAACATAAAATCTAGACCAAAGCACACTTCGAACATCATACCCAGGAGACTCAACGCATTTCTCAGCAGGCCAGCTGTTTGGCAGTCAGTGTTCTCTCCCCATTGCTCTAAAAATTATTGACTGGGACTCAGTGACTGAGATTTTTTTCTATCTGTCTATCTATCTATCTATCTATCTATCTATCTATCTATCTATCATCTATCTATCTACCTATCTATCTACCTATCTACCTATTATGTATACTTAATGTGTAGATGTCTTTAGTCTACATGTATTTCTGTGAACCGTCTATGTGCCTGGTGCCCACAAATACCAGAAGGCATTGGATTATCTGGACCTTGAATTACAGCTGGTTGTAATGCCATGTGGGTGCTGGGAATCAAATTCAGGTCCTATGGAAGAGCAGAAAGTGCTCTTAACTACTGAGTCATCTTTCCACCCCCCCAAGGTTTGAATTTTTGCCTTGATAGTTCCAGTAGCAGACCCAGGTACATCGGGCCCTGGTAGTCAAATCTTTATGTATATTAAAAGCAAGTCATACTTCTCTAACAGGCTCATGTCCTTCCTTACATGCTCAGATATTATCTTTAACTATATAGTTCACCTATATGTGATCCCAGCAAAGAAATAGGAATTCTTGAAGAAAGGAAATGACTATTTGGAAGGAAATTAAGCCTAGTGCTTATGAAGAGATCAGTAGCTCGATTTGTCTACTAATTTCAGATGTAACACATTACAAATAAACACTGAAGCTTTTAAAGGTCCAGCTGCCAAAATCTATTAAAGGAGAATGTTAGGATAAAATCTTACAAAATACAACAAAGGTGAGTAATAAGAAAATGTGGTTTGTAAAAGAAGCTTCTCTATATAACACCTAGAGAAGTCGCTGTATTTATTTCTAAGTGCAAATTAAAACTAGAATGTACTGTGTAATGAAAATGGGCAAATAATGAATAAATAAGACTCGGTGCAGTAAAGGATAATGTGAATCACTCTCACCAACTCTTGAAATGAGACTGCTTAGGCAATTAAAAGCTTTAAAAGAAATTGGGCCACATATGTCAAGAGCCCTAAAAACAATTAATGCCTTTAAAACCAGTGATCCCACTTCTACGAATTTATCTTAAATAAGTAATCATGTGCTTGGGTTGGAAGTATGTAGCTCAGTAGTATGACACTTGTCTATCATGCATTAGGCTGTGGATTTCATTCTTTAGATTACCCCTCTAAAACTATAGCTGGTTTTAGACATGTGATCAGGATGAGGGAAATAGATCACTGATAGAGTGCTTGCTTAGTATGCCTGATATGTCATATATATAATGTCTATGCACTGTTTTTGTCACTGGTGCCCATGGAGACTAGAAGAGGGCTTTGGATCTTCTAGAATTGGAAACTATAGCCGGTTGTTACATGGCAAGGTGCTGGAAATTGAATCTAGATCCTGTGGAAGAGCAAGAAGTGCCCTTAACTACTGAGTCATTTCTCCGTCCACCAAAAGCTGTTTTCTCTTCATATGTGTGTACGTGTGTGTGTGTGTGTGTGTGTGTGTGCATGTACTGTGTGTGTGTGCTATGTATTTGTTTATATTTCTATCTCTTTCTCAAATACACACACTCATTCACACATGGATGGTCAGTCTTTCAGATTCATGAATTCTGTATCTATTGATTTAACCAACTGCAGAGTAAATATTCTCCTCCTTCCCCCCTTATTTGTGTATTGAACTCAGGGCCTGTATATTATCCATGTGTTCTACAACTGACCTATAATCCTATCCAGACTGAAAACATTCTTTAAAAATTATGTCTGTATGGAGCTTATTGCAGAACTTTTTTCTTGTTATTTTCTAAAATATAGCATCTATTTTATATAGCTGCTATTATAAGCAATTTGGAGGGGATTTAAAATGTATGAGTGGGTGTGTGTAGGTTATATGCAAATACTACTCCATTTTGTATGACAGATTTTATCATTCACAGATATTGTTATCTGTGAGAGTCCTAGAATAATTCTACAAGAATGAGGAAGCACACATGCACGCACACACACACACATACATACAGAGAGAGAGAGAGAGAGAGAGAGAGAGAGAGAGAGAGAAAGGGAGAGAAAGAGAGAGAAAAGCTACTATAAAGACTGAATACTTAATGATAATAAGTATAGAGCTTCTCACTTTATAATCTGAAAAGAAAAAAGGTAGCTTTTGAAATCATATATACAAATGATGCCATTCTGTTTATAAATTATATGTTCATAGTTATAGATTAAAGGCAATAGTGAAATATATCAGAATATAGTTCAAGCATTGGGGGTTTATTTTTGTCTTTTATGCTTTTGTTTACCTTTCTCATTTTTGTAATAACTATGGGAAATGCTTTTATGAGGAAAACATTCATTTTAAAATGTGCTAACAAGCAGCAAACATGCACACACACACACACACACACACACACACACAAACACACCACTCCAGAAAAAGCTGGATGATGTTTCCTAGTCCAAGAGGTAACAGCAGTCGTTAAAAATGTCAGGTTCTGAAAATAATGTTCACTTATGAGTTAGGAAACCTATAGGACTACATAGTGTCACAAAGAATCTCTCAAAGGCCTATCTTCACATTACTTTCATTCTGTATAAAGAACAATGTATCTGTCTGATTTTACATAGATGGACCAGTTAATACTGATGCAACTTTATCTTTTGTTAGTGTTCCAGTTTTTAATTCTCCTGCATTCTCCTTAGTAACATTGTACAGCATCCTCTCTGCAGCTAAGACCTTCCTCTACAAGTCAAAATGAAAAACTCAATCCAGCCTGGAGTTAATAATATCCGGTCATGCCAGGATGGTCTGTTTCTACTTAAGAATCAACACACACCCAAAACAGGAGGTTTACTGACAAGTACAGATGCATTGCAAAATGTCTGCGTGTTCAGTAATCGTCAACGTTCTTCCATGGATGTCTTCATTAATGTTGTTCTCGGTTAAGCAACATGCCAACAACAGGTGACTGCTCTTCTCCTCTTCCCTCCACTTAATCACTGGCAGTTCCTTTGTTCAACTCTCCTGGTCTTCCTAAAACACAAGTGTGTGGATGTAGTTGGAAAATTCCACCGAGGAGAGAGTGTCAACTGGATGAACAGAATGTGAATACATGTGTAGTTCAAAAAATCACACTCAGACTTATAAGAAAAATATATTGTTCTTATAAATGACAGCATTTTAAAACTCGACCCTTTAGTGAAGCTAAGATAGCATGTGAGGAATATAATATTGAAAAATATTCAAAAGCTTAAGATTTCACATACAAAAATAACCCTCCTTTTAAGTAAAACACCTGTAGGAGCTGGTAAAAGTTATCTACTAAAATTATTAAATTTAAAGAACAATGTAATGCATGTTAATGAAATTGGGGAAATAACATTGCTTTTTCTCTAAGAAGAACATTAGGGATGTAAATAACCATATGTTTATTTTGACTTTTTAAAAATGGGTCATAGTTGCCAAAGAAAGCCAGGGTGCCGTTAGGCTGTATCAAATAAGAGTACAGTGTCCAGGAGACAGGCAACAATAGGCACATTGTTTGTTCCCTTGTTGGCGAGCAGCCCATCTGTAACCAGCTGACAAATGAGGCCTGCCAGGCACAGGACCTACTAGAGCATGTCAAGCAAGGACCAGATGCTGAAGGTTAATTCTAGAATCGTCCCCAGACACTCAGTTCACGGGTGTGCAAGTCCCCTGTACAAAACTGATGTGGTGTTTATAGGTGACCTGTCCTCATCGTCCTGTAAGCTAAAGCACTGTGACATGTAATCTCACATGCATTCTGTGTAGCTAGTAGGCATGCTGCTGTCTTACTTGGGGAGTCAGGAAAATCAAACTGTCCGGTAGAGATGTGGTTTTCTTTCAATTATTTTCATTCTGGATTTGGTTTAAACCTGTGGATAAGTGTATCTAACTGTATGATGTTAGCAGGATGTTATTGTTAGTGGAGGACTTTGCAAACCTTCTCAGACAACCCCCTGTGCTTACTACTAATTGTCTTAGCCCAGAGTGAGGCCTTAGGGGTAGGAGGAGAGCCAGGACCCTCCTGTCCTATTTGCCAGTGGAACCCAACAAGAGCACACAGCTTTACTGCTTCCTGTTCATTGAACATAGGCCTCGCCACCTGCTCCTTGGGTGTCAGTGTGGGTCGAATGAGGAATAAAGTTCCTTTAAGTCCCCATTATTTGTAAAGAACAATATTTGGCCTTAACTATGAACAAAAGATTAAATTATTAAATTATATCCATCCCAATACTACCGAGTTTATTGTGTGGTTTGGAAGAAAATTGACTATATACAAGTTTCCCTTTGTCTGTTGTTTAGATTTCTGTGGTTTCAGTTCCCATGTGGCCAGTCATGTATGAAACATATAGTATATAATAAAATATGAGAGTCCATTTGTGTCGTTTTTATTTCACTGTGATAATGTATTGTTATTGACGTTAATATCTTACTGCCCTTAATTTAAAGTACACTTTACCACAGGTATACATGCACAGGAAGGCACATAGTATATATTGGGTTCGATCCTGTGCGTGGTCTCAGAATGCACTGTAGTGCAGCGTCTTTGAATGCATTCTTTATGGGTAGAGAGACTACTGGACAGGTGAACAGAATCTCAACGTAAGGTGATTTATAAGATTATTTTTGGTGAGATTTTGAGGTGAGGAGACTGGCTGGAGTGTCAGGACACACTGAAACCTTGAAGACCACAGGAGGCACAAACAAATAAGCAAGGCGTGAAGAACAAAAACTCACCAAACACAAGATTTGCCTTAGGTGAAAAAGGCAAGCCATTGATCAGGCCCCATGCTAAATCCTTTAGTCAATGATCCTTACAGGGTCCTGGCATAATGGGAGATAGACCCCTTAGTAAGGAGTTGTCTCTTAGTGGTAAGGAAGGGCATGAGGCATGGTGACAGCAACTTGAAATCTCAGTATTTGTTTCATCACTGTGTGAGGTTATCAACCCCCCCAGGCCTAAGTAGAACAGGTCTACCACCCACCAGACGCTGCACACCGTCCATTCTCCTAGGCCATAAAGCTGCACAGTTTTGTGGCATTTGGTAACGTGGGCCACTGGTACATAACAGTGTCTATGTAGCTGAACATAGAAGGGACCACAGGAAGTCCTAGGCAATAGGAAGTCCAGATCCCATGTTATAGTGTGAGATTGCCGCCATACCTGTGGGCTGAAGTTAGCTGGACTACAGATGGTGCAAGATTGTATTGCCTCCACCTGAGCTCAATCATCTGAGAGAGAAAGGCTCTAGCTATCTGACACAGAATCTCTGAAGGACTTTTTATTGACCTTCAGAAACTGGAATTTACAACCTGAACCAATTTTTACAAAAATGCAGACCCTGCGAGAACATAGTGTTCAGTTACACCGCGTGCCTCATCTAGCCAGGAGGGCTGAAAAGAAAGGATATAGTCTGAAGGTCACAGACCACCAAACAACCAATAACCAATCCTCTCTGTAGCCCCATTCCCGCTCCTACCCCCACCCCTAGCTCCCAGATTGGGTGTAAGGGCTGTACAAACTGTGTCTCTTGGATGTTTTCTGTTTTCCAAGCTGAGGGAACAAAGGGAACAATGACCATCCACAACCCTTCATCATGAAGCAGCTGAAAAAGGAATGCCCCATGTAAACATTCAGTTTCCAAGCAGAGCCATCCGAACCATCTATGTGGTAGTTTCAAACTGGGAGGAAATTCTTACTAGTGAATTAACAGCTCTGAGTCTTGAAGGGGACTTTCCTTCAGATCAGGCTCGGGTACTTTTTCCCGACCAAGGTAGTGGTTTTAGTTCTGAGAATATATTCTTTTCTTTTTAAAAAAGAAAGTCCTCTTTCCCCCCCCCCCACATATCTGTGGGCTGACTACTCCAAGGGTAACGTTGGCAGCTGCACTGTTAGGCACCCTGGACACAACACTTTCCTTCTGGTCTCTATTTATCCCCACACAGTACAGTGGTGATTTATCCAGTGACAATCAAATTGCAGTTTCCAAACATCCTGACTCCAGGGAGAGAAAGCTCTATTGTAGTCCCTGTCCACATGGCTGCTGCTCACAAAGGATTAATGACTTTGGAGACTGACATTTCTGTGACCCCAGAGAGCAGAGATCGTTTCCTACTGGTCAGAAAACTCTGCTCTAAGATGTCTGTGCTGCAAATAAAGTTGTTCTGCCTCAGAGGCTGCTGCTCGTTTACCTCTTAGATAAGCCAAGAGGCAGACTGACACTTGCTAGGTAGCACTTAGACCTAAAGTTAGGGACAAGCCACCCCAGTTATGGTTCTTCAGGTACCAAAAGACAGATCCTGTCTGCTCATACAAGAGAACCTGGAGCAAGCTTTGCATTGGGGGTAAACTTTATGTCCTTTACTTCCTGGACTGAGTCAGAGCAAGAGGGAATGGAGAGGATAAGAGCCAGGCCACCATTTATGACAGATGTGCCCAAAGGCAAAAGACTTAGTGTTGTAAGAAAACCTGAGTGGGAAACAGCGACTAGCACACAGCAGATGTTCAACACAAACAAATAATGTCAACAACAAGGCATAAAACAACACATTTTTTTGTACAGAAAAACAAATAAAATACCCAACCATATTGACTCAGCTTCCTTCTGATTCAGTACTTCCGATTCTGAACACACAGCACTGACCCTTGAGCCCTCCCCCTCTGTTGTCCAGCTTGTGGTGAGAGCTTCTGAAGTCACTGCTTGGTTTCAGTCTGGATTTGTTAGGAATGACCCCCATTTGGATTGGCTCCTTGCCCTCTTCCAGCAGTAACCAGTGGATGCTCACTTCTCAGTGCTAAATGGAAAGAACTCCCCAGATGGATGGGCAGAAAGGAAAATAAACTTCTCATTTATGTAAGAGGCGCAAGAGGATCAAGCCCCACCCAGCCCCGCCCCGCCCCGCCCAGCCCTTCCCTGCCCTGCCCCGCCCTGCCCTGCCTATACCTTTATTCTGACAGCTTTCATTTGCAAGAGCTCATCACTCAACCCAGAAGGCTTGCAGATGCAGGCTGTACTACCCATGAGGCCATGGCAGAAACACCCCACTACAGCGCTTTCAAGGCTCCCGGAACTCCACATCCTCAGATACTCCCAGAGTATCTGAGCAAAGAACCCCTAGCTTCCTCCTCTCTCTTCCCAGCCCACTCAGCTCCTTCCCTCTTTGCTCTCTTCTATTCTGGCATCACCACAAAGTCCTGACCTGTTCTAATTTGAAAACTATAAGCCCATTAGGCTTTCAGTACACTTAGCTGCCCACGTCAGCAAACATCCTTGGCACCAGACAGCATCGCTGTGAAACTGTACCTTAGCAGGTATTTGTGGGGGCAGAGAGAGAGAACCTGCTCAGAAAGCAAAACTCTAACAGTTTCTAAGAGACACTGGGGAGGCTTCTTTTTCATCAAGAGCTTTCTGTTTTTCTTATTTTAAATTCACATCAAAGTCTTGACTTCCTCATTCACAAGATGTCACGGGCAGTAAGTGAGAGGCATGAATATGGCTGGAGACTGCAAGGCGCTGAGAAGATGACCCCATTGCTCTCCCTGACAGATGCCAGGCTTCCCGCCTGGTCTCCCTCTGTAGATGATCAGTTCCTGGAAGGCAAAGGGAATCTGGAAGATGCTTCTGCATCATTTGTTTTCCATTTTCTAGTACATGTTTGCTTTCAAGAGAGAAGGAGAGAAAGAGAGAAAGAAAGAAAGAAAGAAAGAAAGAAAGAAAGAAAGAAGGAAAGAAAGAAAGAAAGAAATCAATCGAGGGATATATGCTATTAGAGAAGCCAAACAGCCAGCAAGCTGAACTCCTTACTAACAAAAAAAAAAAAAAAGAGTCTCTGGGGATTTGGAATTATGAAACAGGAAGTACAAAGTACTTTACATACCACACAGATTTTTTCAACTAATAAACCCATGATCAGGGTGACAACAAGAATTCCTGCAAGATTGTTTTCAGTTTCTGTTTATCATTCCAATGAATGGCTAGGAGGTCAAGAACTTTACTTCTATGTCCCCAGTAAAGTTCAAGCCTGTGTCCTTGAATGAGGAGGAAAAGGGAACCAAAGTCAGGATCTCCAAGTCTGGCTCAGTTTGGGGTAGCAGAAGAACAGATGCAGGATGGGAAACACAGAAAATGGAACTCCCTGAGATCCTGGGAATGAACTACAAATTAGCGAAGGACCATTGAGCCAAAGTTTGGAGACTGGGCACTGGCCTCAGCCTTGTGACCTCAGCTTTTTTGATGTCGACCACATGAGGGTGAGCTCCGAGCCTGGGGAGTTTGAAGAAGAAAATGGAGAGAGTCTCAGGCTAGGATGCCAAGAGCAAGTAGGAGATGACCAGTTCCTGAGAGGTAGAGGGAGATGCTGAGCCACAGGGGAGGAGAGAGTGTTCTCGGGATGGGGGAGTGAAAGGAACACAGGAAGGGAGACATCCGTCCTTGACAATTTGCCCAGTCTCCCCCAAGGGCAAACTCCAGGGAGGAAGAGCACACTGTCTTGTCTCAAATCTAAATTGGACTGAATTCCACAAATGACTCCCAAGCTTAGTGGGTAGGTGCTTAGGCCTATTGTGGTTAACCTAGAAAAAGCTGAAGGTTCCAGTTTATTGGAAAATGAGAGGGCCACTGGGACCACACATCAAGGCCAATTTCATGGAGAGGGCAACTTTTATACCAAAAGAATTGAGGAAAAAAAATCAAGGCCCTGCTAGTCATCAGAGTCTGGCTTGGTTTCTATAGAGCCTGCAATTCAACAGGTCCTGAGAACTCAGTTAACTACGTGTTCTAAGACTCCTAACAGTTCAGATATAACCAGCGTTCAGGAACATGTTGGGGTTGAAAAAATATTCTGAGCATGGATTCACCCCAGACATTTAACTCACATAGAAAAAAAGCACGGAGAATGAAGTACTAATGTGTACCCAGCTCCTGCTTCCAGTGGACTGAGTACTCGCTAATTTTGCTATCATCAACTCCTTAGCCTCCAACGCTATGGGTGGATACATGAAAGAAAAGGACAAAGAAAGCCTTCCTTCTGTTTCAATGGAAACCAGTTTTAGGCCAGACTGAGTGTGCAGGTCTCACCAATGCACACTGCCACCCACATGGAGAGTAAAAAAATATCTTTTGCACGGCTGTAATAAAATTTCCTGACAAAATCACAGAGCAAAGAAGAGTTTGTTTTTGCTTACAGTTCCAAAGAGATAGAGTCCAGCAAGGAAGTAGGGTTAAATTATGAGCCAGCCTGGAAGTCAGGAGGTGGAGACCCCACAGTTAATCCACACAGGGAGCAGAGAAAGGGAACAAGAAATGGAGCCAGAGTATAAAATGTCAAAGCCTGCTCACAGTGGACTGAACCTCCTAACTGTTCCATAACCTTCCTGAACAGCACCATGCTCAGGGACCAAGTATTCAAAAGTGTGGGTCTGTCAGGGACGTTTCTCATTCAAACCACCACAGAGAGGGAAGGCAGTGGCACCGAGCGGGGCATCTGGGGTTGCTGTCAACAAGGCCACTGACAGGACATCATCATGAGGAGAGGAGGCCAGAGCTTTAGGTAAAAGGCAGTGTGGGGTGAGCAGCAGAAAGGTTGACTTTCCTGACCTTTGCTCCCAAAGCTCATCGTAGACTGACCTTACTTAGAGCTCAACTGCTTATCTTTCATATGATATTGCCTACATGTTTTCAGCATGTTAGATCCTTAGGGTGGTTTTGTCTCTCTCATCTCATATTTCTGGACAAGGAGGACATAGTGACGCTTGGGCACTGGTTGAATGCCACAGGAACTCTACTCTGCCTTAAAGATCAACTCGTGCCTTTTTAGACAGAACATCATGATCAGATCACTGTATAGACTTAGCTGTTGTCATAAAAGAGAAGACAGATAAACCTCTGTCTAGCTCTCTCTTTGCCTTTAAAGGAGATGAACCCCCTGAAAGAAACCTCAGAGATAAGACAGTCACCTGGTATAGATCACTCCATCAGAAGCTCTGACTACAAGTTCATTCTTTTACAGTCTAGTGGAGTGCACAGAAAAGGGTGTCCAGACAGGAAGGTGCACTGTGACGAAAATCTTCCTGTGACATCTGGAGTCAGACATGGAGAAAGGTGCAGCAAAATGAGCTTTCATCACCCAGGAGAATGTGGACTAGGACTGGATACATCGCCAAGCAAACTAAGCAGAGAGATGTTCTCCTGATGAGTACTAGGGAAGAGGACTCAGCTGCTTCCACTGAGCTAGCCTTCACTAGGGATTGGGAAGGAGAAGAACACACTAGGAAAGAAAGTGACAAGAAGTTAAGTTGTGTGTGCTGAAGCCACACCCCTTCCACTTGCACTTTATGCCAAGCCAGCAGAAGCATCGCACTCACTCTCCTAGCACTAGAATTTGTAATCAGCCTGTCTTCCCTTCTGGGAGGATCTAGAGTATGTAGCTATGAATTGTTGGTGGACGAGTGTGTGTGTGTGTGTGTGTGTGTGTGTGTGTGTGTATTCTGTCTGTCTGTCTTTCTATTACCTGACTAATACTGCTATCACCTCTCTGCAAATATAACTAAAGTCAGGATGTCCCTATCCCTCACTTTCTGAAATGTATTCTACAATGCTAATTCCTTTAGTTATAAATACCTCAGACCAGTTTGTCATGAATAACTCCACCTCTAAGTATTTGAAACCAAATCTTTTTAATCACTACATGATAAAATCTCCCCCAAACGCCTCTTCCTCCACTTAGCTTCCTAGCACAGTTTCTTTTCTCACTTTGGAAGGAACTTCAGCCTTCTCCTCAGGCCTAGGACTCTCTGCCACCCCAGCAAGACCATAACCACCCTCTTTATCTGTTCGCTTCATGCTAGTGCGTCAATCCTACCTATTCTTACCTTTCTCACGTCACACTGCCCTCTGCTCCTGAAGGTTTGGAGAAAATGACTGTGTTGAGGTTTGGTCTTTTGCTATGTATTATAATATTAAGTGGAAGCCCCTAAGAAGAGAGAGTCTGCATGTACACCCAAGTAATGCTATGTGACCTTGCCTCCCAAGGTATTTCTGATTGGTAAATAAAAATGCTGACAGCCAATAGCTGATCAGAAGAAACATAGGTGGAGTTAGGGTTCCCAGGCCAGGCGAGTGGGTATCAAGAGAGAACCGTGAGGGAGAGAAGAAGGTGATGAGAATGAAAATGGTCACCATGGGTTAAGAGTCAAGAAAACATGGTGCTGAGAGATGGCCAATTGGAATTAAGAGAAGCCCAGATGAAACTTAGTAAGTCATAACTCGGGGTTATCAATAGGAAATAGATTTTAATAGCATAGAGGGTAGATATCTGCCCTGTGCTTGTGCTGTTTAAGGCTTATTGTAAATGATAAAAGTTATGGGTATCTTTTTCCGGGAACTGGATGATCAAGGTGGGATAGAAATCCCAGACTGAGATTAATAATTTCTGTATGACTGAGTCACCTGTCTGCTTTGTCAGGGTCCCATTCCTTCCTTGGCTCTGACCCCATCTCTGTTCCTTGGTCATTCTCCTGAACTCCACTGTTTCTCTGTCACCGTCTGCCTCACTTCTCTCCCCAGCTTCTCTGCCCACTGTCTTAGTTTGGGTTTTATGACTGTGAAGAGAAACCATAACCACGACAACTCTTACAAAGGACAATATTTAATTGGGACTGGCTTACAGTTCAGAGGACATAGGCAAGTGTTATGGTTCCCCTGGAGCCTGGAGGAGGAGTGTCAAGAGAGAACCTTGAGGAAGAGAAGAAGATGAGGAGATTTAATCATTATCATCAAGGCAGTAATCATGGTGTCGTGCAAGCAGACACAGTGCTGGAGAAGGAGCTGAGAGTTCTATGTTTTGATCCACAGGCAGCAGAAGAGAAGACTGGGACACACTGGCCGGACTTGAGCTTCTGAGACCTCAAAGCCCGTCTCCAGTAACCTACTTCCATCAATAAGGCCACAGCTACTTCAACAAGGCCACACCTCCTAATAATGCCACTCCCTAGGACCAAGCATCCAAACTCCTGAGACTGGAGGCCATTCCTATTCAAATCACCACACCCACCTTACCATCCAGGGGCCTAGCAGCCATCCCCACTTCACCCTTCCTGCTTCCTGCTTTTGTGTTCTCTATAGTAACCATGTGCTCCTGGTCATATATTGCCCTTTATTCTCTGCCTGTCCTAGCAGGCTGTCCTAGCTATTTAGATAATCATTTGCATAATAGCACTGAATAGAATGATTGTTTCCCCTCTTATTGCATAGTTATATCCCCCACCTGTGTACCTGTGTGTGTGTGTGTGTGTGTGTGTGTGTGTGTGTGTGTGTTAGCCAGTTCGTTCAGGGTCCTCATTTCTAAGAACTAGCACAAAGTATGAAAAATAATAACACTAAAAATAATATAACCAGACAATGGCGTATTGTTCAATGTCAAAAAAGAAATCAACCCAGATTTTAAGCTGTGAAAAGAAATGGAAGGGGAGGCAGAGGCAGGCGGATTTCTGAGTTTGAGAGGTCGAGGCTAGCCTGGTCTACAGAGTGAGTCCCAGGATAGCCAGGGCTACACAGAGAAACCCTGTCTCAAAAAAACAAAAACCAAAAAAAAAAAAAATGGAAGAAACTTAAATACATACTAAGTGGAAAAAGCTGAGCTAAGGAAACGCAAGACTGTCTTATTCGGTATATATGACATTCTGGAAAATGCAAACCACTGCAGACAGTGGAAAGAGCAGCAATCAGAGGCAAGGGTCAGGAAACAGATAGGTGTGATGTGTAGGTTTTGTATGGTATGAAGCTGGTGTGTGGTGAAGCTGCTATATGGCACGGTAGTGGTGGGTACATCTCAATGTACATTTCCCAAGTCCATAGAATGTTGTACCGGGAGTAACCCTTAATGCAAACCTAGATGGTGCTACCAATATGTCTTGTGGGTTCGTCAACTATAACAAGTACACGACTGTAGTGGGGATACTGATAGAGGGGGGTAGTATGTGGAGTGTGGACTATCTTACTACCTGCTACTCAGTTTGCTGTGAGCCTGAACCTGCTCGCAAAAATATTATTCATACAGTGGTTACTATTTACATAGCACCTACCTTGGACTTAGAACTTTCTTATATCCTATCGAAAGCACCGTGCATGGTGCCACAATCTTATCAATTCTATGTACAAATATAAAGCTCAGGCTGAGAAGTTTACTCAAGGTTAGACAGGTAGCATGAGCTTCACAAGCAAGGAAGGGAAAGGCCTTTAGAAATAATCTATGTGGGCCGACAGTTTTCAGAAGACTATATGTGAGATGAGCAGCTAACAGCTGTCTCCATGTGGAGAGGACTGAGTTTACTGCAGAAGACAGAAAGTCTCTGCCTCTCTCCATCAGCAGACAGTGAGTCACTGGCAGGCTGGGAAGCAAGATGACCAGGTACTCTGTAAACAAATGCACTCAGCCCCTCCCTCCACAAGAGAATGATGGATTTGGGCAGAGAGCTAGAAGTTCTATTTTCACCATATCTAACCTGTATTTGTTGTCCCTGTCTGTACGCTTTGTGCCTGACCCTTAAGGTAAATAGCATCTTAGGTGACTTAGACTACACCTAGTGATTTTTGAGAGATGGCTTTTGAAGTATGCTGGACTTTCAAGTTTTTCAGGAGAGTTATTTTTTTCATTGTTCTGGTGATTAAAGAGAAATGGTTCAGCAGTTAAGAGTGCTTACTGCTCTTAGAAGAAAGCTGGAGTTTTGTTCTTAAAAACCCAAATCAGGAGAGTTGGGAACACAGGCAACGCAGTTTTATGCTATTGGAGGAACCAACTGCAAAGAAGCAACTGTGCTTGGTGTAGGTATAGGAGACAAGATCTTGACAAGATGATCTCCTGGGATAATTGGCAGAGGAGAGTGAACTGGCATTGAAAAGTGGATTCAAAGATATTTAAGGCCCTGTGGAGGCAATGATAAACCATGACGTTATCATGTTGCCTTGAGAGTCAAAGTTTTAAGTAGTACTCCCGTCATTGAAATCTATAACCTTATCAAAAGCAAGGCTGAATTTAAATCTCAAGGACATCTCTGGAAAGATACGTGGCCCCACAAGGAGTGATTACTGCATGCTTGGAGATTGCTTTCTTTTCTAGAGCATGCTTTTGTAGCAATTCCTGCAGATTTCCACGCGGACAATCAACAAGTACCAAGTCTGTCCTCAGGATTTATGTCTGAGAATTCCAGCTAGTGAAACCACAGTGTTCATGAAGGAGTTGTAGGGCTAGGTTCACAAAACACGCATGTAAATGTTTGTTTCCATCCAGGTCTTTCCAGCTAATGAAACTATTGTGACATAAGGCTGCAAGCTCATGTACAGGTCTTAGTATTTAGAAAACACTTCTTTGAATATTCAAAGAAGACAATCTCCCAGTTTTTATTGTAAATAAAGAGAATTTTGACATAAAAATATTTCTTTCCATATAACTTGGTAATAGGGGAAGGAAAGGGGCTCATTTTAGCCTTCTAGATTCTCTGATTTAATAAGCTTTGCCATTGTTTTAAGGCCTCATCATGTTGAGCTAGATACTTAGGTCGAATTATTACAGAAAATGTCCGTGTATGCTTTCAAATGCCAATTAAATGTGAATTTTTGGGTAAATATATAAATATCTGAAAAGGTGTATAGCTCACAAAAATAACCAAAACAATTGTCTTTGTAAATGTTCTACCATATTTTCCATGAGAGCACTTCAAAAAGAAGTACCCTGTTTTAATTCAACAGGTAAATAAATACAGAAAGCATTTCAACAAAAGAACTCTCTGCAGCCTGTAATTTAATATATTTTAAAGGCAACTTCTCAAATCTATTTTATTTGAATAAAAGTTCACAGCAAGAATATTTGAGTACTTTCTCCTTGTTAAAGTATGTGTGCTCCAACATTGTACTTAAAACTCTAAGGAAGCAAAAAATAAAACATAAAAACATTCACATAATTATAGCAAATTATTGCCATAAACAGAATGCCTCCTGCTTACAAGACAACAATTGAGTGAACTGATGTATCCTGTGATATTGGGCACACAGAGGTGGATGGCAAGCACGTGTTTCCGTTGGTCTGGGGGAGGCACACCATCTGAGATTGCTTAAGGGTTTTGTAGTATTGGGCTAGAGAGATGGGTCAGTAGTTAAGAGTACATTTTGCTCTGATAGAGGACCTAAGTTCAGTTTCTAACACTCATATCAGGCAGCCCACAGCTCTAGAGGATCCCTATCCTGGCTTCCTAGATACTGCACTCAAGTGCTCATGCTTTACCCTCCTCTACTGCTGCTACTACACACACACACACACACACACACACACACTCACAGAACGTATCTTTTTTTAAAGTTCTGTATTGTTAAAAAAATCTGGAAAGCTGCCTTGTATAGAATAGCATCTGCTGACATTACCCCAGGCTCCTCTTCCTCTAGATGAAGCTGGGACTTTTTCTGTGGATGAAGAAACACCACAGGCAGATACACATGGGCAGATCCAGTGTGAGTATCCTGTCCCCAGGTAGTGTAAAGAATGAGAGGAAGTGGAAGATAGAGCTTGCACCCCATAGTATAAATGTAAGTGGTCTTGGCCAGCTTCTTCCACTGTAGAAGGGAGAATAGGAGCGATGTACAAGGAAGGGAATCCATCAGGTCACCCTGATTATGCATAAATAGAAGAACTGACAAAATTTTACAACTTTGCATGATTTAAAAGAAAAATCGGGGGCTGGAGAGATGGCTCAGCGGTTAAGAGCACTGACTGCTCTTCCAGAGGTCCAGAGTTCAAATCCCAGCAACCACATGGTGGCTCACAACCATCCATAGTGAGATTGGATGCCCTCTTCTGGTGTGTCCGAAGACAGCTACAGTGTACTCATAATAAAATAAATAAATAAATCTTTAAAAAAAAAAAAGAAAAATCAACAAAGTAATGATAGAGAGACTATCCCTAGCTAACCCCCAAACAACATGATCAATAGAGAATGGCTGGCTCCACTTTGAACAGAAGACAAAGATGGCAGCTGCTCCACTTTGAGCAGAAGACAAAGATGGTCACTCTCAACACTCTCAACCGCCATCACTAACGCCCTGCCAGATGGAAAAGAAAGAACATGGATTCAAATTGGACAGTCTTTTGGAAGACTTCATGGTCTTATTTGAAGATACTGCCAAATAGCTAGCTTTCTCTCCCTCCCCCTCCCCCTCTCCCTTCTCCTCTCCCTCCCCTTCCCCCTCTCCCTCTCCCCCTCCTCCAATCCCCTCTCCCTCTTTCCCCCCTCTCTAAAACTCACCAAGTTTGCAAAAACAGTACACAAAACTCAACTGTGTTTTAAATACTAACAAAGAACAATCAAAAATTAAAATTCTATTTATAGTAGTGTAAAGCTTCTAAACCAAGGTAACGTAAGACCCATGCATTGAAAACTACAAAACATCAGGTGAAAAGAAGTCAAAGAATTCAACAGTAACCAAATATCACAAGAACCACACAAAAGAATCTACAGAGAGAACACAGTCTATACCAAACCCCAGCTGTACTTTTTTTCTTTTTCAGAGACAAAACCTTATCTTAAAACTCATACAGAGCCCGAGGAACCAGGCAAACAGATAGCCACATAAGCACAGATTACACACAAGAGAATTCAAACCAGAGTCCTCTCAAGGATTTTAAACTCATAGTTGTTAAAACTTCTTTCTTTCTAAAGGGCTGATTCTTGTCTGAGTAAATTGTTTTTTTATACATTTATTAAAATTCAATGGGCTAAGTATTGTTTGTAAACATGTCCCATTGAACTACCTATAAGTAGCCAATATTACACCTTTTTGTCTACGGGAGTCTCAAGACCAGATGACTGCTTCAACATTATTGTTTTAAAGGATTTGGTGACTCTAGTCAATGTGTTTGGAAACACCTTTTGAGCTCTGGAATGAAGTCTGCAGGATTTTTACAGAGATTGAGTTGAACTCGTCGATTCAAATGCAGATACCGTTCCAATCCAGTTAAGTAACTGATTTAACTCACCTATGTAAATTGCCACTAAAATGTTTCAGTGATATTTCTGCACAGAAGTCTTACATGCATCTGCTAAACTGCTGAATGCTTTTTCTATTTGGGGGGAATTCAATAGAGAAATAAAATGGACTATAGATGAGAGAATGGAAAAAATTGGTTTGAGTATATCAACTATTATTATTAGCGATCACTAAATTCACTTTCTTGTCTAGCAGCTTTGGGAGATTTCATGTATTTTCTGCATGAACAGTCACATCATCTGTGATTACAGTCAATTATCTACTTCCTTCTCAGTCTTGGCTGCTGATTTCTTATTCTTTGATTCCCACCCAGACTAGGACCCATAGCACAAGAGCTCCTGTTCCCAGCACTCCCTAGCTCACCATTAAGCAGTGAAGGAATTTTCCTGGAGGACCAATCACCAGTGGAATGAAGTTCTTTTGTATTCATATTTTGCTGAGGATTTTTCTAATGTGGTTTGGTAACTGCTGTTCAGCCTCTGTTGGGAGGAAACTGATTGCTCCCCCCACCTCAGTGATATGATAAATTACTTTGGTTGATCTTTGAAGACTATTTTCTTTTTAATATATATATATATATATATATATATATATATATATATATATATAT
>NW_021620443.1:236071-265247 GCF_004785775.1 Grammomys surdaster | reverse complement strand
TATATATATATATATATATATATATATATATATATATATATATATATCTCATGTTATATATATGATATCATATATATATAAGTGTTTTGCACCACATGCATGCAACCTAAATGTATATCTGTGTACCATATCCATGCAGCTCCATGGTGGCCAGAAGATGGCACTTGATCACCCTGGAACTGAAGTTACAAATGGATGTGGACCATGAGAACCAAACCTCTGTCCTCTGTCAGAGCAGAAAGTGCTCTTCACCACACAACAGTCTCTCCAGCCCACCATTGCTGGAATTTTGTCAACGAGGGTTTTAAAAATGTATTTTCATGAAAGCTAGGAGTCTACAATTTTCCTTTTCCTGTGTGTCGTGCTGGTGTTTGTATTATACTGGCCCATAAATCTGACTAAGATTGGCATCACTTTTTTCTTAACCATTTGACAGAATTCTTCAATAAATAATCTGAGCTCAGAAGGTGTTTTGTTTGATTATAAGTTCAAGTTGTTGAGTTATAGAGCCTGTCAGACTTTCCTATTTGTTTGTATGCCACTTATTTCACGTTACATTTTTTAAGGAATTTGGACATTGCACACAAAGTATCAAATTCAATAGCATGTAGCTTCTTATGGTATGTTTATCTTCCTTCAGGCAGGGCCAGCAGGATGTGTAGTGGCCATGCTTCTAAAGTTAGATTGTCTTACACCACTCTGTTATCATTAGTCTTGCTAGAAGACAACCAAGCTTAGAGGTTGGTTTTTATTTTGTTTTGAGAATTAATATGACTTTCAGTACCATAATCATGGTCCCTGTTTCATTGACTGACATTATTAATATAGATTGATTGATTCACTTTAGCAGTCCTGGGATTTATGCATGCTAGACAAGTACTCTAACACTGAGCTACATGCCCAGCCCTTTGCTTTAATTTCTTTATCTATTTTATTTATTTATTTATTTATTTATTTATTTATTTATTTACTTTGGGACAGGCTGTTCCTGAATTTGTTTTGTGGTACTGGCTGGCCCTGGAGTTTTGATCCACAATACAGTAGCTGGGGTTCTGTACTTCCAGGCTTGGCTTATCTCTTAGTATGGCTCTTGGCACTGCAAGCTTAGTTGATGTTAAGCCTTCCTTCTTTTCTATCACTATCAACACTGAACCTATTCATCTGTGGTAAAGCACTGTGTTAGCTCGGATCCCCACAATTTGATACATCAAGACATTATTAATACCAAGGTTAAGTTTATTCTAATTTCTCTGACTTGTGGTTTGTATGGAAATGTGTCAAATTTAATCTCAAGGTAATTGGGAATTATTTTGTATTTCTACATTGTATTTAATTCTATTATTATTAGGGAAAATAATTCTAATCCTTTGAAGTTTGTGGAGTCTTAATGAATACTCCAGCCTGCCAATGTGTTGTGCTTGTAAAATGAAAGTATATCATGCAGCTACTGAGGTTGATTGATGTTTAAAACTGCTATGCTTGTATTGAGTCTTGCCTACTCCTTCTAGTCTCAGAGAGAAGAATGTCCAAGTTTTCAAATAAGATTCTACAACTTCCAACTCTCTTCATTCACATTGTGTATTTTCACACTTGTTTTAGAGTTTCTATTGCTGTGGTAAAACACAATGATCAAAAGTACCTTGGAGAGGAGAAGGTTTATTTCATCTTACAGCCTGTAGTCCATCAATCAGGGAAGTGATGACAGGAACTCAAGACAGGAACCTGGAGGCAAGAACTGAAGCAAAAGCCAGGAAGGACTACTGCTTACTGATTTATTCCTCACAGCTTGCTCCTCATGCTTCTGTGTAGAACCCAAGAACACTTGCCCAGGGATGGTACTGCCCATAATGGCTGGGTCCTCCTATATCAATCACTAATTGAGAAAATGAATCACAGGCCAATCAGGTGAGGGTATTTTCTCAGTAGAGATTTCCTCTTCCTTTATGATTCTAGCTATGTTAAGGTGACATAAAACTAGCCAGCACTGTGTTCTATCATCAAATATGCCCCTTGTCTTTAAAAATAGCTTGTGATGGCTTCTTCATCTGCTGTCCAATGCTCATTCCACTCCCTCATGTTTCTGGCTGCTGGTGGAGTTTCTTCATTCTCCTTTAGCCTACTGATGTCTTTACCACATAAGAAACTACATGAATGCATCTGTTTTGTGTTAAAGTCTCCATATTTAATTGTTTAGTTTATATCAAATGAAATTAGGTATATGGATTGGCCAATTTTATGTCAACTTGACAGAAGTTATATTCATCAGAGAGGAGGGAGCCTCGATTGAAAAATGCCTTCACAAAATCAGTCTGTATGCAATCTTGTAGAACATTTTATTAATAAGTGATTAATGGGGGAGAGCCCAGTCCCTTGTGGATAGTATACTACCACTAGGCTAAAGTCCTGGGCTCTATAAGAAAGCAGGCTGAGTATATCATGATGAGCAAGCCAGTAAGCAGTACTCTTTCATGGCCTCTGCATCTAGATTCCTGCCCTTCTTCAGTTCTTGCTCTGACTTCCTTCAATGATGAACAGTGATGTGGAAGTGTAAAGCCAAATAAACCCTTTCCTCCCGAGTTTGATTTTGGTCATGGTGTTTCATCACAGCAATACTAGCCCTAAGTAAGACAGTGTGTGCTAGGATTTAAGCTTATTATTTTGCTGTTTTCACTTGTTCCCAGTGAATTTATCCCCTGTTTATATTCTTGCCTTCTTTGATGTGAATGGAATAAATTCCACCCTTGACTATAATTGCTCTTGAACTGTCTCTCTCTTTTCTGTTTTTAATTTCAATGGATAACACAACACACATTTATGTCTGGCCAGAGCCTGTAGAGATCCAATGTGGGCCATGTCTTAGAAAACTGTAGAGAAGCTAAACAGCATCTTCCATTTGCCCCTCCTCCCTTTCTTATGGTACATCAGTGAGTTCTGTTTTAAACAGTTTCTTTAAGTTAGTAGGAAAAAAATGTAGTCTGTTTTTATTTTATTTGAATGCAACCAAACCTTAACATTTTGTTGTTCCTCTTTCTTCTCTGTGACTGTGACACCAGACTCATGTGGAGCCACTTCCCCTCATGACACAGGTTTCTTCTACTTTTTTTCTGTGAAAATGAATTAATTATCAACAAACTCTCTGATCTTTCAGTTGTTTGGGAATGTTTTTATTTCACTGTGATTTGTAAAAGCTGCTCTTTGCTGGATCAGATCTGGGTTCACAGCTCAAATCTGTGTTCTTGTCTCCTGGCCGCTGAAGCTTGTGATGAAGAGCCTATGACATGGGACCTAACACTGTAGTCTGATGATCCCAATGTTTGCTTTTTGCTTTTTTTGTTTCAACTCTGTACTATAGGTTTAGTTTTTGCTGTTTTTTAAGGTGATCTATAATGCCATATTGAAATAATTTGAACTCCAAGAGGAGTTTTTAATGTCAAATTTGAAATATTTTTTCACTGTATCTTAAAATCTACCTACCAGCCCATTTTCTTTCTTCTATCCTTTTGAGATTCCAAATATATGTATGATAAAGTTGCTTGGTTCTATCCCATGGATTACCTCTCATTGGCTTCAGCTCTTTGTCTTTCTGGAATTTCTGATTGGATAATTATTTTCTGTCTACAGAACTTTTATTTTAAATGTACTTTTCAACTCTAGAGTTTCCTTTTTGATTCTACCATGTTTAAGTAGAATCTCTGCTAAGATTGTTTATCTATTTACTCTCAAAGACCATCCCCTCCTCTATGTTCCTTGAGCATCTTTAGACTAACAGGTCCAAAGTCCCTCACTGCTAACACAGTATCTGGCTCATCTCAGGTTCATTTCCTGTTTGCTGTTTTTGTTCTTGAATGTTGCTCACCCTTTACTTCTGGTCCTGTGTCTAGTAAACTTTTAAATTTTATTCTAAACATTTTAGATGGTAAATTGTGTATAGGTTCTGAATGTTTTGCTTTGAATAGTGTGAGATTTCTTTCAACAAGAAATCAGGTTACTGGTGGATTGTCCTGAACTTGTTGAAAGTTGGTCTCATACTTCGTTAAGGCAAGTCAACTATGGCTCTCCTCTTGAGTTAGGGTGAGTCCTACCATCCCTGACAAAGCGTTTACCTCTAAGGTGTGGCCTCTCTAGAGTCTCAGTGGAAATCTCTAAGTCTTTATTAAACCCTTCTAATTTGTCACGGTTTCTTACTACAGTTTGGATACTAGTCTGCTAAAGGCTTATCCCTCAGCTGGATCTAAATCCTGGGAATTAATTGGATTGTAGACTAATGATAACTCTTGTCCACACTCAGGTGGAGGGACGATAGTGTGTGTGTGTGTGTGTGTGTGTGTGTGTGTGTGTAAGAAATAAAAACAGAAAGTCACCACACTAGTTTATACTGACTCGTGGTCCTTCTATGATTGCTTTGTCTTTCCAGGCTTAGTGACATCAGTTCCACCTGTCAAGTTGTAGAGAAACAAAAATTGATAGCTAGGAGGAGGTATGAGGAGGAACTTCATTCAAGTGGGCCTTCCAAGTCATCCTGAACACAGTGAGGATGGTAGTTTGAATGATAATCGTCCCCCATGTTCCCTGGTATTTGAATATGTGATCCCCATTGGTGGCACTATTTGTCACTGGAAGTGGGCTTTGAGAATTTAAAGACTCATGAATTAAAGTGCTCAGCTTCCTGCTCAGGGTGCTAGGCATGCTGCTTGCTGCTAACATGGACTCTTACTTAGCCTTCTGGCACTTAGGCCAAATAAACTCTTCCTTCTACAAGTTGTTTTGGTCAAGTTGTTTTTAGCAAAAGTCACTAATACAATGGCCTTTCACACTGCTCTCCCATTTGCAGCCTTTATATGCACTGTTCTTCTAAATTACAACCTGTATTCTACAGTTAATTCTCTCTTTCATCTCTAGTGGATGTTAGGTCTCTGGAGTTAGTTGCTAATCATTGCAGCTTTAATGTCAGCTGCTCTTGTAGGCAGGTGTACCCAACTGTAATTTTCCTGGAGGCGGTATGAAGATACAATGAGCCCTTAACCATGGTCTGTGGAGTACTATTGTTTAACTCAGTCTGACTGTGTGGAAAACCAACTCATTGCCAAGGAAGTTTCCAGTTACAATGACACTAGTAAGAGAAGAAGGAAAGGAAGGAAGGAAGGAAGGAAGGAAGGAAGGAAGGAAGGAAGGAAGGAAGAAATGAAAAGCCTATCAGGAAAAGGTGGTACATTGCTTTAGACCCAAACATTTGTGCCTTGCTTAGCAGGAGGCATATGGACAGCTGATCTGAATGTTTGAACATTAGCGTACGCTCACACAAATCGACAAGGTGAATGCCAATCTCAACACAGGCAGCTTCCTAATATAATCATGAGACACCATAAAACAAGGTAGTGAGACTGCTGCTAAGGTAGCATGACACACTGTTTTATAGATGTGTGAGGAGAAAGAACTCACTGTAAAATGACAATAAAATACAGGCAGTAAATGTAGGAACAGCAGTTGTCATGGACTAATGGCTAAGTATCATGACTTTATACAATTGTATACGCTGTACCACCTCCTTACGTGTCTATAGCCAGGACAAGAAATGTGACCACACTAGAATGATCAGAAATACATGAAGAGTGTGTTCTGGTGTATGTTGGATAGCTATGACATTAATAAGCAACATAACTTCTTTGGCCCATCACAGTCTTCCAGGACTACAGCTGTGTATGTGCGGTCTGCCACTGAGGGGAAGCCTCCTTATGTTGTAGAGTGTGTTTTCTGGCTGATTCAATTCTCACCATTCTGCTTGTTCTCTATAAGTAGAAAAGCCTACGACAAGGTTTCATGCTGTCGCAAAGTGCCCACTCTGCTCAATTCCGTCTGAGCCTTTCACTTTTGATACAAGTTCTTAGACCTTGTTTGTCTTCAGAGTCTTCCCCTTCAAGTCTTCTGTCTGCCATGCAAAATAGACTATGAAGCATTACTTAGTGTGATGGTTTGTATATGCTTGGGTCAGGGAGTGACACTATCAGGAGGTGTGGCCTTGTTGAAATAGGTGTGTCACTGTGGGTGTGGGCTTTAATACTCTAGTCCTAGCTGCCTAAAGTGAGTATTCTGCTAGGAGCTTTCAGATCAAAATGTAGAGCTTTCAGCTCTGCTGCCTGGACTCTGCCATGCTCCTCCTGCCTTGATGATAATGGACTGAATCTCTGACCTATAACCCAGCCCCAATTAAATGTTGTCTTTTATAAGACTTGCATTGGCCATGGTGTCTGTTTATAGCAGTAAAACCCTAACTAAGACACTTAGTTAAGAGAGGACAATTTAGTTTGAAGGTTGTGTGGAGTCAAAGTGGAAACATACCTGGTGGGCTTGAGAGGTAAGGCTTTATGGACACAGAGAGAATTCAAGATGGAAAACAGTAGATGTGGAAAGTGATAAAGTCTCTGTTGCCTCTGGACCGATTCAGGGAAGGAACATAAGAGAAGGGCTTTAGTGATGAAGGTGAATTCCGCTTACATTGAATTGAGGTGTGAGGAAGCACTCCTTCAGAAGCAAAATCCCATCCCTTCAATTGATAATCATCAAGAAAGCCATCCATGTGACAGGCCACACGGGTCCAGAACTACTTAGGGTAGTCTCTTTCCTGCTATCCTGTGACAATAACCTGACCTCATAGTCACAAATGGCTTCTCAGGCTCCTGTATCACACCCACAGAACAGGAAGAGAAGAAAACAAAGGAAGGCAGAGCAAAGGCACACGGTGATGGAGATGATCTATTTTTATTTTGTGGTCTTCACCTTCAGACCTGTGTGTACAGCAAAGCTGGAGAAAGGAAAGCCATTACTAGGCTGCTCTGAACACTGACAGCTTGATTGGGGAAGAAGGGGATCAAGGTTCAATGGAGATCTGACAGAGTCGAGACCACAGTCACAAAGTACAAAAAGTTGGCTTTTATATCTGTGAGTTCTGAATGTATGGATTCAACCAACAACTAATAAAAAAAAAAAGTCTGTTGTGTCCCCACTGAACACATACAGGTCTATTTTTCTGTAATTTTATTATATTCATTATTCCCTAAATAAGACAGTATAAAAACTATTTACATACATAGTACAGAGTACGATGTGTCTACACACATGAAAGTACAATGCCATTGTTTATAAACAGACTTGAGCATCTTAAAATTTCGGTGTCTGCAAAGGTCCTGGGACCAATCCCATTTGGACAATGGAGGATGGCTACATGGGTTTTGTCCCTGGGCTGGGAACTGAGCAGGATAGAATTCTTATCCAAACACACACACACACACACACACACACACACACACACACACCAGCTGCTGTCTATGGAGCATCTATCAGGATCTGAGTGCTCAATGTAAACTATTCACCTGAAAAATGCATCATTTACCTTTGTTTATACAATTATATTTTATTCTTACAATAAAAAAATTGGGTCCAGCCCCATTTGTTTCCTATACTGTGTTGCTGGAAGTGATTTCAAGGGAGAAGGTGACCTTTCCTCCTAACCCTCAGCCCTCTCCTTCCAGACCAGGAGGATGGACACCTGGGAGAAGGTAGGACATCTGTGAGGAGAGAGGAGAGAGAACACAGGCTCTTCCCCAACATGTGGGGAAGCAGAGCTTGAATGTATTTACTATTTCCAATGCTGATGCAGGAAGAATAGTTGCATCTCTAAGAAGCCAGGGGGTGTTGTAGAGAGAAGATAATAAAATCTACCTTTCATCGAGTTGGGGAAGAGTCACTAAGATGGTCTGCAGAGCACATGTATATGACCCATGGCTTCTCTTTATTGTCTAATCTGTGGCACCATATAACAGCCTGCGCCCTCCAGGTGCAGCTAATTCTGACAGCACATACTTTCCTGTTTCAGCTGCTACCTCATACCACATACTTAATGCTGGTCTCATGGTGGCCAGGAATGCAGCATCCTTCACTTGGTTCTGTGATGATGGATGCTGGTTCTCAAGAATACTCACAGCCTCATTGCATTGTGTTTACAATGGCCACCAATGTGTGCGCTACCCAGGACTTCTAGGAATATGAGCGTTCACTTCCTGGTCATGTCACACTTGCTGTGCAGTGTATTAGAGCATAAACAGGATACTACTGTCCACAGTGATGGGGGATGATGCTCCTAGGATAGCCAGCTCGTGCTTTAACCACAGACACATTTTCAGCTGTGAGATGTTCCTATGTTCCTTCCTGCTGTGTGAGGAGAGATATGGTTTTTATCCATTTATTAAATAGGAATGACTAGCAATAATGTTATTATATCCTAGACATGTTTTCCTTGCTCTTCTGAGGCACTTTTGAAAACAGGTTCCATCCAAAATTAGTTTTCTCTTGACTATTTTAAACACCACTTGTTTGCTTTTTTTTTTTTGTCAGCATCAACACAAATACAAAAGCATTGAACTGTTGGTCTTCTGTCCATTCTTCCAGGCTCTGTTCCAGTACAGTCTACTGAAGTCTTTGAGAGATGGCTCCAGGTGGAGCCTTCGGGGCACTGCATCCTTCTGATGGTATGCAACATTCCTTGTAATTTCATCACCACACCCTAAGTTGTACTGGATTCCAAAAAATCTAAGAGGGTATCTAGCATGAGTCCCAGGCCCTGCCATCCTGAGGAAGACGTTGCATACTTTCACGCCTACTTTCCTTTATCTTTTAGAGCTCTCTTAGGAAGACTGTAGTTCTCTGGAGGGAGGAACTCACAGCACCTCCCAGTGAGCCAGACTGCCTCACTCACTTGCGTCCCTCAAACACACTTTTTCCTTGAATGGCTCATCCAGTCAGGAATCCTGTTTCTTTCCTCAGCAATCCGATAAACACAGCTCTGCTTCTTGGGCACTGAACTCATGGCTCAGTGATCAGACAGACAGACAGACAGCAGAGAGGCTCCATCCAGTATCTGCGTCATCTTCATTCTCTGTACCCTGGCCTGTGAGCTCCTGGATGTTCACATCAAAGCCTGTTCTGACTGCCCAAGTCCATCTTGCCTTCCCTCAAAGAAGATCAGAAGTTCCTGATTGCTAATCTCTCTGGGAACAGCCCTCAGCCAATGTCTAAAGAGATAAAGTCCACTGCGTAATAAAATGTTGACTATTTCATGCAGTTATTGAATACTAAAAGAAAATTAAAATGATTATATAGATATACTTTTATGCAATCATAAATCTTAAGTTAAATGATGGAAGTCTGGGGATATTGACAAAGGATATACACGGCAGGTGAAGTTGTGCTTTTGGCGGCTTAAAGGAGAATGAAGCTACCAGGGGGATTAGAATTACTGGGTAGTTCAAGGCTAAACAGAATAAAGGAGGGAAATATCACCAAGAAAATACCATCAAAGTAAAGCTTTACAAGGAGAGACCTGCAGGCACCTGAGAGCAAATCATTCTAATGATGGGTATCAGTATGTACAAAGATCCTAAGCATAGCTGTCTGGTAGATTTAGAACACTAAACCATAATAAAGCAAGTAGAATCTGGTGAGCCAGACATTAATCCAGACAAAGATTTTTTTTTTCCTTATCAAACTCCCTAAGGGAATTTGTCACTTAGGGATTAGTCATAGTGACAGAATAATGCTGTCCCTGGAGCCCTTTCTTAAGAAAACTAGTTGTCCTGTATCCTATATACATGTTAATGTCTTAAACTCATCCTGATATGGAGAGTTAAATATATAGTCATATTCCTGTTCTGGGTGTTAAAGTGAGAAATAGCTTTTGCTAATTTTATTTTTTAATAAATTAATTTATTTATTCACTTGACACCCCAATATCAGCCCTCCTCCTCTGAGTACCCCCGACACAGATCATTCTCCCATTCCACCCTTCCCTTCTCCTCTGAGAAGGGGCATGAGAGACGGGAGCTCCCCCTTGGCTAACTTTGAAAGCATCAGCTTTGGTGGGAGTAGAGAACTGAAGAGGCTGGGTCTGGAACGAGGTCAGCAAACCTCTCCTCTTACAAAGTGACTGTGTCCTCCCCAAAGCCCAGGCGCTGGTACGTAACAGCCGACGTGATGGTAATAAACAGTGAAGCCAGTAGAAGCAACTGGATCATAAAGGCTTCTCCGTGGAGTCATTCATGTAGGCTTTAGACCGTACCCACCCTTGGACTTACTGGACTCCATCCTTGAGCTCTCACTGAGTCCAGGGCCCTCCCCTAGTGCTTCCTGTTTTCATCCTCTTCCAGCCCATGAGGGAGATGTGGTAGGTTCACAGTCTCCTATTGGGCATTTCTTGCAGCAAGCTATGTCTCACAATTCAGATTGTTTGTGACTTAAAAAATAGAAACATGGTACATATATCACACAGTTTCTGAGCCCCTAGCAGAAGCTGGTGCAAACTGTGGATTCTACATAATGGGGTAAAAAGTTAACCCAGCGTGCTCTGTGGGATAAACAAAGAGAATGCAGAGCTCCTTGGAACCGGCTAGCTTCTGCCTGCAAACTCTGCTTTCAATCTATGAATTTCAAAAACACAGATGAAGGATCAACTAGTTGTAGCCCCATTTTAAAGATAGTGAAGTGGAGGTACCAAGCACCATCGACTACCCAAGGCCACGACAGCAGAGGCAAAGTTATGGGAGTATGAGTCTACTAAACCTGTAGCTGTTGGTTGCAAAGCTATAATTTCAAGCCAATCAAAACAAAAGCAGCCAAAATAGCGTTCTCAAACACTTCATTAAATGTCTACAAACATATTATTATGTCAACTTGTCAGCCGTTCAATTCAATACATAGAAAACTTTCAGCACACTTGAAAATTATTTATAGAAAACAATTTTGATACGCTTGGCGAATCTCCTCACTGGCACCATGTTCGCTGAGTCCCTGGAAGATATGTAATTTCCCAAGCAGAATTACAAAAATTAATTTTTAATTTTTTTTAGAGCCCAATATGTTCATTTAATAAAATCACGGTTACATTTTAGTAGTTTTGATAAGATGTGTTGTTAGCAATTCCAAAACTAATTAACTATACCTAAGATCTGTAAATATCTTAAAACTTCCTCTGTGGGAGGAATTACTGTTTATTAAAAGCCTCTGTTCCCTTTTAACTTGAGACTACATATGATATTGAAATGCTTGGGATTTTTTTTTTAATGATAAACTTTGAAGAATAGAAAAAAAAATGGTGAGTGCCCAGGACTGTAGGTAAGAAATGAAAAGTGTTGATGAAGGGGACCCTCGGGGAGGTGCAACCCCTAAACTCCAGAAATTACAATGCAATGGGTGACTGTAGTCACCATGCTATCCCACACACATGAAACTGAGGGGGACAGATCTTAAATAGTCTCACCATGAAAACAATCAACAAGAAAAAGTAAAGATGAAGTGGCAGGTGTGGCAGTGAACCCTAATGCCACACATCACTCCCCAGGGCACGCAACACGAACCCCTTCACCCCGAAATTCTTGCAATTTTGTCGCTGTGCCTCAAGGAAGAAAGAGGGATGGCTATCAAAAAATTTAAGCCTCAAAAAATGAGAAAACTCCAACCTTCATGTCTTTTGTGATGATGTAACTATAACCGTAGCTAGATGGTTATGATATGTTTTCACAGGTACATCTTAACTGCCTTATTCAATAAATCACATTAAATATTAATAAAATTACCTAACATGATTTGTTTGGTCTGTGGAAAAAAATTAGTTCATTTAGTTGGATGTTTTGGTTTTATTTTGCTTTGTTTGTTTTTTTTTCCCCCAGAAACTTCCTAGATACAGTAGTAGCAGAGGCTGTGTCCATGTGAGCTTATTCAGACTGCGTTCAAGTCAGTCTTAATATTGGATCAGTCAATCTTAATATTGGGTTGAGTGTCTCCCAGTAATGGAAAATAAACTAGTATATTGCTATTAAATTAATTCTACAAATGCTGTAAAGATGAAATTAAACTCCTGTTTCCTGGTAGAACACAGGAACTACTTCCATGGAATTAGAACTCACTCTCACTCCCTCATTATAAGCAAGGGTAGTCATACTGCTCAAAGTGTCTTACATAATATGAAATATACATGTGAAAGCAATTTAGTGTGTGAAAACATGGAAGTCACTCGAATTTTCACTCAAAACAGAAATGTGGGGCTTTCCTGAACACCCTCCCACACTCCAGCCATTAATGACCCGAATGTGCCCTAACTCTGGCTGACTCTGCTTCTGCCTCAATCATCAAAATTTCCACTGTGCCTTCAATAAAGCCAAATCCTTTTATGAGGTCTACAATTGCTCTGAGAACTTAGTCTTGACCTTAGCTTTGTCTCTGTGCAAGAATGGCCAGTGTCACATCTTCCCCTATCTCAGACTCCCTACAGACCTAAGTTTACCATCATTGCCTTTCAAGAGGGGGTGGGACTGTCCAGATCCCATCTCTTTCTGAGTCAGGAGCTAGCCTGGTGTACCCTCTTAGCTTATACTCCCTGTGTGTGTCTGTGTGTGTCTGTGTTTATCTGTGCATGTCCCCAAATCTATAATGTGTGTATATAGTGGTTCAAGCAATTCCATCCAAGCTTATGCTTCAGAACAGCATTAGGGTGGGTGATGTACTGCAGTGTCCTCATGAAACTATAACGGATATATCTGTAATATTGCTATACTCTAGTGGCATCTTAACAAGCCGTTCCTCCATTATCAGTGCTGATGCTGGTGAAAGCAAATTGGCTGTGCCTCTCACAAAACAGAGCACCTGCAATTCTGTGCAGAGCATCCTCCTGGAGAATGGCAGCAGATGACAGCGCCGGGGATGTGCTTACTACACTGAACTTCATCTAAGTTCAGTGCGTTCTTCCTAAATACAAAACAAATAAAGCCAGATGCTGTGCTGTACTAACAGCTGCCTCACACACGTTGTGTTACTTTGTCTCTTGGTTGCATTGGACCACATGAAGAGTAGATTTGCACCACCTAGGTATGGTGTTCAAGGTACAATGAAACAGCTGAGCACTGAGTTTCTCAAAACTTGTCCCGCTGTTATGTGGCATGTGGCTATACAGACAGTAATTGTGATGTCATGACCTTTTAACACTTGGATGCAGTCAAACAAGTTCAGTTTCCAAACATTTAATTGGAGCTGGCTTGCAGTTTCAGAGGTTCATCCATTATCATGATCATGGGAAGCATGGCAGAGTATAGGCAGACGTGGCACTAGAGGAGCCTAGAGTTCTACATTTTGATCCAAAGGCAGGCAGAAGGAGACTGTCATCCACAGGCAGGCAGGAGGAGGGTCTCTTCTGCACTGGGCGAAGCTTGATCACTAGAAGCCTCAAAGCCTATACAGTGACACACTTCCTCCGACAAGGTCACACTTATTTTAACAAGGCCACACCTCCTAATAGTGCAACTTCCCGTGGGCTAAGCATATTTACCACCATAATTATTATTATTATTATTATTATTATTATTTCTATCATTATTATTATGAATATTGCTAAGAAGTAGAACAGAGAGCATGACAGCAGAAATGCAGATATGGTACTGGAGCTGAGAACTTACAGCTGATTCACAAGAAGGAATTAGTGAAAGCTAACTGGGAATGGCTCTTGAAACCTTAAAGCCCACCCCTAGTGACAAACCTCTCCAACAAGGCCACACCTTTTAATCCTTCCCAAACAGCTCCACCATCTGGGAACCAAGTATTCAAATATATAAGCCCCTGGGAAGCATTCTCATTCAAAGCACCACAAGGCCTAAATGTGGTCATGATTTGTATGTGTGTGTGTCATGTGTACATGCTTGTGTATGTGATTTGAATGTAAACTGTCTGTAGATGTGTGTGTACATGTATATTTATGAGTGTGAATGTTTTGTGTATGTCCTACATATTTTGTATATGTGTGTTGCTTATGTGTGAGTGTTATTTGTATATGGTGTGGTGTGTGTGTGTGTGTGTGTGTGTGTGTGTGTGTGTACTGTGTATATTAAGAGGAACTTAAAGATCCTGTCTCCCATCATGCTTTTAGCTCTAAAACCTTCTAACTCTGACTCAAGGTAGTTTATATCCTGGAGAATGACTACGATCACTCTCATGATAGTAGGAAATTTCCTATTGTCAGCTTGTTAAGAATATATCCTTTAGGCCAAGGAATCACCATTGAGACACGGATGAAGAAGAAGGCCAGGACGAGACCAAGATGGCAGGGATGCAAACTTGGTTGATATAAGTGATCTGGAGACAGAATCTTCTAATGAAAAAGATACTTTGGAAGGTGCTGGAAATACTTCAGAAGTGATGGACGGATACCCAGGTGGGCTCTATGGATGAGGAGAATGGGCAGCAGTTGGGAGAGGTCGAGTTACAGTGTGGAATATGTACAAAGTGGTTCACAGCTGAAACCTTCGGAATTGACATGTCACCATGCCTACCTTGTATGACCAACTACAGCTTCCACTGCAATGTGTGTCATCACAGTGGGAATACCTACTTTCTCCGGAAGCAAGCAAATTTAAAAGAGATGTGCCTTAGTGCTTTGGCAAACTTGACGTAGCAATCTCGGACAGGGGATGAGTACCCAAAAACCATGTTCTCCAGAGATAAGGATATTATACCATTTATTGATAAATCCTGCGAATGTATGACAACCAGACAGAGACCTGGAAAAATGACTTGGCCCAATAATGTTGTCAAAACAATGAGTAAGGAAAGAGATGTGTTCTTGGTAAAGGAACACCCTGATCCAGGAAGCAAAGACCCAGAAGAAGATTACCCCAAATTTGGACTTTTGGATCGGGATCTTAGTAATATTGGTCCTGCTTATGACAACCAGAAACAGAGCAGCGCTGTGTCTGCTAGTGGGGACCTAAATGTGGGGGGATCGCAGCAGGAAGCAGTGGGAAAGGAAGAGGAGCCAAGCGTAAGCAGCAGGAGAACAGGGGGACAACAGGGACCACCAAGAAGGCCAGAAGTGACCTTTTATTTTCTGCTCAGCATCTCCCCCCTCATGGCTACCCTTTTGAACATCCATTTAACAAAGATGGCTATCGGTATATTCTAGCTGAGCCCAATCCTCATGCCCCTGACCCAGAGAAGCTTGAACTTGACTGCTGGGCGGGAAAACCTATTCCTGGAGACCTCTACAGAGCCTGCTTAGACGAACGAGTCTTGTTAGCCCTACATGATCGAGCTCCCCAGTCAAAGATCTCTGACGACCGGCTGACCGTGGTTGGAGAGAAGGGCTACTCCATGGTACGGGCCTCTCACGGGGTACGGAAAGGGGCCTGGTACTTTGAAATCACTGTGGATGAGATGCCACCAGATACCGCTGCCAGGCTGGGCTGGTCCTAGCCCTTAGGTAACCTTCAAGCTCCTTTAGGTTATGATAAATTTAGCTATTCTTGGCGGAGCACAAAAGGAACCAAGTTTCACCAGTCTATTGGCAAACACTACTCGTCTGGCTATGGACAAGGAGATGTCCTAGGGTTTTATATCAACCTTCCTGAAGAAACAGAGACAGCCAAGTCACTGCTGGATACTTACAAAGATAAGGCTTTGATAAACTTCAAGAGTAATTTGTATTTTGAAGAAAGAGACTTTGTGGACAAAGCAGAGAAGAGCCTCAAACAAACTCCCCATAGTAAGATAAGGTTTATAAAAATGGTGTCAATCAGGTTGTGGCTTACAAAGATATTTTTGAAGGTGTTTACTTCCCAGCCATCTCACTGTACAAGAGCTGCACGGTTTCCATTAACTTTGGACCATACTTCAAGTACCCTCCAAGTTCTACCCTATGAGTGACATGGGCTGGGGCGCTGTGGTAGAACACACACTGGCTGATGTTTTGTATCATGTGGAAACAGAAGTAGAAGGAAGGCGTAGTCCACCCTGGGAGCCCTAACCGACCCATGCTTCTGATGACATTGTAAAATAATCCTGGATTTTGCTTTTGTTTATATAAAGTGTCAAATGTCCCCCCCCCCAAAAAAAACAATATATCCTCTACGTGATACTCAAGTGTCAACACAGGCAACACTGTCTCAGTTAGGTAATGAGGTGCGTGGCATCATGGTGAAATCTCTCCTTGCTGTAGCTGAAGACATTTCTCTGCTGCCCCCTAAACAAATCATGATGCAGATCTCAAGGGAATGCAAATATGTTCTGCTCTGCTCGACACAGTAGCAATCCAAATCAGGTGTGAGACCTGTGTGTATGTTTGTGTGTTTTGGGGGTGGGCTTCACAAGGATGCTTTCATAGACAACTGTGTGTCGGCACATTGCGATTCCTCCCACATTAATTACTTATCATTTCATATTTGTTCGATTTGCATGAACACATTCTTTAAATGCAATGCTATGCAATAAAAGTTAAGGTATTTACAAAAAAAGAAGAATATATCCTCCAGTTGTTTAAAGAGGACAAGAACACTATGTCCATTTTATTTACTGCTTCATGCACCTCACCCTGCACTCTTAAAACAGAATGGATGGATGGAGGTGGAATGTGACTGTTGTATACAAACAGTCGCTTTGGTTTGTTTTTTTATTTAGCTATTTTTGAGAAAAATAGGTTTTGGTATCATCTCACTACTAACAAGACACTTGTATGACTTTGAAAGTGATGACTTTGCTGTGCTGTCTCTAACACTAAAAAAAAAAAAAAAGTGAGATGAAAAGGACCTGGTTATTCTTATTCTCTATGAGACTTCATAAACAATATACCCAAATCAACCCGCTTCTATATTGTATTCTCTGTTTGTCTTCACCATTTATTTTCAAAATGCATTTAGGTCCATTCTTCTAACACCACAGAGATCATCTGTAGCTCTGAGTTTGTGAGTGGTCCCCAGGCCTGCGCATAAAAATGGTTTCCTTGGAGACACGAGTCCTTCCTCTAGAAGATGATGGGATAAGTCTTGGAAAAATAAGTTGCTCGTTTCAGGGGAACTAGTTAGATAGAAATCATCTATTGCATATTTAATTGATTCATGCCCCAGTATATTTTCACAGTTGTTTTACTTTATTATCAGCTGTTATTGTTAAGCATTGATAGGTTATAAACTAAATTTTTCATACGTCTGTGAATGTAGGAAAAAAACCAAAGCATATATTTTCATGTGTACATACATCGTTCAGATGTCCACTAGGAATCTTGAAATACTCTCCTCTCAAATAAGGGTATCACTATATTTCCATGTTATTTACCAGGAAACGTGTGTGTGTATGCATGCTTCTCTGGAATGTGATTGACTTACTGATGGACTCTCAGGTCACTCCTTCCACTGAATCTGACATGGCTTGAAAAGCAAAGGAGGTAACTTAATAAGCAAGTATATAGCAGTGCCTGCATTGATGTCTGGTCAAACTGACCTTGAAAATATTTCTGAGAGAACGGAGGCAGCGTGGTCCTTAACTCAGAACAAATCCAGTTCACCTTTTTCCTTCTTCATTTTTATTTTTAACATTCAAAGAGGATATCCAGTCTTGAGAATTCTGAGTGAAATTTGACCTTCAAATTTTCAGCTCAAACCTTCCAAACACAATGTTGGAACGTTTCCATTATCCATGGGATTGTTAAAATATAAAGGAGGTAATTCTTTTAGCTTATCAGGTCTAAAATACTATCCATTAAAAACTGTTCTATGTTTAAAAAGGAACTCAGAGCCACATTCTAGAAAAACATTTTAACATTGAGAGCAGAAAATCACTCATATGTGTCTGTGAAAATCACTCCTCTGTCTCTTGATTTTCTGTTATTTATTTATTTATTTATTTATTTATTTATTTATTTATTTAATGGAAGAAAAGGGAAGATTGCTTGGTGTGTTGAGAACTCTATCATTTTTCCCTGGGTGATTTGTTTGGAGAGAAAAGCTGATGTTTCAATGGTGAGTAAAGCATAAGATTTCAGTACTGTGACTTTACAGGGAATGGTAGGCTTCTCTAGCCAAGCCCCTCTCCAGTGGAGTGTACCTTGTTCTCACACATCTGTGTGGCCCTTTTTCCTTCTACTCCTGGAGCCAACATGGACCCCATTCAAGCCGGACCCATCTCATGGGCAACACTATTAATGATACTCTGTTATGCTTGCAGACAGGATCGTGTTATCCTCTGAGAGGCTGATTCACCCAGCAGCTGACTCAGACAGATACAGACACCCACAGCAAAACAGTGGATGGAGTTTGGGGACTCTTATGGAAGAATAAGAGGAAAGTTTGTAGGCTCCAAAGGGAAAAAAAAACTACAGAGGAAGACCAACAGAGTCAACTAACCTGGACCTTTGGGGCTCTCAGAGTCTGAACCTCCAACCAAAGAGCATACATGAGCTGGACCTAGGCCTCCTTGAACATGTGTAGCAAATGTGCAGCTTGATCTTTATGTGATTCCTGAATAACCGGAATGGGGGTTATCCCAAAAGCTGTTGCCTGTATATGGAATACATTCTTCTAGTTGGCCTGCCTTGCCTGGCCTCAGTGGAGAAAGATGAGCCTAGCCTCACAGAGACTTGAAGTGCCAGAGTAGAGGGATACCCAGGCGTCCCCATCTTCTCAGAGGAGAAAGAGAGGGGTGGGAGAGGGATGGTAGAAGTGGGTGACTGGTAGGGAGGTCAGTGAATGGGATGTAAAGTGAATAAGTAAAAAGAAGACGTCATTTCCCTGCTTCTACACTCAAATCTGCCGGAAAACGGAACTCTCTCCAGGCCAAAGCTTCCCTTTTTTTATTGATTCTTTGTGAATTTCACATCATGCACCCCAATCCCATTGCTCTCCCCACCCCTCTGTATCTGCCCCCCACCCATGCAAACTAAGGAAAATAAAAAATAAAGAATAACAGCAGCAGCGACAACAACAACAAAACATCTCCAGGCCAAAGCTCCTGGCCATGGCTCATTGCATGGAAGGTTCTTCCAGAAAGATGGCACCATTAATCTTTATTCTTCAGTAGCGGCCACACCAGCTCATCTGAGTTTTCTGGGGTTCATAACCACTCTCTTCCCAATCACTATTCTGTTGAGAAAAAAAAAATAAGAAAGGAGCACACCCGGAATCATAAAGTGATCAGAACTATATAGCTTATTTCCCAGAGTTACTTGGAACCCACTATCCCTGCTGCTGACCTGGCACTCAGGGGACACTGTAAGGTCTGGGACTCCATGACTCCATGCTCCAGCAGAACTCCATACTGCACCAGCGCTGGGCTTTGCTAGTCAGAACTTCATTTTGGCTTCTCTCTAGACATCAGAAACAATTCAGTCTCAAATACTCAGATACTCTTGCCTCTGCCCCCTAAATGATTCTCAGTGTTTTTATTTTACCTACTCCTTGAAACCTACTGTTGCTAGCTATTTTCAGCTCTTCCTGGCATCCCTCTCTGAATGCAGGTACTAATATATCAGCCCGCATTTATCATTACACTTGGCAGAACGTCTTTTCTTCATATTGGGTGGTAGATTTGGAGCTTGGCTATGCATCTGATTTTGATGAGAGTATCTTGGAAACAATAGACCCAACACTGGGAAGAAAATAATTTTGCATTCACACAATTTAGTCCTTCCTTATTTTCTAGAGTTAACTCCTATCAAAGTCCCTGTGCTTTGAAGCTTTGAGGTGCACAGGTTGTCTGGATCTCAGATCAGAGAGCCATCAGAAAAAGAATTTCCCTGCAGACTCCTATGGGCTTCAGACGTTTTTATGAGAGGCTATGTCCTAGAGCATCTTTTGAGGACGGAATTTGAAGCCCTACCCACCCCCTATTAACATTCATTCTTGGTCCTGGGTAATACAAAGAGAAGTAGAGATTTGGCCACTATCCAGCTGATTCGATTACAGACAGATTACCTGAATAATTTAGGCAGCAGAATAGATGTTTTTAGACACCAACCCACACTACCTTGTTAGTCGTGCAGACTTATTAAGCTAAATGGAATGGTGCCAATACTCCATTTATGCTACGCTATGATGTCACAGTGCATGGAATTGGCCAAACTCAGGTTACTTGAGGTTTGTACAAAGACTGAGAACGAATCTGAGGTTTTTTTTTTTTTAAACCCACAATTAAAATCAGGAGAGTTTTCTTTATTCCAGATTTTCTATGTCCCTTTGTATGTGTCAGAGATTTCCAAACTTAGTCTCACTCTTGAATCCTTGCTGTTGATGGAATTTTAGGGAAAAGCCCAAGAGATTGGGGGAGTTTGGCTCCTCTTGGCCACACACAAAACAGCATCCTATCTCACTGTAATACACATGTTAAAATGCACCACTCTGTAGAAAGTTTGTCACTAACCAAACACCAGGGTGCCATTTGTCATTGACCCAACCCTGCCATGCAGTTTGTGTGGATCAGGGAGAGCAAGAAAGAAAATGGATGACAGGATCAACTGAAGCCACTCAGGAAGGACACTTCATGAACAGACTCTTGATGATAGGGCACAGGGCAGAAGAGTGGCTGCGGTTGTTCACGGGGTTCGGGGTGCAACTCTGGCTACCCCAAAGCCTGGGCTTAGTATGAATGTGGAAAGGGGAGAATTGACGGGGGGTGGGGGGGCCACTTTGAGAGAAGTCATGTAGTTGAAGAGAGACCAGGGAGTAAATGCCATTTCGCCTCTCCTTCCCATTTCCTGCTGGGTTCACCACTGGCTGAGCAAGGCCACATTCCAGGGAGGACATAAGTCAATGAGTCCTTACAGTCAGATTTCATAGAGAAGCTAGCAGAATGGCTGTCCAGAAAGGACAGAACAGTCTCTGAACTGTGACTTGTTCTTCCTTTTCTCCCCCCGAAATAGACACACAAAGACCTATAGTACTAAGTTATTTCTATGATGTCTTAACAGATCTCTCTACACCCATCATTCTATCACCCCATTGCAAAATTAGCTGTCCTCCAACACTGCAGAAGGACCATATTGGGAAGCTCTTGTCCTTCTTTTTCTTTTTTTTTTTTTTAAAGTATCAATTCCGTTTTATTTGTCAACTGGAAAACTTAACCCTCCAGTGCAGCAGGGTGTTAATTTAATCCTCTTCCTCATCATCACCAGCTCCAGCACTGCCCTGGCCCTTCTTGGCATTCTTCCTCTTCACTCGGCCTGGACGGCCACCACCATAAGGAGAACGGAGGGAGAAGTCAATGTGCTTCTGGGAGTCCAGACGAACAATGAAGGATGGGATGTTCACCACCTGCTTGCGGACCCTGATGTGACATTGGCGGATGAGCACACGGGCGTGGTGAATAGATTTGGCCAGGCCCAGTTTAAAGACCTGGGTCTGCAGCCGTCTCTCCAAGAAATCCTCAATCTTCAGGCCCAGGATGTAATCCAGCTTCATCTTGCCCTGATCCAGCACCCCAGTGCGAACAAGCCGCCTCAGTAGAGCGTTGCCTTCAAACAGACGCCGAAGGATCCTTCTCGTCCGGTGTCAACAGCTCCCGGGCAGCCTTACGGATCTTGGCCAGGGTAAATTTGACCCTCCACACCTCACGTTTGTTCCGGAATCCATACTCTCCAATCAACTTTAGCTCCTGATCGAGACGCGATTTCTCGAAGGGTCTCCGTGGGGTCACATAGGTTTTGCGACAAACCCAGCTTCTGGCGACCGGCATATTGACCTCGCTAGGACCCGCTGAGCCTACGAACTCAGGCCCGTGACCGTCATTCTTTTTCTCATGACACCTGACCCTGAAGAACATCCCCACAAAAACGATACACTATTACTTACAAACATACCCACTCTTAATGGAAGACATATTCAGTTCTGTAGACCTTGAAAATTTGACAAGTCCTCCAAAATTGATCTAAAATCAGCATTAGAAACTTCTGCTTATTAATTTTAGTTATAAGGTTGCAGGGAAAGGCCAATGTCCTCCACATCTTAATACCCAAGTATATAGTAGCTACCTTCCTGGATACTCTGCCCTACCCTTCTGTTGCATGACGCCAGTTGGCGGATGCAACAGCTTCGCATTTTGCAAATGGGCCAGCTGACTCCCTGTGGCTTTTATTTGATGCTCTTGGCATACAGAAAGGCCATAACAGGTATCATTAATGAATGAATATATCCTGCCAGTGATTTCCTCTTGGTAGTAGCCTCCTATTTCAATTATTGAAGAAGCTAAGTAATATGCAGCTGCAACCCAAGGCTCCTGCTTCAATATTAAATGCCAAGGTTTGTTATCCTTACTGTTATCCTGGACTCCAGGGAATGAACTTTTAATTTTTTTTTTTCAAATCAAATAGAAAGCTCAAAATAGTACAAGTATAAAAGCCAAACTGGTGGCTTATACAACAGAAATTTACTGTGTTACTGTTCTAGTGGCTTTCTAGACCGGAATCAGGACATCAAAATGGTTGGTATCTCTGGGGCTATACTGTTTACATTACTCATGGCGCTGACAAAAGACCTGGCAAAGCAAACCAAGGGAAGAAGGGTTTATTTTGTTTCACAGTCTGAGAGTACAATCCATCATGGTGAGGGAGCTGGGATAACTTCAGGATGAGGCAGCTGGTCACATGGGGTCCACAGCAGACAGCAGTGAGATGGATACACTGGCTAGCTCTCTTTCTCCATTGCATTCAGGTTGAGTTCTTGTTTTATGGAATGGTACCCACATTCAAGATGAGTCTTCTCTGACTAGTTACATCTCTTTGAAAAGGCCCTTGTAGATAAGATGTTTATGTTGCAGGTGCCTAGTGGACAGCCAAGGTTAGCCATCACAGAAGCCTCTCCCCTAGTGTTTGGTGGCCATCTTCTCCCTGTGCTTGTCTGTGCTCCAATTTCCTCATCTTCTAAAGATCCTGGTTACATTGTATTGGGACTCACCTTAAAGAATGCATCCTAGGCTCGACATGGTGGTTCACACCTTTAATCCCAGTGCTTGTGGGGTAGAGGCAGGTTGAGCTCTGTGAGTTAGATGCCAGCCTGATCTATCTAGTGAGTTTGGAACCAACCATAGCTACAGAGTGAGAATTTATTCCAACCAAACAAAATAGAAAACAAACCCCTACATTTTTATCTTATTGACCCACTACCTCCAAATAAAGTAATACTGGGATACTAAAGGCTCTGTGGACTTTGACATGAGTTGCAGTCCTTGTAATGGACAAGTTGTCCTATAACCAAATCTACCTTCTGTCCGGGTCTCTGTGTGGGAATGCCTTCTAAAACAGCAGCCATAAAAAGCAGCCAGCAGACATCTTCTTGGGCTCATGTGAGAATGGGGAGCTTGCCTTGTACAAGAGCCTATTCCTTTGCTGGGAAACTCTAAGTAAAAGGTTTTGCTTATGTTGAGTTAAATAAAATGTGCCTATCATCATATTCTCCTTTGCCTGGTCCTTGTTCCAGGCATGGCCAGGATAGATCTGATCCATCTTGCATATGGTGTTCTGTATTTCTCAACAGAGATGCTTTGCAAACATCTTACTGAGACTGCCACATTCTGAGGGCTGTAGGCCCCAGCTCACAACCTCCCAGTGCAGAAAGGCCTGTGAAGACTTTCCCACATAAAACAGAGCAGCCAGTTACAGGAAGAGTAACTCCTGTAACTGTTCCCCACTCCTCCTCTGTTCCTGCCAGGGTGGCTGCTATTAGAAATAGCCCTTGCTTTCTCACACATCCACCATGGAAATGTAGCCTGTTCCCAATCCCACACACACACAAAAATCAGAATCTCCACCTCCCTATTTGCCAGCAGTTTAATGGGGCTTTAACATTGAATCAGGCTGAATCAATCCAGAAAGTCGGGCTTATTCCTGAGCAATATAACAAGTAACTGTCGAAAAAGACTGTGTTCTTTAGTATGGAGTGTTAGTAATGAGCTCACACAGCACAAGCCAAAGTCAATATAAAGCCTGGGGCATCCTAACACTTGGAGGGGTGTCATGATTAGGAATCCCTCAACCCCAATCTTCATGGCTACAAGCATGCAGAAAATATGGTTAATCTGGTCTTGATTAACTTCACATCAAAATTCCCTTCACAGATACTAACTCTTTATATATCATGACAGTTTAGACATTTTTAAATGGAGGACCAAAGCTGGATAGAACTTAAAAGCATTCTTCCTAAAAGTTACAGCTTTCACAATAGCAGAAGGCAATATTCAGACTTCTAAAGAAGGAAGCAACCAATAGTCCTACCTGACTAGGATACCATGAACCACAATGATCAGTACAGCAAGATAACCCTTAGGGTACAACAGTGGCTCATATCTTGGACTTGACCAACAGCTGTCTAAATGGATGTAAGGCCCAATCAACAGAGAGAAGTCATGCCTGGTACTGGAAACCCAGGCAACTCCCCAGGACTCCTGACATCCTGAATCTTAGAAGGGAACTACACTCACTACTTTACTATACTAAGCCAGCAAAAAATTCCTCTCTGCGTGCAAATATTTGTCCTTAAACCACAGATACGTATAGCTTTTACCTTTATCAAAGAAAATTCTCTTGCAAATGAAGGAGACCATTACTAAGACCACAACCAGTCGAAATGCAAAGACCACGCCCACTTGATATATCTGTAACACTACGTCTTCACTAAGGCTCATAAAACATTGTGGAAGAGGAAGTGGAAAAACTGTCTTAGGGTCCCACCTAAAACAAAGAAAACCAGGCAACTAAAGACTGTTGCAAGAGGGAGAAATAGTCTTCCCCAGGGATGTGTGCCCCCTAATTGACTATCCAGTACCAAGTGGTCAGCCCTGAAACCATACAAATATACATAAAACTAAAAAGAATCAGCAGATTGTATTTATATATTTAGGCAAATTGTGTCTGTGTGTGTGTGTTTGTGTGTGTGTGTGTGTGTGTGTGTGTGTGTGTGTGTGTGAGAGAGAGAGGGGGGGGGAGGGAGAGGGAGAGGGAGGAAGAGAAGGGGGAATGATATTTTGAGAAACTAGGAGAGAGGAGTAGGTACATGGGATGAAAGAGAAGGGGAAAGTTATGTAACTATTTTTTAATTTAGCAAAACTTTAGAAGTTCCAGGGTTCCCCATTGCCTCGTGAAGCCAGGCTATACTTCTCACATGGTCTTTAGCACTGTTGGTTATACATCCAGCCCTCTGTGACATAAAAATATTACATGTGCACTGGCCATGTGAAGACTTCTTTTTGTGTCCTTAGTCTCTGAACAAGCATCTAACAGCTACTTACATTGTGTTGTGTATTATGAACAATCTCGAGTGGCTTGAAGACTGCAGGACACTGTACATTAGTTGCTCACGAGTCACAGGCCGCCTCTTCTGGTTTGAATCCCAAGGATCATATGTTAAAGGTTTGCTTGCTAGACTGGTATTACTGGGACCATATGCTTGATGAGGACACAATGACCCTATCCCCCCTTTCCTTCTCTTTGCTTCCCAGCCATTGTAAAGGACATAGCTTCCTTGGTCACATGTTTCCCATCAAAACAAACTGCTTACCATACCCCAAGGCAACAGACTGAGACCCCTGAAACCTTGAAGAAAGGAAGCCATTCCCCCCCTCTCCCACTCATGTTCTCACACTGCAATAAAAAAAAAATCTGAGAGCACAGGGCTAGGACATCTGTCAGTACCTTTGGGGACCTGGAAACAATCTCTATGGTTACCTATGACTGCATCCATTTACCCACTACCCCACTGTCATTTCCAAATGTTCCTTCTCTGCCCCATTCCTGACTCTGCTCTCTGGGAAGCTAGTCATGTCAGATTTGGACTTCCTCATACTGTCATTCCATGCGTGGAGCTGTGTTTCTGGAAGTGTTTATATTACTCTGAGACTCTATCCCAGTTGTTCCTCTAGGATACCTTTCCTGGGCTCCCGAGTGTCTCTTTCCTTTGATCCTTCCTTTCATAGACCTAGGATGAAGAGGATACTCCTATTTACTGTGTCATAGTTTTTAGTGCCCCCTGTTGAGTTTCTCAGAGCCACAGTCACCCTCTGAGTCACCAGGCAGGGGTCCTAAGCGTGGTGACTGGGATTCTGTTTCCTTCCAGATAATGATGCTATTTTCTAACTCCTCTCTCTGCCCTTGAACTTCAGTGAAATCCAAGAGTCCTTCATTTCTGACTGCTCATCAGAATCACCAAACAAAAGCTTACACATCACCATGTGGGCCCACTCTCTGAGCCATGGGGGAGGAACACAATGCTGGTTCCACATACGTTTCTAGCTAGGTAGGAAGCCTGAGCCCAGGCACTGCTATCCCCAAAGTTCCCAGGTAATATTCCACCATAACTAAATGCCATTGTCCCAAACACCACCTTCCCTGCCATTTGCCTTAGCAGAATTGTCCCATTCTGTGGAATATGCTTTAGCTTCCTTTTATCACCTCCTTATGAGTCTCACCTTGGAGTTCATGGACCTTTCCCTTCCCTAACTTGACCAGAGATGGATCTCAGTCCCTTATAGACTCCTGTCACTCTGTAGCATCTTCTCTCCTTAGTGAGGTTAGTGATGTTACTGTGAAATGGCCATGCTAAACTCTATCTGCCTCTCCTGCATCTTCCCAAGTCACATAGGAAGCCGGAAGCCCAGGCATGGGTGACACTGGTTAAGTGTCTCTAACGCTACCATGGTGGGATCTTCCATCACGTTTCGGAATTAGTACCTCTGGCATCTATTTCACTTCACACTCTGAAGTTTCTCTCCTTACATCTCTGTAGCTGTAATGCTCACATCACTTTAAATGCTTGGAAGAAAATCAATCCTGGTATCATGTTGTAGGGCAGAAGTATTCTGTTTAACTGTTACATCTGAGCATTCATTAATTGTTACAAATCACAATCGATAGATACAAATGTTGTGTCCAAAACAATCCAATATTTTCCATCAAAGCCCTGATTTCAGGCCGTAAGGCAAATGTCCAGGAATGTCTCGGTGTATTAAAAAAATAAATACCGTCACATTGATTTTTGAGAAACCATGTATTACGACAATGTCCTTCCATGGTCTACAGCTGTCACTCTCCTGTGTTCAACTGTGCGTCAAGCAGCTCCAGCTTCCTTCTCTTCCCCAGCATTTAAGATCTGGTTAGGCTGGCATTAAAGCCTGTATGGTAGGCTCTCAGCCTTTAACCAAAATGAACTAATAGCTACAGAAATGAACGACGCTGTCTCCTCGCCCATGATAGCCTCTGTGCTTTGCTCATATGTCACATGGATCACCCTTCATTGCACTGGACGTCAGCAGTTGGAAGACATGCTATTATTTTCTGCATCATTGAGAAAGAAAAGAACAGAAGAAAAACCTCCGGTAAACTGTGCCCTGCTGTCCTGTGGAAGGTGACATTGGTTGTAATGTGCATCGCCACACCAGCATTGTCAATATACAAAACCATGTGTCCTTTGGTTTTATGAGATGTTACAATTTGATCCTCTCTGGCCAGCATGCCTGTTCTGTGGGACTGAGAACCAGAGTAATTATCCTTAATATCAATGGATATATCTTTTTTTTTTTTTGCAAAATAGACATTATACTTGATTGGATAATTGAGCTGAAGAGCTATTTCATTCTTTAAGATGCATGTTTTCATCAACACAGAAGCCTTTATGGTAAATGGTTGTAGCATAGATTGGAAGGTGCTGTATTTGAAATGGTCAGGTTTGTTGGCATCATCTGAAACTGTCAATTACTCTTGAGATGAAGGTTACAGTTATTGACAATGAAAGACAAGTTAGCAGTGCTACCGACTTCTAGATGTGACATCATTTCTCTCTTAAAGAGGAGTAATAAATAATAATATATTTACATTGTGCTACACATATACTGTGTGGGGAAAGATTTGATGTACTTCTATACGTGGGGTAAAAACACTGGAAAGAAAAATGCAAATACCATCAGTGAAAAGACAGATGCCTTTTACAAGCTCATACTTACAATTGGAGAAAAAACATGCCTTATCATAACATGTGCACTGAATAGAGTGTTTGGGTGAGTGGAGAAGAAATGTGTGTAACTGCCACCTGTGGTGATTTATGAACATACATGGGCTACTTCACAGGCACAAGGGAATAGCAGAGAAATGTATTCCATAGAAATTATCCCTTATCAAATCAGCAAAATCATTTAAAGGCAATAATAGTGTTGGACACGTGGAACTCATTTTGATGGAAATATAAACTGTATGGAGATTCTAGAGCTTATTTTAATAATAAGTATCAAACATACTTTAAATTTTTTTACATATTTTATTTTTTACTGAAAATAGATTCTTCCCTCATACAATACATCCCAACCACAGTTTCCCCTCCCTCCACTCCTCCTAGCTCCCTCTACCTGTCCTCTCCTCCGAATCCACTCCTCTTCCTTTTCCTCTTCAGAAAAGAGCAGAGTTCCAAGAGAGGACAACTAACTGTCACTTGAGACTGAAGAAGGCAACCCAACAGGAGTTAAAGAGTTCTGCCAGCAGGTGGAAGAGTCAGAAATAAGATGGCTACCACTGTTGGGAGTCCCACAAAACACCAAGCTAAGAGCCATAACATATGCAGAGGATATAGTGCAAACCCATACAGGCCCCATGCTTGCTGCTTCCTTCTCTGTTGATTCAGTGGGCCATGTTTCCCTGGGGCCTTCTATCCCCTCTGACTTCTTATGGGGGCGGCTAATCAATGTTTGCTTTAACTTAAGAGAGAACCTATACCCTATATCATGTGGATAGCTGGGGTCACTGCAGACTGTTTAGCATGGAGACCTAGGATAGAGCCAAACATGACCAGGAAAACAGTCAATGAAATGATTCCTAATGATATTCTGCTATACTTATAGATAGGCACCTTATCCAGTCACCATCAGAGAAGCTCCCTCCAGCAGCAGATGGAAACAACCGCAGAGACCTGAAGCCAGACATTATGCAGACATGGAATCTAAATTGTAGGTCTCCATCAAGTCCCTCCCCTTGGAGCTTAAGCAATCCTCTGGAAAAGGGGGAGGAAAGATTGTAGGAATCAAACGTACTCAATTTGAGTCCCCTCTGTCACAACACTTCCATTTTAAGAATATATTCTGAAAAAAACAAATCAAAGTATACTCAGAGATGTCCGCCTTGGCATAACATGCAAGAAGAAATTGGTTCAGTGAATTATTAGGAAACACATCCTCCTTTTAAAATGATGCTAAAAATAGCATTTACCAGCAGGAGGAATGATGTCATTTATTAATTTTACAAAAAAAAAAAAAGTTTAAAATCCTCTTGGTGTGGCATGGCCCTCTCTCTTCCTCAGGGCCTCTGTGTGTGTGTGTGTGTGTGTGTGTGTGTGTGTGTGTGTGTGTGTGTGTG
>NW_021620443.1:234014-236061 GCF_004785775.1 Grammomys surdaster | reverse complement strand
GTGTGTGTGTGTGTGTGTGTGTGTGTGTGTGTGTGTGTGTGTGTGTGAAGTCTGTCCTTCGCCTCTCCCTTTTCTCTCTCCAATCCTAACTCTCACATTTGTGAGGTTGAGCTTGCTCCCAGAATCCAGCTGTAAAATCCCTTCCTCCACACATCTCTGTGAGCAGGACAATTTCTCAGAGACATACTTGGTAACAGTCATTCAATTATAGTTTGGCCCAGTAGTTTCAGTCCTGTGTCTCCCTCCAGAGATGAGTGTCCACAACACTGCAGGTGAACTGCGGGAAGTGTGACACAGATCAGTGGGTTTCTGCAAAATCTTTCGATAAGATATTGTTTTCTTCTTTCCTGTGGTGCTCTTACCTATTTTTGACTCAAGCTCTGTTAATATTTTGCTACTTAAGACTGAGTTCTTATTAAATACTATTTTCGACTTGCTGGTCACATAGCAATAAAATATTTTTAACATGTGTATCTTTTTTTTTTTAGACAACTTTGATGTATTACTTTTCCTACATTCCCACACAACATGTATGTGGTGACTTTTTTCTCACATTGATATTTTCTATTCTTCATGCTGTATTGTCTGGGGCTTTCAGTACGGTGCACACTGGGAAAACTCATCCTCCTTCATACTTTTAACATGGTGTCTGTATCATTGCATACATAAGTGTAATGCTTCTTATAAGGTTTAAATTTATAATCTTATTTGTTATTACTTTATGTATATGTTATATGTACATATGCATATACATATATATATACACATGTGTGTGTGTGTCCACGTGTTACCATGCACATGTGAAAGGCACAGGACAATGTGTGGGAATCAGTTCTCTCTCTCCCTCTCTCTCTCTTTCTCTCTCTCTCTCTCTCTCTCTCTCTCTCTCTCTCTCTCTCCACTGTGAGCTAGAGGCACCAAAGTCAGGTTGCCAGGCTTGTGTGGCAAACGCTTCTAACTCTCAAGCCATTTTGTCAGCTCTAAAACATTGTTCTTACTTTTAAAACAATTATTTTACTGTTAATGTGTATGTGAACCACCCATGTGCAGAAGCACGTAGAGATCAGTAGAAAGCATCAGACTCCTTGGAACTAGAGTTATCAATGGTTGTGAACCACCATGTGGGTGCTGGGAACAGAACGAGGTCCTCTGGAAGAGCAGTTAGTGCTCTTAACTGCCAAGCCTTTTCTTTGCCCCCTGTATGTTTTACAGAACAGTCTTGCTGTGTAACTTTGAAGACTAAGATGGCCTTAACCTTGTGCTTATCCTCCTGCCTCATAGATCTCAAGAACTATGCTCATAGGCTTATACTATCATACCCAGCTTTGTATAAATTTTTGGCAGCTCATGTATATGGATGTTAGAGGTAATATACAGACATTGAATTATAATCTATGCGTTTGTATTTACACATTAAAATAATTACTTTTTCTTAATTGGTAAATATAGTAAAACAATGTCTATGTTAATGAACATGTTTCATATATACATATGAAAATCACTTCTTGTTCTGCTGTCCCTGTCAGTTTTTTAGTTTTTAGTACATTTTGTGTGCTTTTATGATGATGAAGGTATGTTGTATACATGCTGCATGCGTGTGCACATATGTGTATGAGAAAGAGAGGAAGACAGAAGAGACTCTTTCAGTAGGCAATCCGTATCAGCAGCTCTGAAGCTGGGAATTGAGCTAGCTTCCATCCACAGTCAAGGTTCTTTATCCAGCTTTACTTACAGTGTCCCACAAAAATGTCAGCTTTCCATTCTCTCTGTCCCCACTTCCACCTGGGGAAAACATGAACTCTCTCCTCACTTCATAAGCTTATTCTGTGGACTCCCCTGAAAACAGAACATGAGCTTCATGCTTGTGTGTCTTATCCTGCTTTTGACTTATTTTCCATGTATTCTGTAGCACTTGATATAGTTTATGTGGGGTTCACTGATTTTTTTTCCTTCCCTTCCCTTCCCTTCCCTTCCCTTCCCTTCCCTTCCCTTCCCTTCCCTTCCCTTCCCTTCCCTTCCCTTCCCTTCCCTTCCCTTCCTTTCCCCT
>NW_021620443.1:225218-233614 GCF_004785775.1 Grammomys surdaster | reverse complement strand
CTCCTCCCCTTCCCTTCCCTTCCTTTCCTGCCCTTCCCTTCCCTTCCCTTCCCTTCCCTTCCCTTCCCTTTCCTTTCCTTTCCTTTCGTCACTTGAGCCAGGTATGGTGACATATGCCTATAATCCCAACACTGGGGAGACCTTGGCAAAGGGATTGCCATTGACTGGAGGGAAGCATGAACCACACAGCAAGTTCTCACCTCAAAGAGTTTTTTTCCTATCTGTTTGTTGTTTTCCCTTAGTTCCGAGACCAAACCTCAATCCAACCCTTTTTCATTTTTAAGCAGCCTGACTCAGATGTTTCCTTATGACAACACAAAGCTGATGAATACAATGTTATTCTGTGTTCTTCAAAGAAAAACATTATGTATCTAAAAGGAAAGTCTGTTACTACTTCTATTTTTGCTCCACACTCATACTGCACATGGGGGGGGGGGGTAGGGCACTTCGGAGACCATTTGTTCTTTCACATCTGCATTTTTTTCTGGGATGCACTGTATCATACAATAAAAATCTTCACTTTTGCCAGTCACCTTGTTACTAATCCATGGAGCATCTGGTGCCACGATGAATCCATCCTTGTCAATCTCTCAGGTACTCAAAGATCTTCAAAAGAAACAAGAGTAGCAAACAATAATAAACAATCAAAACCCAGAGGTTTCTCCAGTACCAGCAACTAGAAATGCAAAGATTTGATCCTAAGTATCTGAAGGTCACACAAACAGACATGAGCATTGCAAACATGGTGTTGGCAGGTTTTACCCTTTTCTCTTCCCCTCCATTAACTTATTTGGCCACTGACTCATTCCTGACACTAAACACCAAGGTTCAACTATCAAAATTCAAGCTATACTGATTAAGCTGTCTAATCAGGACTTACCAACTCATCCTAACACAGACTTTTGCTTTTCCTCGCTGTCCATCTTTATCATATCCAGAGGCAGCATCTCCTGACACCCTATTTTCCTCTCCAGAGTAATAAATCTCCTTTGTGCTGAGAATTTGGTGTCTGAGTGTGTTCCGTGCCAACTCTGTGGCTCCCCTACAGTATGTGTTGCAGATTCTACTTCTTCCCCTTAGAGGTTGTGAAATTCTACTTAAAGAAAAGTTTCCCTGAGGTTTAATTTTTCCCACTGTCAAATTAGGGAAACAACAAGATAGTAAGGACTGAGAAAAATCTGCATCCAGCATTCAGAGAGCCCAGGTGCCCATCAGTGCTAACAGATGTTGCCCTGTTCTCCATCATCAGCCTGGAAGAGCTAAACTGGTTTCTTCCCAGCAGTGGAGTTCAGCATCTCCCTGGATTCTCAAATGCACATAGGTTTGTATAACTCAGAAGAAGTCCATGAGGGAAGGGAAGTGAGTCCAGCCAGCCATGTGCTAGTGAGAAAGTTAGGTAGGACACTAGGGAGATTCTGAAAATCTCACAGTCTGTCCCAAAGAGCTCGATTAGCTTGAGTGGGAAGGCTGGGAAAATACCCTTCTGACACAGTTTTTACAAACAAAATTTGTCAGCAAAAGTCATTTTACAGACCAGCCAGACTCCCAGAGTTTCCACAGTAGGAAACAGAAACCGCTTCTGAATGCACAAATGTGTTGCCTAAACAGCATAGGGGGAATCAAATCATAAAATTCCAACTGCCCTTCAACAGCTTCCTTGTGTTTCAGAAACACTGGAAAAACTACTGGGGTGTTTATTTGATGTGCCCACCTTGTCCTTCATGCCTCTTGTTTTCACTCCAACAATACCCCCCTTCTCCAAGCTATTTCCTTCTGTATCTGCTTACAGTGTATATTGAATGGGGTAGACGGGTAGATGCCAAACACTAGGAGAGGATAACACTCTCATGTCATTCGGTAATTTGGAAGGAGGTAAATTGTAGCCTCTCTTCAGTCTCTAACTCTAGCTAGCAAATCCCCTGAACTGAATCCGTTTGAATTTTGCCTTCCCATTTTCCCTCTCAGTAAAATGCATCTTAAATATATTAGTCATCTTAGCATGCAGTCCAGTGACATTAGGAACAGCTAAAGTGTTGAGAAACCTCTTCCACCGTCCACCTCCAGAGTCTCTCATCTTCCCAGACTGAAACTCCAGGTCCACCACACACTAACAAACCCTGCCTGTTAACTAACCACTAACTCTAGACACGAACTGCCCTCTCTCCCAGCACCGACAGCCATTCCACTTCCTGTGTCTGTGGATTTGACTGCTCTAGGTACAACATGTAAGTGAAATCACACAGTATATGTCACCTTGTGACTAGGTTATTTCACTCAAGTAATAATGAATCCATGTGTAAGGGAATTTCACTTAAAATATTAGACTTTCCATATAAGACCCCTCTCCCTTTTCAGACTGCATCTTTCATTGTGTGGATGTGCCATGGTTTTTTATCCCTTTATTTTTTAATCTGTCTATCTATTCCTGAACACTTTGTGTCCTTAGTTAGGGTTTCTACTGTTATAATGAAGCATCATAACCAAAAGTAAGCTGGGTAGAAAAGGGTTTATGTGGTTTATGCTTCCATATCATAGTCCATCCTCAAAGGAAGTCAGGACAGGAACTCAAGCAGGGCAGGAACCTGGAGGCAGGAGGTAATGTAGAGAGCATGGAGGGTGCTACTTACTGACTTGTTCCCCATGGTTTGCTCAGTTGTTTTCCTAGAGAACCCAAGACCACCAGAAATGACACCACCCACAGTGGTCTAGACCTTCCTTTATCAATCACTAACTAAGAAAATTCCCTATGGCCTTGCCTATAGACCAGTCTTATGGAGGAATTTTCTCAATCTAGGTTCCCTCCTCTCAAGATGACTTTAGCTTGTGTCAAGTTGACATAAAACTATCCAACACACTTGGGATATTTCCATTCTCTGACTATTAAGACACCAGCTTGTTGTAGCGTCAGGAGAGGCTAGAGAAGGGATAGGTAAGAATTTTAATAATGTCTACAAAGCTCCTTGGGGTAATTGGTCTTTAACCAATGGGACATGGAAATGACATTGCTCCTAGGCCTTTGGAGAAGGGATGCAAGCACATTCCTGGGCATCTGTTCTCAGTCACTATTTGACTCATTCCTTGCCTGATTCCCTACTTCTCTAAAAATTATCATAGAAAAGGATTATCTGGAGAAGGATTCAAGGCACTTTTGCCCCTGGGTCTTCTGCATGGCTTTGTGCAATCCGATCAAAGACCAGATTCTGTTGAAGACAAATCACAGAGGCATCAATGTCTGCTACCACAAGACACTGAACTTCTAGACAGCATTCACTAGTGATATATTTAATTCCAAGTCATCTGTGTGCTTAGTGCCCTGATCCTCAGCCAAATGCCATTGTGGTTTGGATGGACATTCTCTTTTAAAAGGCACTATCAATATAGAATTACAGACTTCCACAATGTGGTCTTGTCAAACAGCAAGTCATAACAAAAATCAGTATCCAAATCTTCCTAAAGCAGCATCTTGCTTTTTGAGATATGGATTATTCTCAGAACACTGGCTCTCCAGAAGAGCTCAACATTATTATCTAAGCAAAGCCCAGGCTCATGCTGAGACCAAGGTTTGGGGGAGCAGAGGTTCACTGACTCGTCTCTGGACAATCTATGCAGCTTTTGCAGTTACTAAAAAATAAATGTTGTGAAAGTGGTGTTTTGTCGTTGCTGCTGTCTATCTTATGGGTAAGTGGACTGAAGGTTTTAGAGAGTATAAATCCATCCCAGGCCACACACCTGCTAACTGTCAGAGTTGAAATCTAGTCCAGCATGTCTTCTGGAGACAATCTTCTTTCCACCCTAATCCACTTCTGGGTTCATAAAAAGACAAATTCAGTCTTTCTTTTTTAAAATGTTTTTTTTTTTTTGAAGCAGGATTTCTGAGTACAGTCTCAGCTGCTCTGGAGCTTGCTTTATAGGCCAAACTCAGAGCTTTGCCTGTCTCTGACTCCTGAGTGCTAGAATTAAAGGCAAGTGCTAACACTGCCTGGAGAAGAATTCAATCTTCTACTCCAGTAGTCTTCTACATGTGGCCATGAACCAGCAGTTCCAGCATTGCTTGCAACTGAAAGAGATGTAAATTCCTGGGAACCACATCAGGGCTTTGACTCATAGGCCTTGAGGTGTGGACTGAGCATCTGTCTCTAAGAAGTTTCCCCTGAAAGTCCCATGTCCACTTAAAGTGAGAGACTCTGGGTGAATGAGTCTCTGTTGCTGTGACCAGAACACTTCTTTTCAGGTTACAGAATGGGGACAGTGTGGCAACCTCAAGACATGAACCCTCATGCTGAAAGGTGAATCCCTCAAGGACTAAACACTCCTGCTGTAGTACAAATGCTACAAAGACTAAACACCACCACCATAAGCCAATGTGAGCCAGGTGATGCCTTCATTTCCAAGAGTTTGGGTTGCTTCAAAACTGCATTGTGAGTTTCACGAAGGCAACACAGTCAACTCTGATCTCAGTTTTAATCTAGACAAATACCTTCTACTCCATCCCTACTGGACTGACATTTCCTGCATCAGATGACCTCAGAACTATGGAATTTGTTGAATGGGGGCTCCCTTCCATCTCTAAGGAAACCTACAGTCTTTTTCTGTGCTGATCCAGGTTGGAGTCTCTAGACAAAGCTCTATGCATGATAGATTCCTGGGCAAAGGAAACAGTGATCAGTGACTCCTGGTGTAGCCATCAGATCCATGTTATTTGCTGACAGACTCTTGAGCACGAGAAACAATCAGACAGAGGACTTCAAATATTTGAACATGATTCAGTCGCAATTTTCAGTGGGTCAGATGTCAGGAGTAGTTAAAAAAAATAATCTGGGGCCTTGACATTTCAAAGCCTTGCAGATCTCACTAAAGTCCTTAAGGAAGTGCACTGTAACTTAACATCTTCCCAAAGAAAGTGCTGGCTCGGACATGCCCACTCTTCAGCAGATTGATTCCAGGTTTTGTTGACTTGCCCAGGCTACTGGTGCCACCATGTCAAGATATGACTGAACAAGATGGTTGGCTGAGAGCGTAGCAATGAAACTAAGGCTAGTATCTCCTTGGGTTACACACACACACACACACACACACACACACACACACACACACACACAGAGTCTATTCTGATGGTCTTGATGCCCGCATCACTTCTAGGAATGCTTAGTGTCTTCCATGCTACACATTGACTAATGTCACTATGAGTGTGATCATCACACCAGAAGGATAATGATAGACGTGCCTAAGTCACAGTGAGCTAAGACCTTTGCTGGGGGCTTTCTCTACAGGGGTGACACAGCTGTAACTACTTGTGCAGTTACATTGGAGTGCCTGTTGATAGAGGCACTCTCAGCCCCAAGGAGAAAGTGCTCTGAGCAGATAAACCCTCTGGAAAGGCAGGCCCAGGAAGCTGAGGCTCAGACCCTTCTTAGTTTCTGACTGGATTGTCTCCAGTATGATAACTTTCCCCTCTGTGTTTTTTGCTTCTGGCAGTAGAAGAAGGGTGTGTGTGTGTGTGTGTGTGTGTGTGTGTGTGTGTGTGTGACTCTCACTGTCCCCTCATCCTACAACTGTTGTGTAAATATACACTGGGTGCAGAATAATTTTCTGTAACTTTTAACTGTTGTCACATAAATATTGGGAGACAGAGGGCCAAAGCATATTTGATACATGGTGTTTTACAATCCATTTCCATCCAGGTACTTATATCAATAACACTTCACGTTTATCAATAACAATTTATTGAGGATATAATCTGTCCTTTTCCATACAACACACACACAGTCAAAAGAGAGAGGGGGGAGAGAAGAAGAAGGAGGAGGAGGAGAAGGAGAATACATATGTTTTTCATTCTCTGGTTTTATAAATACAGAAATGTGAACATTAAAAAAAGGTACTACCTACCTTTGTTGGGAGATATGTGCCTTATTGGGTCATCAGAACTTCCATTGACAATTAGGTAACAAGAAAAGAGGACATAGCATTCGGAAGGTCCTGAGCAATGTGAGCACAGGTTATCTAACTATAAGATGTCATGTTATTTAGGGAAACAGGAGATGGAACTGCCTATAGTCTGACTGCATGCCCAAATCTGATGGGCTGGACCTTTAACTCCACATGCATCAGTGTGGAGGAGAGGTAGGAACTGGTGGGAGGTGTTTGGGTCTTGAATACCAGTCCTCTTGGATGGATACCAATGCCTGCTTTTAATACATGAACTCTCATTCTCAAAGACGGGATTTGTTCCTGTAAGATTCAGTTGTTATAAAAACAAAACTCTCTCTCTCTCTCTCTCTCTCTCTCTCTCTCTCTCTCTCTAACACACACACACACACACACACACACACACACACACACACTTACCTTCTGCTTTCTTTCAGGAATCTACACAGCATGAGGTCTTTGCCAGAAACTGAGTATATGCTACTGCCATGTTTGTGAACATCCCAGCTTCTGAAGCACGACTCAAAATAAATCTCTTTTTTAATCAATTACATAGTGCCTTAGTTAGGGTTTTATTGCTGTGAACATCATGACCAAAGCAACTCTTATAAGGACAACATTTAATTGGGACTGGCTGATAGGTTCAGAGGTTCAGTCCATTATCATCAAGGTGGGAATATGGCAGCCTCCATGCAGACATGGTATAGGAGGAGCTGAGAGTTCTACATCTTTGTCTGAAGGCTGCTAGCAAAATACTAGCTTCCAGGCAGCTAGAATGAGGGACTTAAAGCCCACACCAACAGTGCCATGCCTACTCCAAAAAGGCCACACCTACTCCAACAGGGCCACTCCCTGGGCAGAGCATATACAAACCATCACACCTAGTCGTTGATATCTTATCATAGAAATAGAAAACAGTCTATTCCATGCTAGATGAACAATAAGGAGGTTCTATGGGAGCAATGGTAGAAGGTAGGTGTCATGGACAAGAGCACTACCCACTCTTCTGGTCCACTGAATGTCATAGACACAGCATCCAGGGCAGACACACACTGGAGAACCTTTAAGATGTGAAAATGCAGTGGCAGTGAAGGATATGACACAACACCAAGTGGTCAATAGCAAGACAGCCCTTCAAAAGTTAAAGTTCCACCATGGGTCAGGCATGCTGATACAGGCCTATAATCCCTGCACTCAGGAGGCTGAGGCAGGAGGATCACTAATCAGAGACCAGCTTGTGATATACAGGGCCTTATATCAAGCCAAAACCTGAGCAACACACCAGCATTACAGACATACCTTCTTGCTAGATTCTCTGTGTTTCTGGTCTCAGTACGGTCTCTGAGAGGCCTAGCAGGTGTGTCAAGCATCACATGTCCTTCTAGCTGGTGACAATTACATCCTTCCAGTTGCTTAAACTAAAGAGCTTGGGGTCACCCTGGATTTCTTCTATTTCCTCACATACCTCCTTATGAAAGTCTGTAGCTCTATGTCAAAAGAAACTCCAAATCCTCTCACTTCTTACTACCCTGAATCCTGGAAGCAGCCTGTACCCTTCCTCCCTTTGTTCCACTCATCCCAGGACAGGAACTCTTCCAAATGCCATGACAGAGCCACTCTCCTCTTACCCACACTGCATTCTCCCACATTAGAGCTATGCCCCTGCTGCATGAACTGATCTGTCCCCTCATTCCTCTCCAGTCACACAAGTTTCCTCAGCCCTTCAACAAAGGAGGACAATCCTACCTGGAGTTGCAATTGTCCTTGAGCCTGGATGCTTTCCCCTCAAATAAGCACTTAGCCAACTCCATGCTTATGCTCCTGGGCTTGTGCCTACTGGACTAATCTTTGTGGCTCCCTATCCCCACCCCCGCCCCAAGCAGGGCTACCATATGCCACAGTTTGCTGAGTCAGCTTCAGAGGGTCAACTCTCGGAAGCAAAAGCTCCCTGGAGATTTAGAGATCTTTCTTTGGCCAGTGAAGAAGCTTCGGAAACTATTCTGGATAATGAATAGCACTCAGTAAATATTTGTTCAATAAACATAGAAGGAATTAATTTTGCAGAAGTGTGGAAGGTTTATTGGAAAAGGCAAGGTAAATATAGGCAGAGAGAGTCGCCTGAAATCCAGGATTAGGCTGAGAAAGGGATGAGGCTGAAGCTTCAGAGCGGGCGATAAAGACAAGGTTGGTGTGAGAACAAAACCAATGAGTGCACGGGTTCAAATTTGTGGCTTCCAGCAAAACAGCATCAATCTTCCTGTCGTGGGATGGAGTTTTAGAAGCATCATTTGAAATGATGGCACTATTGGGCTGGAGAGATGGCTCAGTGGTTAAGAGCACCAACTGTTCTTCCAGAGGTCCTGAGTTCAATTCCCAGCAACCACATGGTGACTCACAACCAACTCTGATGGGGTCTGATGCCCTCTTCCGGTGTATCTGAAGAGAGCAATAAGTCTGGTTTTTTTTTTTTT
>NW_021620443.1:208793-225118 GCF_004785775.1 Grammomys surdaster | reverse complement strand
CAGGAAGAAAGAAAGAAAGAAAGAAAGAAAGAAAGAAAGAAAGAAAGAAAGAAAGAAAGAAAGAAAGAAAGTGATGGCACTATATTCTTCTGAGTGGGTATATAATACCCACTCCATTTTTTGGGGGGAGCATCTTGATTCTGATTTTTTTAGCATGAAGATAGTGTGGCTGTGAACATCTTCATGAATATAACTTTTTGCTGTACTTAAGAGGCTGTCTTAGTTAGGGTTTACTTCTATGAACAGACATCATGACAAAGGCAACTCTTATAAGGACCACATTTAATCGGGGCTAGCTTACAGGTTCAGAGGTTCAGTCCATTATAATCAAGGTAGGAACATGGCAGCATCCAGGCAGGCATGGTGCAGGAGGAACTGAGAGTTCTACATCTTCATCTGAAGGCTGCTAGCAGAATAATGACTTCCAGGCATCGAGGAGGAGGGTCTTAAAGCCCACGCCTACAGTAAGACACCTACTCCAACAAGGCCATACCTACTCCAACATGGCCACACCTTCTAATAGTGCCATTCCTGGGCCAAACATATACAAACCATCACATGGGCATTGCCTTATAATAAATTGACAGATGATATGAGGGATGTCATTGGCCTCCAAAGGCTTGTATCTGATTCCATGACATCAATATGTTAGAATGTGTGTACTTCACCATATTGGCCGCACCAATAGCTAATTCATGGAAAATCAGCACAGGTCTTTCCTTTAGGCTTGCTTTGGGGTCCTTTTCTCATCAACTCCCTTGACAAGCCTTACTGTTTGTTTTTAAGCCAGTTCGCAGTCCTAAATACCAACACGAAAGGTTAAAAATCCTACTTTAAATGACTTTTTCCTGATAAGAGTGAATTAAAGTTACAGAGATGGTTCAGTGAGTAAGGAAGCTTGCTGACAAAGCATTCAGACCTGGGTTTGGACCTCAGCAACCACGCAGAAAACCAGAAGAATGTAAGGGCTTTCTGGTGGCAATCACTATCATTGCTACATGGTCTAAGTGGATATTGCTCCAAATTGTTAAATACACACACTATCCATGAAGGGAGACATCCCTTTTATTTGACTATAAAGAACCTTCTCTGACCATCATATATGTTCCTACAAAAAGTCCTGTTATCGTCACTTGTTACACTTCTAGATGTATTTATAGTTTTATTTTTCCAATTTATTAAAGTTTCCATTAGCATATTACCACTAAATCACCCAAATTAAATCACCAGAGTTTCAAGGAGAGGATATTTTCTTTTCACAGATGCACAAGCAAAAATAAAACATGGAAAAAGCTTCACCTGTCCTGTCCGAAAAAAAAAAACAAACGAACCATTTAATAAAATAAATGTAGGGTCATGTTTAGCATAGGCATTAATTCCCTTCTTTAAAACTTGGTGAAAAACTCAATGTGTTTGTTAAATCAGTGTGAGGAAAATTAGAGGTGTCATTTCCTTCTGTGCTGAAAATACTATCAAGTAAGTAAAAAGGATAGACAAAATTTCGAATTTCCATCCCAAAGGTGGTAAGTAATAATTTTTTAAAAAAGAGTAGAAAGTAAAGTTGTGGAGGTGATAACAGGCAGTCGCTTACAGTTGGAGTGCAGGAGTCACTTCTGGTGCTCTGAGGCTTATCGGTGGGGGTGGGAGGAGGGATGGTGGATAACAACCAATTATGTCTCTCAAAACACAAGATAGGATTTGAATACACCTGACACCAATAAATGATCACCTTCTGCAGTGATGGATAAGCCAGATATCCTTACCTTAGCATCATACACATTGACTGAAATATCCACCCTGCCTCGCGAATACTCACAATGGCTATGTTGCAGTTAAAATAATAATTTCCTTAAAAATAATGAAGTTCTGTTTCTCCTGAGATCCTGGAGCTCAGATCTATCTCTAAAGAGAACTCCTTGTGTGGTTCACAGAGAACCGCACCTCAGTTGATTCCTGCCTTCTTGGTCCTGGGACCAAGGGAGGAGACAATGGGGAACTCGTTAAATACTCATACATGGAATAACATGGCTGCTGGACTTGGAGCTTTGAAAAGGAACAGAAACATTTCCTGGACTAAGTTTTAAAAAGTTTGCATGTAACTTTGTGACCTTCTCTCCACATTGGGTCCATCATTATTGTCTTTCTTGTCTCTGGTGTATATGGAGACAGCTTTGGATGCCCTAAAGTCACTCCTTTTAGAATGGCATGAGATATCATCTAATTTGCCTTCCTGTCCTGGGGCAAGGTAGTAATTAAACTCTTGGAGAAATGAGAATATATGCTTTTTAAAAACGCTGTCAGAAAAGAAGAGTTCGTGAGGCTTTTAGGACTGGTGGTGGTCTCACTTAGAGACCTATGGAGTTCCCGGAGGAATGAGATGCCGGTGGGAAACAGGGCTAACCAGTAAGTTTTCCCTCACCAAGAGGGCTTAGGAAGAGTTCCTGGCTGTGTCTCTCCCTTCCTCAGCCGGTGGTCCTCTCAGCTGTAGAGTCAGAAGGCAAGCTCCAGACATGATCCCCTCCTTCGGCATCCCTCGCACTCACTCCTCCTAGAGTGTAAAAGTGCCCAGTGCTGTTCCATGGTCTATGGGTGACTCTGCCAGCCTATTCTGGTGTTTTCTAGCACTAGACCAACATGAGTGACTCTTTAAGAAAGCTAAAGGAAAACCAAGCCGGGGGTGGCAAAAGGATGGTTTTCCCTACAGCCTTTCTCTTGCTTTACTGGCAAAAAAAAGAAAAAAAAAAAAAAAGGTCTGGCCTCTGCTCAAAGCAGCCAATGAAGCGCAGGGAGAAGCACGTGACTGATCGGTAACTAGCCAATGAGGGTCAGGCGCAGGGTGTCCAAATAAGTTAGCGTTGAATATACTTTCATTCACTTTAGATCTGACTTGGAATTCTAGAGAATGGAAAGATCTACAGGAGAACGTTAAATAATAAACATGACACCTAGATTTGGACAGAAGATAGTGTCCTCAGCACAGCAAATTATGAAAAGAGAATCTTTACATGAATGCAAACACTATTATGTAAAGGACAAGAAAAGACCAAAGTGAATTTAACAGAAAACGCTCAATGCATTTGTTATATCAAGGGGTCATATATACAATAATATTATGACCCAAAAAGCTCTGTGCAAAGAACCACAACTAGAATGATCTAGGGATAGCGTATACATCTGCTTTTTGCCCTGTGACAAATGTAGAGGAGGTCAACTTGAATGAGGAAAGGCTTATTAGCGCTCCTGACGTCAGAGGCTTCAGGCCATGGTCACAACACTTACTTGCCTCAGAGGAGACGGTCCTAATGGCGGGAATACATGGCCAAGGAAACTGCTCCCCTCCAGCTCGGAACTGGGACAGAGGTATTTAGGTCCAAACTAGAACAAGAATCTAATTCATAACAAGATGTGGGGAAAGCCAGTCATTGACTTGTCATCAAACCAGATAAATAAAAACAACGTAGCCATTTTCTATTTATGTATTTGACTGAGGAATTTATCCATTACACAGTTCAACTCCATCCCAAAGTCCAGTGAAACTAATATATCCATTCTATTTTAAACTTAAAAGACACTTTAAGAAAAGCCCCAGAGTGACAAGCTATAAACCTGTGCAGCTGCTCAGAGTAGGGGAAGAGGAAAGAAGCAAGCTGCTGAGTTAAGCCAGTATGGAAGTCAGCCACAACTGCATAGCAGACACATGGCAGGAAAGAAGAGCTTCAGAGAGATGGGAAGGAATCTCAGAGAGCCAGATAGGGCATACCTGGGCTCTAGGAGCACCCCAAAGAAAGAGAAAAGTGAAAGAAAAGCAAAAGGACCAAGTTACACCTTTCTTGAGTCATGATAAGAAGCTCATGGTGGGTCTGTTGCAAATGCTCTTGGGGCTGGGACTTCTGGGAACAAAATGTACATTATCTCACTAAAAGAATCATTAGTATCCTATCTCTTTAGCATGGCCTAGGGTGAACTTGCCTTCCATAAGGAGTGGTTCCTTAGCCAGGTGATTGACTTGCCCAACTGGAATGTTCGGTCTATACCCAGAGCCAGTGCTATACTGTTTTGGACTTTCAACTTCCCCGTGTGAGGTAGTTAGCTGATAAGTTAGCTGGCTGTGGTGTTTTGCTATAGCAGACAAAATGAACTGAGACATGTACTCATTTTGCTCAAGAGACCTTCGTAACTTCATCACTGCTTAAAGGACTACCTCTGAATATCTGTTCTAGTTTGCTTTTCTATTGGTGTGATAAAACACTGACATAGCCAGGTGTTTGGGCACACACCTTTAATGCCAGCACTCAGGATGCAGAGTCAGATGGATCTCTGTGAATTCCAGGGCATCCAGAATTACATAAAATAACTTACCTGAACAAAAAAGAAAGTAAGAAAAAATAAAGGAAGGAAGGAAGGAAGGAAGGAAGGAAGGAAGGAAGGAAGGAAAGAAAGAAAGAAAGAAAGAAAGAAAGAAAGAAAGAAAGAAAGAAAGAAAGAAAGAAAGGAGGGAGGAAAGAAGGAAAAAAACTTGAGACAAGAACTGAAGTAAAGACCATGGAAGGACACTTCTTGATCCTTCCGGTTTGCTCAGTCTGCTTTCTTATTCTGCCTAAGTAAAACAACCTGCCCAGGGATGGTATTGCCCACAGTGGGTTGGGCCCCCATACAACTGTTAGAAGAAAATTAAATGCCCCACAGATACATCCATGAGCCAATCTGATAGAGGTAGTTCCTCAGTTGAGGGTCTTTCTTCCCATGTGTGTCAAGTTGACAACTGAAGTTAACTAGGACAATAGTTACAATCACTATGAAAATTAGTTTTCAACATGTGACTTGTAGGGTACACATTCAGACCACGGTGTATTGTCAAACACAAAAATTAATTATTTGAGGGAAAATATAGTAGAAGGGAAAGAATCCAGGATGGTAGTGATAGCTGAGCCAATCTGGGATTGTTTCTTTTAAACAAACTTTAGTGTAAAGCTTATAAACATTTAATTTAAAAATCAAATTGATGTAGTCAATTCCTTAGAAGATGGGACTTGGGAAATGTTTTTCCAACTAGTGGCAGTGTTTTGGGTTGAAAGGGACCATCCATATTTGGTCGATGTCTCAAGGGATCCTAATCCATATCTTTTGTTCATTCCTGTCTTAAATTCCATTGCTTCATATGAGTCAAAAAATATCTTTGCTGACTTTCCTTGGATGCTATACAAAAAGCTGTCAATTTTGTGTTTTAAGACGGTGCCGAGTGTATCCTAACAGTTCTAGAAAAGGACAAAAGTGGAAGAAACTCTTACAGGGTCTAAAACCATCCTGTGTGGCTAGCTGTGATGGGACACACATTTAATCTTAGCACTCAAGAGGCAGGTTTCTGTGAGTTTGAGGCCAATCTGGTCTACCTAGACCAGTGGTTCTCAACTGTCCTAATGCTGTGACCCTTTAATGCAGCTCCTCGTGTTGCAGTGATCCCACACCATAAAATTATTTTTGATTCTATTTCATAACTAGCATTTTGCTACTATTATGAATTGTAATGATATCTGTGTTTTCTGCTTGTGTTAGGCAACCCCTGTGAAAGGATCATGGGTCAATCCCCAAAAGGATTTTGACCCACAAGTTGAGAACCACTGACCTAAATAGTTTCAACCTAGCAATGGCTCCTTAGTAAGACCCTGTCTCAAATAAACAAAACAAACAAGAAAAACCAAACAAACAAATGAACAATATAAAAATCAGTCAGTGAGTGGACTAAGTTCCTTCTGCAGGCTTGAGAGAAGTGGTTATTCCTCTGATTTTCCAGACACTTTTCCCAGCATTCCTTAGTCCCTGGTCCCTTCTTCCACCTTCTAGCCAGTTGGCAACCCCAGTCCCACCCTTGGCTTTCCTCTGTCCCCAAGGGTCTCATGCCTTCTCTTCTGCCTGGGGTCAAATTCCCTTCCTATAAAGACACATGTGACCTCACTTAGAGGTCATTTGGGTAATCCAAGATACCACCCATCTCTAGACCCTAAATCATATGTGTATATTTGTCCTCCATGAGGTAAGAGTCACAGGTTCTAGGCAGGGGTCAGGTCTTCCATTTCTCCCATCCTATCATCCTGCTCTTCTCTGCCGTTTTCTTGTGGATATGATGTTGACTTTCCTTGGACGCTACACAAAAAGCAATCAATTTTGTGCTTTAAAATAGTGCTGTGTGCGGGCAGTGGTGGCGCACACCTTTAATCCCAGCACTTGGGAGGCAGAGGCAGGCAGATTTCTGAGTTCGAGGCCACCCTGGTCTACAAAGTGAGTTCCAGGACAGCCCGAGCTATACAGAGAAACCCTGTCTCAAAAAAAAAAAAAAAAAAAAAAGGAAAAATAGTGCTGTGTGTACCCTAACGGTTCTAGGAAAGGCCAAAAGTGGAAGAAAGTCTTACAGGGTCTAAAACCATCCTGTGTGGCTAGGATGGGACACACATTTAAACCAGCTGCTTCAGGCTCACACCAGTTTGTTCTCCTTGCCCTGATGCAGTGTCACCTGGAACTATGAGAGGAAATAAACCCCTTTTCCCCTTAAATTCCTTCTGTCAGGACATTTTATTATAGCAACTAGAAATAGAAAAAGAAACTAAGACATTTGCCTCCTTGCTGGGAACAGGAAGCTACTCTAGAAAATTCTAGATATATTGGAATTACCCAGAATTCCCCCAAATTGCCCTGTGTGCTATTTAACCATCCTTCCCACATGTTGGAATATAGGATGTTCTGTCTTGCAGTGTTTGGAGCATAAGGGAAGGTGAGGAGGGGGGCTTTTGTTTAGCACCTGTGTGCACGTGCTGGCCCATGCCTCTTCCTATGCTATGGAACAGACTATCAACTGTAATACCCCTTGATCTCTCTCTGGCTTTCTGTGAGAAGACCGTCCTCATCATGCTGAGTGGAGAATTAAAAAAAAAAAGTCATTAACTACAAATACATCATACACTGCAACTCAGGAATGAGTTTGATCATCAGAAAACAACAACACAAACTTAATTTTTTTCTTTTGTCAATACTAACAGTACTTCCGTCTATCACATTGACTTAAGGGGAATATAGTTCCTTAAGTAAAAAAAAAATACTTGTTATATTTTGTGGTTGAAAAACAGAACCAGGTTTCTCCTTTATTCTACCTCTGATCTCAGTCCTTGAGACTGGATCTTCCAGACTACATTCAAAGTAGAATAATTCATCCCAGGAGCTTACAGTGGGAGACTAGGAGGCCAGGTGTCACCTATGTCATGAAACCATTGAGAAGTCAGGAAAAACAGACACGTATAAAGAGCTGCTAGGAAAGGAATTCTGATCCACTGTTAACTGTTTGCAGGATAAACAACTATTTACTCTTTCGGAATCCATCCTGTGCTGTGCCAAGGGTGATTTCTAAAACCTGGAAGGGACCACTCAGATGGAAGGGAAGGACCCAATATCTTACTCTGATCTTCAGCCTTGGGTTTAGGGTAACAGAAGCTTGTGCACTTGAGCTAAGAATAGTCCTGCTTTTTTACTTAATGTGCACAGCCTCAAAATAGCTTGGCAGAACTCCCCATCAGCATAAAGAGAGACAGCAGCTCCAGCCTCACTAAGAATCAATTGCTCCTGCCACTGCAGTCACCAGATTCCACTCAGGTCTCAGGAGAGCTGGCTGAAATCCCAATTTAACTTTTTTTTTTGGGGGGGGGGAGAGATATAGAGAGAAGGGGACTTTCATCTGTAATAAGTCTGAAGCGCATGCATATTTCGAGTGCTAATGTTCAGCATCCCCGTGTGGGTGATTCTTAAAAGCCTCTCCCCCACCCCCATGCCCCAGAATTGTGACCGTTATTTCCTTCTCTCCATTCTGCACACTGGGCCATATTCACACACGAGACTCGCTTTTTCATGTCAGTGAACATTTTGACACACGTATATCCAGTGCCTTGTTTGACTGCAACAAGCAGCTGTTGTTTTAATTAGCAGTGACAGCTGACAGGTGATCAAGCTTCAGCCAAGTGGCTTTTCATGAAGCTGTTGCTTATAGGTAAAGTGGAGACTTGGACCTTCCAGAGATTGGTGGGCACTTCAGTAGCAGCTGAGGCGACAGGCCTGAAAGCCAAGACATAGCAGTTAGTCATCTTGGAAACAACCCAGGCAATGAGGTCCGTGGGGAAAGGCCCAGTGGTAGATGACTGGCTATAGCTAACTTCAATGTGTGTCTCTTGTCCTTTCAAGATCATTTTATATGCAGTATGTCCTGGTAAGGAACTGACAGCGAAAATCAAGGGCTGGTTATAGCGGAGTTCAGCACCTCTCGTATATTACACTGAGTAACTAAGGCTCATCATCTCCAGATGTGGTGAGGCATGCTATTAGCATCCCCCTATGCCCTCAGAAACCACCAGGCCCTCCGTCACTGTCATTGCTACCTATGCTTGACTTGAATGGCTACAAAATGCCAGCAAGACATGTTTCCTCTTTTCATTTGGTAATAGATGAGATCTATCATTCACACCTGTGTTTTAATATAGAAGTGTTTTCTGTTATAGAAGTTTATTTATCTAATGACCTGGAGACTGAGAGATCTGGTAGTAGCTTAGCATCTAGTGAGGAACCACTGCTGGGTCACAGCATAGCAGAGAAAACAGAGTATGTCTTCCAGGAAGAGCTACTGTAATTATCCTCGTAATCTATCCATCCATCTGGGCTGAATCCATGCACTTAGTACAGAACCTTCCTGGCCCAGTCATGTCCCAACGGCCCTGTCTGCTTCCATCTCTTAACACCATCAGCATGAGTCTGGGAAAGAATTCGCAAATGATAGCAGCCTACTGTTAGAGTTAGTGTCTTGCTATCTGCTGGATAGGAAGTTGTATAGATCAGGAAATTTTGGATTATAAAAGCATGAGTGTTCTTTATAATAATCTCCAGTGAGTGGTTTCCCGGATGACATCAGTGACCCACATCCTCCAGGGTCAAGCCCCCTTACTTGATATCCTTCCCCTGATCAGGAGTTAGACATTATAACTTGTATCTTGGGAAAGGTAAGTTATAGAAATTGTGTGGTTTAGTCTGAAATCATTTAACTTAGCCTTCCTTTCACTGAATGAATCTCAGCTGCCATCCTAAGCTGACCCATGTAAAGAAACACTTAAGAGGAATACAGAGTAACACTCGCATGACAGGCTTTTCCAGAGAAGATGCAACTCTCACCCCTCACCCCCACGACAGACAAAGTATGAATACCACTGAAGTCCAATTTGGTGAACCAGTGTGGTTTATTGAGGTTACTTACAGGACTATGGGTTAGGGGCTTCTTACAGGAGCAGAAATGACTCAAAGACAGCTGTATCACCAAAGCCCACCCCAGCATGAGTGACATCTCACAAAGGCTGGAAAGCTAGAGCACATTGCATAGCCTGCAGGCAGCTTGGCAGGTTGAAGAGAGGTTCCTTAGACTCAGCTCATTTTTGCCTCTTCCAGGCATCTGGGCTTGTCCCAGAGTCTTTGAAGCTTGGCTTGTCTGAGAGTGACCTCAGTGGTCTTTAGTGTTTATTCTTGGATAGTGAATCTGATTAGTTACAGGGACTTCCTAAAACTACTGAGTTGTTTGCCTCCTGTCTTAAAGAGCTTTTCTAGAGGATGAAATGTTTCAACACGAGAGGAAACAGTTAAACAATAGTAACCTGTGACACACAGCTAATCATCAGTCCATCAGCCCAAGTGAGCTCTAGTCTCAAAAACCTATGAGGGTCTTCAGTGAAAGTCATTCCCTTTGCCATAAACACAGATATATACTCATGGAGATTTGTATCCAGAGGCCCCAGCAAGACTGTGCTTGGTATTATGACCTATGAAATTGGAAAGGTAATGAACGTATCTTGCTTTCAGAATGAAATTCTGGGGTTATTTATTACATAGCAATTTGTGCAAATGTGAGGATATAATATGATCAGGAATTTAGAAAATTGTAAGTGTATGAAATAAGAACTCTTCAGAATCTTTTTATCTTGTAGATACTTTCATACAGTACCAGAAAAGACTAAAATATTCTAGCCAGTAATTCTAAATGTTTATTTCACTAAAAAAAAAAATTGGTAGATGTCCTAATTAGCTTTAACTTTCAACTAGACACATTAAAGATATTGAAGAAGAGATTTTCAATTGATGGAAATTTGTACTATGTATTCTTGGATGGCCCTGAATTTGCTTCATATTCACACTGGCCTCAAACTCCTAATCCTCCTGCCCCAGACTCTTCTGTGCTGAGACTACAAGTATGTACCACTGTTCCTAGACTCAGAAACTTGATAGAGAAGAGGAAGGCACATTTTATTTGACGATATCATCATAATGATATTGTGCCTAACCGAATGACTGCTAAATATCTTAGCTTTAATTACCACTAGGAAGAAGATACTTTCCAAGCATGTCTTTGAACAATATGAAATGTAAGAGCCGATTAGTTTTTAGCAATCAGATAGGGTAATACGCAGTGTATGGCCAGAACACATGACATTTTGAAACAGTCTGATTTCCTTGGCTTTGCATGTTCACACCAGACCTTCTGTTCCATAACTGACATTTCAGCTGTAGCTTTAATCCGAGTAACACAGGAACCTTACATTGCCAAGATTAGTTCTTTGAAACTGTCTCTAAGACATGAAAACTTGTGTAGCCTTGCTGCATTTATGAGTTTTTATAAAAATTATTCTAGCACACAATAATAATTCATCTTGCCTGAAGCAGCGATAGGGATTGTGACCTCAGTGTGACCCCCTTAAGTACTGAAAGTACGGTGAACAGCTGAAGTCTCACAATATGAAGATGGCTCTTATAAAGTCAGTTTGCATGACATCATCCAACACTTAAAAACACATTTGTGGTTTTTGTTTTTGTTTTTGGTACAGTAGCCCTTGCTTGTTATGCAGATGTGCCGCTTGTGCATACACTGGCTATCAATTTTATGGGAATGGTTGTTGTGTATTTTTTTTTAAAGACCACAGCTGTCACTCAATGTATAGACAGTACTACATTTCAGTACAATTGTTTGTGGTGTTGTATCCTGAGCATTGAATTTTTTCTGCTTCTAATATGTCTATAGTGAGTCCTTCGTTCAGTGATAAATATCTTTTTTCTCCTAGGACATATATAAAAGCAGAAGTTGGGTGTGGTGGTGAAGTCTGTAATCCTAGCAGTTGGGAGCCCAAGGCAGTTAACCTGGATTCATAGAAACTTTGTCAAAAGAGAGAGGGAGATGAGCAGTGGTGGCGCACGTCTTTAATCCCAGCACTTGGGAGGCAGAGGCAGGCAGATTTCTGAGTTTGAGGCCAGCCTGGTCTACAGAGCAAGTTCCAGGACAGCCAGGGCTATACAGAGAAACTCTGTTTCGAAAAATGAGAGAGAGAGAGGGAGAGAGAGAGAGAGAGAGAGAGAGAGAGAGAGAGAGAGAAGAGAAGAGAAGAGAAGAAAAGAAATAAGAAATAATAATGAACAAAATAAGCAGTCTCTAGATCCTTCTCTACATAAAATATGAACATTTGACTAATCTCAAGGCTCACAGCCAGTGAATGGCTCAAGAGCCTTGGCTCTAGGTCTTTAGACTCTACTATATTTCATGTTCCTGTTCAGTAATGAACACTGCATTGTATTGTACACTGCCTTTTCATTTTATTTATTGTACCAATGGCACAGGATCCAGTACATTTTCCCAACATTAAATGCGAACATGTCACCTGGCTTGTTAGCTACAAAGGAAACTTCCCACAATTACATGCATTTCGGGGTTGGGGGTGGGCAATGATACAGCCTTTAGGGCTGACGGTGAGAGTCATGTTAGCTTTAGTTTTTGGCCAGTCTGGACTCCTCAGTATGCATAGGTAATGTAGAACGACCCAGGAAGGTGTTGTACACCCAGAGTCTCCATCCCCACTGAGGAATTAAGAGCTCAGGGAACTTGAATATTACTATGGGCTGAAGCCAATAAGCTGGGGCAACTAGTGTACTGGAAAGTGACGTCATCATCATTGCATTAGACAGTAAATAAAGCCGCCACGTTGCTCCTTTGGGAAACACTATCTCAAGTGTTGTCCAAGACTCTGTGCTGTACAGCATTTTTAGAAGACAGCCAAAGAAGTAAGGACACCAGTGCCTGTATTCATAAAATATGCAGGATATAAGTGTTCTGCAGAGAACCATATTGCAACAGGAATGGTGTCCTCTCTGCTGTCCATGGCCACATAATGTGAATGTGTTTATAAACATCTTCTTTTTATAGCACAGATTTGTCTGGAGAATCCTTAGAGATACTATATCATGAAAATTTTCTCTAACACAGCCCTTTTCTTACAATAGAGCAGTGGTTCTCAATCTCCTTAATGCTGTGACCCTTTAATATAGTTCCTCACGCTGTGGTCACCCCTAGCCATAGAATTATTTTCATTCAAACTGTGGATTTGCAACTGTTATGAATCATAATGCAAATATCTGTGTTTTCGGATGGTCTTAGATAAGCCCTGTGAAAGGGTTGCTGACACTCAAAGGGGTCACAACCCACTGGTTTGGAACCACTGAAATAGAGGCACAAAGGAGTGACCTACTGTGTCTCAGTGTCAACTCCAAGCCATGGAATTACAAATCCAAATGGTCCTGTACAACTGCTAAAATATCCTTTCCAATTGAGATGACTTCAGTCTTTTTAGAGCATCTTCTGGGTTCCTCCAGAAGCACAAAGGCTAAGAGTATTTAAGATCACTTGAGAAAGGGATCCCAGGAAGCATGGGCTCTGGGGAAGCGGACAGAGATGGAAAGCATGGGTGGCAATCCAAGGTATGTTACCAAGCAGGTAGCTACAGGGAACAGCTGGACCATAACCCATAGGAGAAATCTCAGTTACTGGAAGGTGAGAGAAGCTGGACTGTTTATCAAGTGTTGAATCTTCTCATCCACCCTAGCTTAAGGTAATTGTGGGAACCGCTTGAGTCCTACACTTGTGCCTGTATTCAGGTAGACTGTGTTGACCAGAGGCATTTCAGGTGGAGTCACAGGAAGGAAAACATGTGGGGAATTTTGATATGGGAAGGGTTGGGTAGCCGCTACATTTGCTCCAGGTCCAGGACTCAGTGTCAAGGATCAGAATCCCTTTGGACTTTCTAGACTCTTAGACACCTCTGCATCAAGGTAAGCCCTGCAAGGCTGCCAAGGATACACACAATAGTAGTTTAGATAGGTTTATTTTGTTTTCTTTTGATATAGTTTAGTTGGGTTTCTTTTGTGCAAGTGTGCTGTATGTACACGGGTGTGTTTTCACGTATTCAGAGGCCAGAGGAGATCTGCAGGCATCCTGCTTTCTAACTCTCAGACTTCTTCCTTGAGTTAATTTCTTACTGAACCTGGACCAAAGCTATCCTCCAGCAAGCTCCAGACATCCTCCTGTATCTTACCTCCCAGAAAACACACACACACACACACACACACACCACAGTGCTCTGGTTATAGGTTACAGGCATGCATATGACCACATCCAGAATTTTATATGGTGCTAGTATCCGAATCCAAGTTCTTATGTTTATACCAACTTAGCTGTTTCTCCAAGTTCTCAGATGGTTTTTTAAGTGGAAAAAAAAAAAAAAACAGGGTAAAGAATCCTGAAAGAGGTGATAGAAGAAGCTGAGTCAGAGAAAACCTACAGAATAGAGAAAAAACAGGGAAACAGCTGGAGTAAAAGAGCAGTCGGCAGTGGGGGGACCACTAAAGGAAGCAGTCAGGCCTCACAGGAGATAGATTACAGACCCTGTGATGGGGTCAAAGGAGACTAAACCGAGGTAGACATAGCTCTTGGTTAAAGCATAGAACAGTGACTTCAAAGCCTTTGCATAAACAATGTTTTTTGAAGATCGTGTTAGTGGTTGTAGTTTAAATTTCTTCTGATTTAAAACAAATGCTACTATACGTTCAGCAGCCTGGCAAGATGAACATTTTTGTTTTAGTCACCACTATGACATTGCACATATGTATCCTAATTTTCAAAAACAGAAGTTTAGCCACATACAAAAAATTTGATTTGCTCCAGCCCCATCTTGAGAAACGCACTGATGCAGGGACCCACCATGAGAGCAATGATGCTCACATCAGAAGGAACCTGGAAGCATTTGTGTGAACTGCTTTAGAGCCAGTCCACAAAAGCCTGACAGGAGGCTTCCCAGAGGCCCATGGGTCATCTGTCTTCTGGGTATTAAAGAAGTGGAAAGAAGGGGGACACAGAGAAAGTGAGGCTCTGGCTCTCTTCTTTTCTTTTAAGGAGGAAGCTCTATCTCTTTCACATTTATATTCTTGCATGGTACCATTCGAGGCTGCCCAGATCGTGACTTGGCAGGCGCAGCAGTGTTTTGGGGCGTGCAAAATCCCGGCTCTGCAAAACCAGGTGAGTGCGAATGTGTATGTGTGAACGTGATCTCCGTAGAAGCTTTGGATTTTGGTGTAGCTGTCTTCTTTTGAGTTCTAATGCTGAGATAAGGATTTGAGCACAGACAGTTCATTTGGTAGGTGTTAGAAGTGGTTTCGAAGTCACTGGGACAGAAACATCTTAAAAGAAGGAAGAACTTACTTCCACTCATGTTTTTGGCAATGTAGTCTATCAATAAGTAGGAAGGCATGACAGCTGTGGGTGGTCAGTCCAGGACAGCAAGAGCCTGTAGCCTGAGTTGTTCACATTTTGGCAGATGAGGAAACAGCTCTGGCAGGAACTGGAAGAGGTATCACCTTCAAGGCTCATCCCAGCACTCTACTAGCTAGGTCACAGTTCTTGGCATCCTATAACCTCCCCAACAAGCTCTGCTGGCCAAGGACTAAAGCTCACACTCATGGTTCTTTGGGAGATACACTCAGTCACCTCTAACCTCTGGTGTGACTGTCGTTGGAGGCAGAGCCTTTAAAGCGGTGGCAAGCATGAAATGATGGCCTTGAAGACAGAACTCTACTCCAATAGGACGGATGTACAAAGACAAAGAGATTCTGGGAGTGTCTGTTTGGAGAAAGAGCCATATGAGGGCACAGTAGGAAGGACGGAACCCTTGAATGAACCAAGCCTGATGATAACTTGACCTTGGACGTCTAGCCTCCAGAATGACACAACAATATGTTGTCACCCCTGATCTGTTCTATATTGACTATCAAGTAAATAGGGGAAGAGTAATAAGTCAATAAAGGAATACAACCAGAGGTGCCCAGCAAGAGTCAGCTGAGACTCAGTCCTGCTGGAGAGCCTTGAGAGATATAGAACAATCTTCAGGATTGCTTCACAAAGCATGAAAAAGCTGAGGCACTTGTCTATAGGTGTGCTTTGAGGTTGATGGGCGCTTAACTCCCTAGTGCCACTGTCCTGCTTCCTGGGGTCCAGATACCTTCTTATAAGCAAGGCTTGGGATGCAAGGCCATGGTATATAAGGAGATGAGCAGTCTAGCTAATGTCACTGTCTGAGAATCCACAGGGAGAACCTGATAGGTGCTGACAGCTCCCGCAGTAATCTGAATTAAGTAGCCACACTGTCTTCTTTGAAGCTACTCTGCTGTTTATAAATTAGCACAGGTTTTAGACTAGAAATTCATCAACAGCAGCACATTTGTGCCCTCTGCTCGTATTGACTGGATGGGAGAGGTGATTTACTGATGTGTTCCCTGCTAGTTTGTGTTATTTTGGGAATCCCTCTATAAATAACATAGGAGTCTTGAAGTTTCAGGGTCTAAGGCATATCACACTGTGTGTGTGTGTGTGTGTGTGTGTGTGTGTGTATACAGCAGGTTTTTTATGAAGGCAAATGTTGCTTTGAAGAGACATTGTACAGGGGCAGCCATGGTGATATCATGGGAGGCCCGATAACCACAGTGAAGGGCCTGAGATCCTTGGCCTCAAGGTGCCTCAGTAGGCCCCTGAGCTTTGATATTAGTCTCCAGTAGCTTCTGTTTTTCAGCGTCTCTTTGTTGAGCATTAGCAGCTGAGGTCGCTCAAACATGGTTTGAGTACACCAGGCAGTCCCAGGGCAACAGCTGCAGGTGTTCCCCACATCCTACCTTTCACCAGATCACTACATCTCTTGTCAATAATTCTTACTACTCATGTGTTTGTCTCCAGATTTGACGGTTGAGGAGTTGAGGAGATTGTGCTGTTTCCCTGAATGGAAGGAGAATTGATTTTTTTTTTTCCTCTTCTGACTCAAACATAAGGTGTTCCTGGGTATATTGTATAGCCCAGTGACAATAATGGGGAAAAAAAGAACAAGAAAATAAAAGCACCAAACACACACACACACACACACACACACACACACACACACACACACACA
>NW_021620443.1:207356-208783 GCF_004785775.1 Grammomys surdaster | reverse complement strand
ACACACACACACACACACACACACACACACACACACACACACACACACAACACCAGAGCATCTATCTAAAGGATAAGTACCCTGATGTGGCTCGGCTATGGTCTGAGTTTGTCTTCTCAGGTTCCTGTATTTTAGTTTAATCCCCAACTGTGGGATTGGAGAATTAATCTGATCATGGTGTTCAGAGGCAAGGCTGTTGGACATTGACTAATGCTGGTTAATCAGGGTAGAGCCATCACTGAGTGCTGATTGCTTTGTAATAACAGGCAGAGGTAGAAGACACAGAATATCTTTTATCTTCTTTGCCATGTGATATCCCTTGACACCTTAAGATTCCACCAGCAAGAATGTCAATGTCACCATGGACCTTCAGCGGTGGACCAGGGCCACCAGCCAAAATAAACCTAACGTACTCAGCCTTCTACATAAATAGCAATACAAATAGACTACTGTATATCTCTATAGGAAAAGCCATTGTCTGGAATCTCAAAAGTCTTTAAAACTTTAAAACTTCTTCCTGAACTCCTTTGGAGAGAGCACTCTGGAGAGAGTTCTTTGTTTTGGTTATGATAGGTACTTTACTATCTTCTGTATTTCCTATAATTTTGTGGTTATGACCCAAATATCTTTTTAATTGTGTCACTTCTTTGGTTAGAAAACCATGGGCATCCTTGACCTCCTCCAAAAGGTTCTGGGATAGAATGTTTAATCCATGGATGGAAGTGGGTTTCTAATAAGTTATGAAGGACAGTGTCCTCACTTCCCCTAGCTCATGATGCTATGGGGGAAGGCGCTGCAGCAAGTATCCCCATTAAGGTATCTTCTTTCTCTTCGTGTTCCTGAGCCAGCACACCCTTCTGTCCTCTCACTTAATGCCCATGTGGCATCCTCATTCTATCCCAACTCCTCCCAGAAGCTTCTCCAGTATTACTCTGCCCCATGAGGAATGTTACAATCATAACCCCTCAAAGGTACTCCTCCCTTAATCTCAGGAACTTGTGACTGTATTACATGCTGCAAAAGGACTTTGCAGGGGTGAGTTAGGAATAAGCCTTGAGAAGGAAAATGATGATGAATTCTCCAGGGGCCCCCACTATAATTATATGAGTCCCGAGGGAGGATCACTGTCCAACTTATTCTATTGCTATGAAGAGATCCCCTGACCAAGACAGCTTATAAAAGAAAGCATTTAATTGGGGGCTTGCTTAATGTTTCAGAGGGTTAGTCCATAATCATCATACCAAGGCAGGAAGCATGGAGGCAGGCAAGCATGGAGGCAGGCAAGCAGGGAAGCAGGGAAGCAGGGAAGCAGGCAAGCAGGCAAGCAGGCAAGCAGGCAAGCACAGGCAAGCAGGCAAGCAGGCAAGGATGGAGGCAGGCAAGCAGGGAAGCAGGGAAGCAGGGAAGCAGGGAAGCAGGGAAGCAGG
>NW_021620443.1:137994-207346 GCF_004785775.1 Grammomys surdaster | reverse complement strand
GCAGGCAAGCAGGCAAGCAGGCAAGCAGGCAAGCAGGCAAGCAGGCATGGTACTGGAGTAATAGCCAAGAATTCCAATCTAATCCCCAAATTGCAGATGTGTATCAGGGGACTGGGCATAGCATGGGTTTTTAAAACCTCAAAGCCTACCTCCAGTGACACACCTTTTCCAAGGAGGCTATACCTCCTTCCTAACTGGGAACCAAACAATCAAGGATAGGAGTTTATGGCGGCTATTCTCATTCAAAGGACGAAGCCACCTTTCCTGGCTGGAGGAAGGGAAGCTATCAGAAACATGAACCATTTGCTGACTTTGGAGATGATGAAGTCACGTTAGCCAAGGAACATAGATGTTCCTTAACTTTGGGTTTCAAAATCAGTGATGATCTGATTAGTTCACATGCAAATGTGTTGGTGTTGGAATTTAACATTTTGTTGAGTGTGTGGTATGTGCCCATAACCCAGACACTCGGGCAGCTGAGGCAGAAAGATGATGAGTTTGAGGTCAATCTAGGCTGCATAGCAATGTCTTTTGTTTTTCATTTGTTGTTAATTTTTGAAGGGCAACAACAGCAAACAGGGAAGAAAAAACTATTTCTAGTTGTCCTTTCTTCCTTTCCTTCAAAGAATTATTAACTTCTGACTTTTAGTGAGGTGTCAGTGAGACACTTCAGTGACCCAAGGAGATCATCATTGCCTCTTTAATCAGGTCACAGTGTTAGAATATCATACAGACCATGAATCACTAGACAACAGGGTAATCTTGGCTACATGATCCCATGGAGGTTCATAGAATAAGGGGAACCCCAAGAGCTCTTTGAATCTTGGACAGAGCTGTCTAGCCAGAGGACCCAGACCATCCGTTACTAAATTACACAGGCTTGTTCTTCAAACATGGCCCATCTCTGATGTGAAAACTTTCAACACATCTGACACCAATACTCTGAGTCCTGGAAATATCGAAGTCAAAAAGTGGTACTCCTAAGGCAAACTCCCCAAGGTCTTACTTGCTCTCTGATGAAGAGTGGGACTAAGGAAGTCAATGCTTTGGCTGAAATTTTACATTTTAAAAGTCTTTTCTGTTAAAATATGCATGCAAGTGAGGACTAAACATTCTTTGGTTAATTGAAACTCTTGTTCAGTGGAAATCTCTCTCAACACTTTGGGGAAAATGCATAAAAGTGTGATAATTGTTAATGTTTTATTTGTTTGTTTGATCTTGGAAAAAGGGTCTTACTATGTGACCTAGGATGGTTTTGAATTTTTACTGTAGTCCAGTATTGCCTAGAGATCACAATCCTCCTGCCTCAGCCTCCTAAGTGCTGAGGTCACAGACAGGAGCTGCCATGCCTGGGTAATTTTGTTATCTCTTTTGAAAAGCACTTTTAGCAGATAGCTTTGATTTCACAAACATCCCATTTACTCTGCTACACACTTAGCACTGCAGAATGTGGGGACATGTTGGAATGGTGACTCTGAGGGGCAGAGGACCCCCGTATCAGGAAAGGACCTGTCTCCTGACTATGCTGTGCTTTCTAAGGTCATTTATCGGCTTGCAATGTATCTGTTTTTTAGATTTCAACTGATATTCTCGCTGGTAGGACTTTCTAGCTAATCTTTAACTAACATGGAAATGTAATTTTGCTGAATAGCTCTTTCTAGGACGTTCTGATTAATTGAGGACTGATTGTAGCTAACAGAAATGTCACACACATGATGATCACTTGAAGGTGGAATTCTAAGTGGAAATCTTCACTTTCCTCTTCAAATTGCTCTTGTTCAAAATGAATTCTACCCTGCTGCTAACAATTCAAAACAATGTGAAGTCTAAGCATTTTTAATTTTTGGAGCAAGCTCGCCTTTGAGATTTAAAGCTTCGTTGTAGCATTAACATCATTCTAAACATTTTTACAAAATGCACATTAGTGTGCTGAGCTCAGTCAGTCCTAAGTTCTATTCAACTCCGCATGGCTGCCTTGTCTCTCCCTTTAATTTAGACAGTTAGATGTGTATAGATATTCCCAGAATCCCAGATCACATTTCACTTAGAAGTAGGAGTGTCATATTGCTCCAATGTAGGTGATGTCTCCTATGAACATGAGCTTATTTGAATTTAATATCTTATAGTAGTATTATTTATTTGTTTATTGTGTTATGGGTAAAACTTAGGCCTCATGCATGCTAGTCAAAAACTCTTCCACTGAGAGAGAGAGTTCTACATTCCAGCCATGAGACTGACTTTCAAAATGTTCGTTCTGCCAGTCACTGAGAAGGTGTCAGGCCTTTAAGATTGTTTGTTCCCTCTTGAGTCAGAAGAGGAAATGAGACAGAGCATGTTGGGGAAGAAATCGCCACATCATCTTAAGAGCCATACAACTGTCCTTTTATACATGCCCATTAGAATTTCGTTCTGAAAATCTTCTGACCCCCTTATACAGCTCTTTGCCAATACTTGCAACCTTTGCTCTCTTTAGCAAACTCTTAGGAAGGTGAAACGTCCACCTGTTAGGACAGACACACTGTCTTGGTCTGAGGTTGTGCAGGAAAATCAGCCTCCATCACTGCCCTCAGGGTGTTTAGATTCATCCAAAATGGATGGCATAATTAAAGAGGAACAAAGCTCATTACTTCAGAGGACTATTTAAGGCAGCAAGAGATAATTTTTTAGCAAAAAGTCACTTTAGGGCAGGAACAGCCACTTGATCACTTGTAAGCCTCCTGGTGAGTCCTTGCTTGCAGTAAGTTGGCCATAAATTAAATTCATTAAATTGAACAGGATACATAGATAGATATAGACAAACATATCCATAGCCACAGCCACAGCCACAGCCACAGCCACAGCCACAGCCACAGCCACAGCCACAGCCACAGACACAGACACAGACACAGACACAGACACAGACACAGACACAGACACAGACACAGACACAGACATGGACAGACATAGAAATAGACAGACATAGACATAGCCGCAGACACAGACACAGACAGACAGAGACAGAGACGCAGACACAGACACAAACATGGACAGACATAGACAGACAGACAAGCACAGACACAGACACAAACACGGAGAGAGAGATAATGTGAGATCATACAAAGCACAGTTTGTCATTTCTACACTCCGAAGTTCATAATCTCCCCAAAGGCCCCAGATAACACCCCTTTCTTACCTCTTCTGACTGCTCATGGCTCCAACATTCCTTTACATGCCTCACACTGTCAACTTTCTCCTTTGGACATCAGCACCATCAACCTTAAAGTTAGCTATCTCTGGCTACTCAGGTTAGATTTGATGCCCAATTCTTATTCTCTTTGAGCGCTGACATCCAAATAGCTGCTGAAATCTCTGGAGTCCTTCTATCAATTCTCTTGAACAATTTCCCTATTAATGTCCTATACTCTATTGGAGCTGTTACCTCTCTGAGTAATGGTAATTTATGCCCAGTCTAACAAGTCACTCTTGAGTACATATGCCAAAGGAGTTTGCTGATATCCACTTTTGACTACATCATATCCTGACCTCACCTTGGGATTCTCATCCAGCATCCTTTACTTCACTGGGGCAAGAAGACCATTCATACTTCCCCTGCTACCCTACATCCCTACATACATTCCTCCTCTCAGCTGAGTCTTAAAGTCCTTCCATAAGGAACTTCTCCCTGTTTTCACCCTTCAAAACTCCTACAGTTAATGTTACTCAGGGATGTCAGTTGTAAGAACAGAAAGTGGCTCTAACGACCGTGAGTAGGATAAGCGAATTTATTAGAAGGATCCCAGCTAGTACTAAGACCAGATTTAGAACTAAGTGTGTTAGCAGCTGGTGGAGGTAACACTTTCCATCTCGCCCTTCTCTATCTTTCTCACTACAGCAACTATTTACACAACGCATATATGGTATTAGAAATTGCACCTCAGCTACTGATTATCCAAAGCAAGTAAAAGAATGTGTGGAGGCCACATGCAAACCCTGGGCCACTTTGTGTAAGATACATCTGTGGGGTTTGGTACCCCAGTGGGTCAAGAGGTCATGGAAGTAACCACTCATAAACATGAGGGGCAGCTGTTCTGTCTGAGTCCCACAGAAGCCCAGTGACCTCAAGGTGCAGGCTTGTCAGCAGACCCCGAGCCTCTGAAATCTGACTGGGGGAACATCCACTACATTACCTTACCAAGGTGGAGGTTTTGAATGGAGCTCTCAAAGAGGAAGGGGCAGGGAAAGACAAGTCTCAACTGCCTCTATACTATAGGAAGGTAGAAACGGGTATGGTTTTGCGAGGCATTGTGGGGAGAGTAGGGTGGATGAAACAAACAACTTTATAATGAGCAGAGTGAAACAGGAAGTTGTTATGGAAGGGCTAAGTGTAAGATGGCGTTGGAAAATGATTCATAGGGCTAAATACTGATGAAAGGTTGAAGGCTGCACTTTTTTCTCCTTCAATAATGAGTTATCAAAGACATTTTAATAGTAAAAGAATGAATATAGTATTAAAGTAGAATGGAGAACTTTATACTGTATATGGTTTTTTTTTTTTTTTTTTGATGAAACAAGCTTTTAAAAAAATATCTCCCATGGTAGGCCTTGTAGTGGATTGAATGGTAGCCCCAAAGATCTATTTGCCTATAGATAGCCTGTGAGATGTTGAGATGGTATCATCCTGGGTTAGAGTGTATCTTGAATCCAAGCACATGTCCTTAGAAAGAGAAGGAGATGATGGTCTTGGATTGGGGACTGGGCATGTTATCATGAAGCAGATATTGGGATGAAGTAGACACAAGTCAAAGACTGTTGGAGCCATGAGCAGCCAGGAGAGGGAAGAAAGGGATGTTCTCTGGAGCCTTCAGGGAAATTATGGACGTCAGAGTGTGGAAAGGACAAGATGCACTTTTATTCTCTCATCTAATTTGTTAAGGTAGACCCAGGACTCAGTCTTCTGGCATGTAAGGCCAGGAAGATCTTGGATGAGACTGTAGTGGGCAAGGAGAAAGGACAGCAGGAAGCAGTTTTAACAAGGTTAAGATGACACCGACACCCAGTATGAACGTGGGAAAGCATGCAGGACTAGGTGGAAGGCGCCGGGAATGGAAGAACAAGAGCTGTAGAAGCAAGCACACACAGCTCTGCCTCAGCCTTTTCACTGTCTCAGCTCTTGAAGATGTGCAATGGGCACTAGAGTTGATAGCTGTCCAGGTTCAGTAACAATCCGTGGTAAGTATTGCTGGGGCATAAGGTAAATGTCCAGTTCCTGTAGCGAAAATGGAAGGGAAGGCACAGTTAAATGTTTAAAAATCATGAACCACAAGAATCAGGTTTTGAGCTGGGCAGTGGTGGCACACGCCTTTAATCCCAGCACTTGGGAGGCAGAGGCAGGTGGATTTCTGAGTTTGAGGCCAGCCTGGTCTACAGAGTGAGTTTCAGGACAGCCAGGATTACATAGAGAAACCCTGTCTTGAAAAACAAACAACAAACAAACAAAAAACAAAACAAACAAATAAAAAAAAGAATCAGGTTTTGACTGGATGGGATGGCGGAGTTAGGATGCTTTATTTCAAGGGTGATAGGAGACTGGGAGATGGGTCAAGAAGAGGTTAAGAGGGGATCCAGTTTCTTCTGGGAGTTGAGGTAGATTATAGACCAGTGGTCGCTTAAGACCATCCTGCATATCAGATATTTGCATAGTGATTCATAACAGTAGCAAAATTACAGTTGTGAATTAGCGACGAAAATAATTTTATGGTTGGGAGTGACCACTACATGTGGTGGAACTGACTTGGGGCACATCTATAATACTGTACTGAAGGGCCACAGCCTTAGGACGGTTGAGAACCATTGGTCAAGGCTAAGCCAGAGGCTATGGGGGTGAAGAGCTGGCTTGAGAAGGTGATCAAGTATTCTAGCAGAGAGGACTAGCCTTCAGGGAGTGACAATAAACTGGAGTCCTTTAAGACTATACTTTAACTGGGAGTGGGCATACAGAAGACAGCCTTTCATATTGCAGAGGAAGACGGTTCAGTGATCAAGTACTCGCCATGTCAACACAAGGACCAGAGTTTGGATTCCCAGTGCCCACATACATGCCTGGTGGGTATGCTGCACTCAGCAAGTGGAGACAGGAGAGTCTCCCTAGCAGTCTGTTTAGCTATAGTAGCCAAATAATGAGCTATGGGTTCAAGTGAGAGCAATCAGAGAGAATACCAGATATCAATGGCTAGTCTCCATAAACACTAGCACGCACGTGTGATCATGAAGTCATACACACACACACACACACACACACACCACATAGGAACATACAGAAAATTCATTTTACAATGAAAACAAAGGCCACGTCTTCTTTGGGACTACTGCACATAGATGCTGCAGAGACAACCCCCTTACTGGGAGACAGAGGCAGGAGGAAAAAGTAAGGAATGAGAATGAAACACCTTACAACAAGATGGCGAACTTTTAGACAACAATAAAAGGCCACTTATTTGAAGAAAACTTGGTGGACCAGAGTTTGAGAAGAAGCTATTGGGTTTAGATGCAAGATACCATTGGGAACTGTCTTAGTTTGTATTCTATTGCTGTGAAGAGAAACCATGGGAAGGCAATTCAAATCTCTCTCGTCTTTATCTCATAGGTTTGAATGATTGGCCTATAGGGAGTGGTACTATTAGGAGGCGTGGCCTTGTTGGAGTAGGAAGTACGTCACTATGGGGGCAGGCTTGAGGCCTCCTAGTGCTCAAACTCTACCCAGTGTAGAATCAGTCTCCTCCTGGCTTCCTTCTGATCAAGATGTAGAACTCACAGCTCCTCCGGCACCATGTCTGCCTGCATGCTGTCATGCTTCCCACCATGGACTAAACTTCTGAAACTGTAGGCCAGCCCCAATGAAATATGTGCCCTTATAAGAGTTGTCTTGGTTATGATTCCTTCACAGCAATACAACTCAAACTAAACTAAGACATCTCCCCTCCACCCCCCACACCTATCATCTATGCCCTTAATTGGGGGCTTGCTTACAATCTTAGAGGCTTGGTCCACTATCTATATGTCAAGGAGCATGGCAGCAGGCAGGCATGGTGCTGGGAAAGTAGTTGAGAGCTATACTCTGATCCACTGGGCAGCGGGTAGAGAGAAACACAGGTTCTGGCTAAGTTTTTGAAACTTCAAAGCATACTCCTGGTGACATATCTCCTCCAACAAGGACATACCCCCTAATCTAAACAGTTTGCCAACTGGCATGCAAATATATGAGCCTAGGGGAGTCCTTCTTGTTCAAATCTCCATAGAGATTTTACACCCGAATCAGTGAGAGGAGTCTGAGGCCACTATTCAGAGCAAAAGTTTAAAAACTCTGTCCATATTGTCTTATTTATTTAGCACGAACTAATTTTAAGTAGGGCTAAACTATTGATTAGAGTTCTGCTTTCATTGTTGTAAAGCCAGATAACAACAAGATGAGGTCTGCAACAAAGGATGAAAAAGTTAGCATCCCTGACTGGAAGAGACTGTCGGGAATGCTGATTTTGTACCGGATATTTCCCAAGGCCCTAGTGTCAGGGCTATGTGCCAGCTGCTTTACATAGAAGGCAGGTAAACACCTCACGTGATACAACTGAGGAGGTTGTGAAACACCTGTGTAAGGTGACACAGTTCAGAAAGCCTACAGTCAAAGGCTGCTATGACTACAGTGCCCAGCTTCCTCAGGTTACTTATGCCTGGGAACTTCCTTCAGGGAGGGAGGCAGCCAGCGGTCTGGTCACTTAGGGTGAATTGTTTCTGTCTTAATAAGGAGGAGCCAAGAGCTAGGGTAGAATCTTATTAACATAAATGTGAGTTGCCCAACCAGAAAACCGAATTCATTTGAATATCAAGAGCTTCCTTTGGGGAATCTTAAGTGAAGGAGCTTGGAGACGAAAACATCTGGATTTCGGTGTGTAAGGCATGTGTTTCTTTCCCCCTCGCTCTAGGGTTCCAGCTTTCCAAGTTTGCTTACAGGTTAGCTACTACTCAGGACTGGGAGAGCGAGGTTTCCTTCTAAAGCTTTCTCCATCCTCCTGTACTAAAGAAGAATTCCTGGGCTCTAATAAGCTGGCCAGGGCGCTGCGGAGGCAGCGGAGGTCGGGTTTCCTCCCCCCCACCCCCGACTCCCCAGGAAGTGGTCCCGCCTGGGGGTGGGGGTGGGGCGATGGGGTAAAAAAGTGTCTGGATGGGAAAGTAAATAAATGCAAGGCAAATAAATAAAGAAAATACCCACAAGCAATTACTGGGAGGAAGTGACATTTTCATGTAAGTCACTTTTCTGACAGACGCCAGGCCTGTTTGGCTGAGAGTGCCGTGGGAATGCTGGGGGGGGCGGGGTAGGAAGGTCGCTGTAAGAAGCCAAGGCACAGCCCGGTGCGGGGACCACCCGGTCTCCTGGGCTGGAAGTGGCACCTCATTCTCCCTGGCAGCCCCTCCTGTACGGAGCCCAACTCCGATTTAGAGCGGGTTACGGCTTAAAGCCCGCAGGCGGCGCTTTCCCTAGGCCTGGCCGGGACTCCCAGGTGGGTCCCCCGCCCCGCGTGCGCCGGGCTGGGCCGGCCCCTGGGCGGCGTCACGGCAGCCGGGGAGGAGCGCGGGCGGGGAGCGCGCGGAGGCGGGCGTTGCGCGGGAGGGTCGCCGCCGCGGATCGCAGGCCGGTGCGCGCGGCCGAGCGGGCGGCGGCGGCGGCGGCGGGGACGACGACGCTGGTGGTTGGGAGGGCTCGGCGGCAGGCAGGCTCGGGGCTCCCGGGCCAGCGGGGTCCGCCGGGTCCAATCGCGTCCGCTTGGCGGCGGGAGGAGGGAGCGGTGCAGACAAAGAGCGGCATCTGGGCGGGCGCTGCGCGGCCGCCGCCCCGGGACTCGCGCTGCTGCCCTCCGGCCTCGGTGTGCACGGTGCAGCGAGGTAAGGCAATGGCGGGGGGTGGGTGGCTGCAAACTTGGGCGGGTTGGTAGAGTTGGAAGAGAGGGGCGGGCGGGCCGGGGCCGCCCGGGGAGGGCCAGGGAGCGCGTACCCCTGCGCACCCCGCCGGTGCCCTCGGCCCCGCCGCGGCCTGGTGTCCCCGGGCACCCGCACCTCTGCTACACACCTTCCTGCGAGCCTTCGCCTCCTTTAGCCTCGGGATGGCGTGGGGGTGGGGCGCCCTCCGCGGGCGGACACCAGGGACCGAAGACCGAAAGCCTGCGGGAACACCAGCGACCCTGGCCTGCGAGCGGGCGTGGGACCGAACCGTGGCCGGGTCGCCGGGCGCGCGTGCTTGGGAAGAATAGCCTGGGATCTGAGGGCCACAGCGCTAGGAAGCGGGAGGCTGCGATGGCCGGGGAGAACTTACTGTATTTAGAACTATTCGTGATCCGGCACAAAGCTGCTGTCACGTTCCATGAAGGAGGTACTTACCTCGGCGCAGGGCGCTTTTGTGCCTGGTTCCAGTCCCTGCGCCCGGTCCCGCATTTCCAAGACTTAAACCTCCTGAGCCAAAGTTTTTCCCAGTTGCTCTGCCCCCTCCCTCAGTTTATTCAGGGCGATTTAAGTAAGAGGTTCTGCAAGAATTTGATGTGTGACTTTTAATGTCTCGATGGCACCTCCCTTTTGAGCACTGTTAGCTTGGCATTGTGCGGAGAGGTTTGATTTGCAGAACGCTGTTATTTATATACAACAGCGATTCTCCTGGAAGGTGTGCGCGGGTGGTGGTTAATGGATAGCAGACGTGACTTACAGTAGTATTGTGAACAGCTTGGGGACACAGCTGGGCGCCAAGTGGAGTGGGCCCTGCCACCCTAGCCCATTCAGGTCGTCAGCTTCCTCTTCATTTCGCTTTCCTTATTTTGCTAACAGGTATAAGGCCAGTCTTGGCAAGTTTGAGTCTGTGTGTGGGATGAACAGGTCCGAGTTTGGGCTGGAGGTGTACAGGCCTGCTCCTAGGTTGACCCAAAAAGAAACAGCCCATTGGCCAGTGGGTGTGGCTTGCTGGTACCCTCCCTTGGAGACTTCTCTGCTCCTCACCCAATGCTGGCTTTTCTGCAGGGATTTTGAGGAGGAATGAGAATAATTTTGGGTGTGTTTCAAGGCTGGGTTTTTTTTTGGTATAGTTAACAACAGTGGTTTTCTAGTCTAAAGGTCACTACTTTATCAGAACATCTGAACGGTTCTGTGGGCACTCCCTCCATTCACTTTCCAAGTGTTTATAGATAGGAACTTAGAAACAGGACTTTCCTGCATGTGCCTGGTTTATGTAGTGCAGGCAGCCAGTGGACATGTGGAGAAGGTGCACTTTAGACAGTTAAGGTTTTACACCTTCTGGTCTTTCCTAAGTGACCACAAGGGACAATCCTATAGTAAACTTTCTTACCTCCTGGTAGGTTAGTGTCGCTTTGATGGAAGAAGGTAAAGATCCCGGTGATCTGGAGCGGGAATGAGAACTTTGCGCAGCTGTAAAGCTTTGAGTTAACAGCTCACTTGATCTCAGCGTCTTAGAAGTGCTTGAACAGAGCCCCAGGCTCAGGGTTGGAAGTTGCTATGACCTCTGGCCACCTGACAGCTGATGTGTTCACTCGTAGAGAGACTGACCCTTGTAAAATGGGTAGAGCTTATAAAAGGTGGTTCCCAGCTCCCTGTGGTCTGCTTTTAGTCCATTTCCAGGCTTTCAGTTTTGCTTTCCCCACTGGTCCTTGCTTCAGTCTTCTTCCTCCCTCTCTCTCTGACCCCGTCATATTCCTGACCTCTGTCATGTACACTGGGATACTGAACAGTCCTAACACACAGCAGCGCCCAGGTGCTTGAGAAATGTGCTTTCATCCTTGTTAAGTCTCCCCAGATCCCGCCTTGTTGGAGCAGACCGGATGACCCCTTGAAAACAACCGGAGACTCGCTGATTGCATAGCGACCTGGAGTTCTTTATTTGATCACTTGCATTAGCTTAATTTGCCCTGGCAAGACCAGGCTTGGTTGCTCTGTAGGACACACAGGCTTCTGACTGACTGGTTTTCAGTGTGCACTGGGGCCCGACATGGCTTGCGGAAATGATTTTCTGATGTTCAGAATGAGCCTTTAGGACTGAAGAATTCAAGACTGCTTGTTGCAAGTTCTTATAGGACGACTTGGGAAGCTTCCACTGGAGACTTAGGAAATTAGTTTTCCCGTCCGGAGGGACTTCAAATGTGGCTTTGGGATTGTTGTTCTTTCCTAAAAATGAGCGATAGGAACATTTCTCAGGGTATTTTTAAAGAACATAAGTGAAAAAAAAATGATGCCATTTGTGCTGTTATGTGTAAGTTAGGCAGCTCAGAAGGAGGTCAAAACAGCCTTTTACAACAAGCTATCAGAGGTATGCAGCCCTGGTGAAAAGACTTCATTTCTTTAGGCCATCAGAGTAGTGCAGTGTTTAAAAAGACTTATTTTTCAGAAATTCAATTTGAACAAATCACAGAGAACATGATGGGTAAAGCCTTCTTAGGGAATCACATCCCCTGCACCCCCATTCCCACCCACCTCCTGCCCTTTCCCCTAGAGTACACTTCCAGGCCCTGGAAGTGAAAAATGTTCTTTAGTTCGACATACCAGTGCCATGTTAAGGTCGCAGTGGTATTTCCATCTCTGACTAGTATCCTGTGTGAGTAGCCCAAGAGGGATCTGGTCCCTTTCCCAGATTTCATGGCTGTCTTAAATTTCATCTTCTTGAAGGGCCATTTCTCTTCTGTATTTCACCATCTTCTGTCTCAGCTAAGAGGCAATGAATGACTGTGTCCTGGGACCTCCAACAGAACTTTCTTGGTGGTTTTCTTTGGACATTTGTGCCCTTCTTACCAGTTGTCTTCATTATTTCTTACCCTGATGCAGGCTGGAAGGTGTTGATCATACCACTTGTTCCATGGGTCATGTGTGACAACACATTTCTTAATGCATTGTTGATTTCTGGCCTGTGTTATTGAGGTTGGTGATGAAACCTGGATCTTAGCCTCTGTTCAGAGTCATAGCCACCACACCACAACATGCATAGCTTGGTCCCTAGGATTTTCGAGATGGTGAGGAAATGTGATCTGGTGGCCTTTATTTGGTAAATTCTCTTACATGGCAAGTCATTTGTAGTTCTACAGTGAAACCTAGAAACAAAACCCACGAAATTCCTTTATATTCCCCTTTACACATCCTAAGGGTAATCTTACATAACCCTTTTGGTGCACCTGCATTGTGACTGCCCTTCGTGGAGCTAAACAAACAGCACCCTAGAGATCTGTGATGGGACTGAATGGTTTTGGTTAATGTGACATGTAGTCTTAACTGTATGTTGTCCTCAGACTTGATCCTCTGCTGCAGCTTCCAGAATGCTGGGATACATTCCAGAATACAGGTGTGTGCCTAGCTTGATGAGTCTTGATGGAGTTTTTAATAGTTGAGGCAGCCCATGTCGGCCTGATGTGATAGCTCTGGCCAAAGCTTTGGTTGTGTTGGTAGGAAGTAGTTCCTGGTTAATACTCCCCTTTCTACTGTTTGTATTTGGTAAAATTTTTAAGAAAAGAAGGTTCAAGTTTACTCAGAATTTAATTGTAGGTTGAAGGTCTGTAACCTGAAAATCTGGTCTGCAAATTTCATTTTTCTTTACAGCTGAATAGCATCCTACAGTGTATGTGCCACCTTTTTATTATCTGTTCATCTGTCAAAGGACGTTTGGGTTGTTTCCATGTTGTGAAAGGGTGGAAATAAACATGGCTGAGCAGGTATCTGAGGAGTAGGATGTCTGAGTCCTTTGGGCATGTGCCAAGGAGTGGGTCATATGTTAGATTTATTTTTAGTTGGTATGCTTTTTGAGGATTCTGCTTAGTGATAGTTTGCATTTACACCAAGAGTGAATAAAAATTCCTCTTTCTTCAACCTTACCAGCATTTGTTTTGTTGATCTAGGCCATTCTGACAACATTGAGATGAAGTCTCAAAGTTGTTAACATTTAAATTTCCCTAATAACTAAGGATGTTTAACACTTTTTGAGAAAGCATTCCCCAAATCAAGGCTTTCTGAGTACCAACACGATATGATGCCGTAAATGGAATATTCTACCCTTGACCTTGTGACAAATGGTCCAAATTCAAGCGGACTAGAAATACTGAGATTACACTCAGGTGCACATATCAACTATATATGAAACACGTGAGTTTTTTGTTTTGACTTGGATGTTATTTCCTTTAAGTGTGACAAATGCAAGGTAGATTGGGGTGGTAGTAAATAACAAATTTATCAGCAGGATAAGCAAATTATTTGCCCAGGAGTTCCAGTCAAGGGTGACATGTGTGTGCTGCACATACCTCAAAGGCTGACACACTTCCGGCCCCAAACCTGTTGGATGAGGAACATTGAACCTGTATTGCAATCTCTTCATTTAAGAGAGTTGTGGAAATAGATACGTAGGCTAGCCCGTTGTTAACAGAAGACCCAAACTGCCAGATGATGAGATAAGAAGATGTTAACGTAATTTTGTAGTTTACAAAGTACATTTTGCTTGCTCATGTTTAGTATTCTGCATAGAATGACATTTGGCTCTGACATCTGTGTGAGAAAAATGTCAGGGGTTGTAGATCGTGGGCTTAGGTTGAAGGCTTGTTACTCAGTGCCCTGTCACCTCTCAGAAGGCAGCAGGTTAGGCCACAGGGTTACTGAGTCCCAGAGCATTGTCATAGCCCTTGGGTGTTGTCTTAGTTACTAGTTTCTGTTGCTATGATGAAACACTATGACCAAAAACAATTGGGGAGGGAAGAGCCTGTTTATTTACTTTCTTATTTCAGGAGGCAGGAGTTGAGGCAGAGAGCAGGGAGGCGTGCTTCCGCTGGCTTGCTCAGCCTGCTTTCTTCTAGAACCCAGGGTCACCGTCCCAGGGTGGCCCCACCCACAGTGGACTGGGCCCTCTCACAGATCTGTACTGTGCTGTGTTTCAGGGATGCACAGATGTGGTTGGGGAAGTTTACATGTGGGGCCCTTGGAAGAAGAACCATTTGTGTGGATGGAGGCAGGCAGGAGATACAGCAGTGACTTTGTGTCCTTGCTTTGTTTTTAGGAGCCAGAGTTGCCTGGAAGGTCTCCTTGTGTCCAGGGTATTCATTCCTGCTTAGTGTATAAGTTTTGGTCTGCTTGGGCTTCTGTAGTGGAATGCTGCACTAGATGGCTGAAGCAGTAGCGTGAACTTTCTCAGCATTTTGGAAGCAGGAAGACCAAGGTGATATTGTCTGGTGAGGAGAGTTCTTCCTGCTGGCACTCTTGTCTTTCACTAGCACCTTTGTTTTGTTGTTTGTTTAATGTACTGTAGGTGTATAGAGTAAGGGGTCTCTGCTGGGCCCTTGTCTTCTTAGGAAGGAAGCAGTTCTATTAGATAAGGGTCCCATTCTTATTACCACCTTTAACTGTCACCTTCCTCCACTTACAATTTCTTTTAGAAGAAATTATATGTTTGCGAACATGTATGTGTCTGTGTGTCTCTGTGTAGCTGTATGCACATGAGTGCTGGTGCCCACAGAGTCCAGAGAGTGTGTTAGATGCCCTGAAACAGGAGGTAGTCCAGTTTTGAGCTGCCTGACGTAGGTGCTGTGAATCAAACTTGGCCACTGTGAGAGCAGTCTGAGCTTTTTCCAGTAAGCATCTCTCATCCCCAATATGAGAATATTTTGGAGACAGAGGACTCACTATAAATCTCTGGCTGGCTTGAAGCTCACTCTGTAGACTGTGTGGCCTCAAACTCACAAGTCATCTGCCTGCCTCTGCCTTCCAAGTGCTGGGATTAAAGGCATGCACCACCATGCCCAGCTTCAACTATCTTCTTTAATGTTGTGTTCGAATACATTTGGTCTTCAGCATCTGTGCGTTTGACCAATTGCAAAACTTTTATCTTAACTAAATACATACAGTTTTTTAAAGAATGTATTTCTTAGTATAGTTTCCATGCTATTGATGTTATTAGATGTTTATATAATCTAGAATGTATGGGATGAAGATCATAGGTGATACAAAAAGGTTTCGTAAGGTTACAGAAGTGATGAGAGCATCTGAGGATTTGGGAACTCTGGTGGTTCCAGAACCAGTCTTCCATGATACTGATGGGGGATGGTATCATTATTTGGAGGTTAGAGCTTCACTGTATGAATCTGGGGCTACAATTCCATCTGTCACAGTGTATCTCTGTCTTCTCAAATGGCTAGTCTTAGGACATACAGTTGCTTTCACCACCCAGGTCTGGAATCTGTTTATTTTTCTCTGCGGACAACTGCCAGGGATGGTTTTCAGAATAGCTAGAAGTAAAAAGAGACTGTCAACTTTTTTTTGAGTCTAGCCCTCAAATCCCGTGGCCGGTAAGCAGCACTGGCAGTTTGCTTTGAGGCTTTAAGCAGAGTGATTAAAGACAAAAAGGCTTGACTCTGTTCACTATGGACACTTGCCTTCACCATGTGCTTTGTTTGTGTTTTTTCTCTATGAGGACTCTCATAAATACATTGGAGAACATGGTGGGTTTTACATGAGAAGGAACTCATTTTCTGATCCCTCGTGAGAGTAAAAGTATGGGCTGTGACATGGCTCTTTGACAGGGCTGTGGTTCTTCGAGTCAGTGAGTGCTCTTCCTGGGCTGTCCATGGTGGCATTTGGTGAGATATATCTTGTGCTGTGTGTGTGTTTGTGGCCAAGGCTAGTCTATTGTTACAGGTGACCACTTTAAAGAGTGGGGCTAACCTGTAACCACTCTCCATCCATATAGATTTGTTCATTCATGGTTCCTTTGTTGCTTCATTATTTTGGTGTTTTCTCATTCTTTGTGCCCTAACACTCAGTTGAGGCCACCTTCTTGCACTTGGTGACTCTCTACTGCCCGGGGATCCATCTCTCAATATGTTCCAAGTCCCTGGTGTTACAGATGTGGACATACACACTCGCTGTTGCCTCTGTTCTCCAAACCCCACTCTCTCCTAAGCTACCGCTGTCTGTAACCACATACCCACAGCGGTTTGCTAACTCTGGTCAGGAATTGCTCTTAGACACTGCTGCCCATTGGGGCTGTTCAGGACTAGCCCTAGACTGCGGGGCTGCTGTGTAGCTGTGGTTTTGCATACAGTGCAGCAGGAGCCTGCCTTTTCTTTATGGGAAGAGAGGTTGTCTGCAGAAAGCAGGGTGAGTATGTGCCTTTTAACGCAATGTCTCCCTGTAAATTCCCCTTGAAGCCATTTTTTGTAGAGGCAGTGCTATCCCATTGAAATGCCGTGTGAGTCACTCACCCCTGTGAATGCCAGCCCTAGATGTAACTTTAAATGTTCTCAGGGCCGCATTAAAAGTGCAAAAAGAAACAAGTGCTACTGTCATGTTTTTCCTTACCCAGTTTGATTTACGAACATAATTAATGCGATTAGATTTTTTTAAAAAATTTGATGAAGTCTTCAGAATCCAGCATACAAGGTATATTTAACAGCACCTATCTTTTCCTTCTTGGTGCATTACAAATCTTTTAGAACTGTGTTTTAATTGTAGAGATTTAAATTGTCAACATAAATAAGATTTTACATATTTTTGATCAGTGCCAAGTACTTAATCTGTATCTAGGTATAGAAGCTAAAGTCATGTTTTTTGAGTGGTCTCACACACTTAAACACACACACACACACACACACACACACACATTGTAATTACTGTTCTAAGCATATTACAGACAATAACTCATTGAATTCTCACAAGACCCGAACACGACACTTTCTGCCTTTATTCTGGAAAGAAAAAAAAAGGAGACTGGGTTTGCTGGCTGAGATCACAGCCACTCAGTGGCTGGTCTGGAACTCCTGTTCTGACCACCGCATCTCTAAGCCAGGCCACCATACCTTTGTTAAGATATGTCCAAAATGCTTAAAATGGAACATAAACTTTCATGCTAGTTAAGATTTTGAGAAATGGTTGAAAGACAAAAAACTCATTGGTAGGGAGTGGAGCTTGGATGTAGATTCTTTCTGGAAACTACTTATCAGCCCCATTGTGAAGGAGGCTCTGGGCTTTGGAAGGATTTAATGAGTAAGACTACTTCAGTGGCCTTGGGGAAGTAGCTCTGAAGGGTTACACTGTTCTCCTGACTACTCCCCTGTGCCCATCTGACACGTGGGAAGGTCTTGAGGATTTCCAAGTTGGCTTTGGCCTTTTCTACTCGTAGAAGGCTGGGTTGCCTCCTAGTCTGCATTCTTGGAAGCAGCTGCTCAGAGTCCCTTTGGGAACTATGACACAGGCTGCCATTCCAGGAGAATGTGTGCTCCAGAGCTTTCCAGACTTGGCCTTTAGTGTTTGGAGGTTACCGGAGTCTTGGGAAGCCTTTTTCACGAGCAGAAAGTGCCTGGAAATGATACAGTCTGCCCATGTCTATCGATTTTCCTTTCAAGGATGTACCTCAGCTTCATAATGAATGAATTTTGGCTGAGGATTTAAGGATGTCTGTAAGTCAACAAATAGTTTAATTATATCACTTAGGAGTCTGGCTGCAGAAGCATGCTTGCTGTCTTTTTTTGCTTCCTTCTGTCCACTGTGTCCATTTTATGGCTAATCACTTTATAAACTTGTATCAAGCCTGTGTGTGTGAGGAGGGCCAGTCAGAACTGATAATAAATTGTTCTTATTATTGCGTGTGATAGAAGCCAGCTTGCTGTTGATATAAAAGCCACAAGCTACTTTAGTATTTTTTAAATTAAAAAAAAACAACTTTTTTTTTTTCTTTTAAAGCAAGAAATAAAAGGATTCAGAGAGTTACGTTGGAAAGTTTTCAGAATCTTGGTAGGTGGATCAGTGAAGTTAAAGAAACAAACTTAGCAGAATCTAGCAGGATAGATAATACATTGGGTCTTTTCTGTCTATTCATTTCTCTCTTTCTGTGCCTTTGGGATTCCCCTTCATTTCTTCACTCTTGTGTTGTACTCTGTTCAACCACTGGGCTTTTCTATATGGTCTGTTCACCCGGGTGCACACACTACCCTTTATGTCCTTTTGTTCACAGTCTCCCTAGGATCTGGCTTGCTTGGCTTTATAGATCGACTCTTATCCCTCTGATCAGTCCTCTGCTTTGCCTGGGCAGAACTGAGGCCTGTTTGATGAAGTGCCTGTAGGTCAGGTGTCTTGGCGTTCTTTTCAGACATGATTGTGCCTTGTACCTGATATACTCAGGCATCCGGAGAAAAGCTCATTCGTCTTCTCTTTTCACAGCTATGTTTAGTGGGTCAGGGTTTCCATGCCTGAGGGAGAAAATATGTTTTAACATCCTGCATATAAGTACATGCATGGCTTCCTATCCATTTGGGGATCCGATTTGCTATTAGATTTGGATTGGAAAATAGAGACAATCCACTTCTGCAAATCCAAAGTCACTTTTTTTCAAGGTTAGTATCGTGAAAACTTGATGGAGGCTTGAACATCCTTCACCCATGTCTATAAAACTCACTGATTCTCAGCTGAGCAACTCTCTTGTGCTGACATGTAATGTCTGGAGATACTTGTCATGCTTAGGATACTACAGGTGGATAGTTGGTACAGGCTGGCTCTTACAGTCCTGTAATATCTGCACAGCCAAGAACTAACTGGCTCAGAGTACCCGTAGTTAGTCAGCCTTGGGGTGAATGAATGCAGTTTTCTCCACATGTGTTTCTTTTAGTTAGTGGATCTCGCAGTTGCTTTTAGGAGACCAATTTGAGTCAACATAGTGAAGATAATACATGTTTAGAACTCCTGAACACCATTTGTACATCTGTGCCCTTAAATATGCAAAGGAGACACTTCTATGTAATTGACTCTTTTTTGTGTGTGGAATAATACTGAAGTTTGTCAGTCTGCTTCTCTGGGTCCAGTCAGCATATTTGTACCACATACCTAGGGAGAGCTGATTGTTGCATTGTGACACCTAGCTGAGAGATGAATAAAGTCCATTGCTCTCAGAATCCCCACTGAGGTGATAGGGGACCCTTAAGCAGTTGCTTAAGCAATGGCCGATCAAAAGACATCTATCTGTTTTCTTAGAAACTTTACACTGATGATTATCCAGAGAGATGTATTTTGTTATTACCAAAGTTCATGGGCTTGAGGGCTCAACCTGGCTTGTTTCGAGCTGGGCACATGCGTTAGTGTTTGAATGTTTGATGTCTGCTTTGTATGGGCCTTACCCTCTTCAAAGAGAGAACACAAATACCACAAATTAGACCTTAGGAAGGAGAAGGAAAGGGAAAATTCTAATTTGGCTGTTAGTTGCTGACTCCCAGCGTCTACACAACTACCGATTAGCCAGCCTAGGATATGATGACTGTCTGAAATTTTTCCCTTTGTAAATAGGCTCCTTCTTGATCAAGCAGGGGAAAAAAAGGACCCTAGGAATGTGGAGGAGGCTTGCCAGTTGGAGTTGCCTTGTCTTCCTAGCTGTCTTGTGTTGATTATTTCCTGTCCTCTTCCTCTTTTGACCGAATTTCTTATCACCATTCTTCCTGTGCTGTTACCAGGATGAATACCATAGCAACACAGTGAAATGTCAACATTCTGAGATCTCAAATGTATAGCCTCTCTTTTCTCTGGTCCTATCTCAGGTAGCTGAGGATCCTCTGGAAAGTTAATGGTGACTCATGGGGAACACTGGGAACATCTGACGTTATGTGGGGCTGAGCCCCGTATGTATGTATCTTTTTGCTGCCTGTAGGCTATTCAATGGCATTTCTTCTTGGTGGGTGGGTAGAAGGAATCTTCTGTTGTGAATTGAATGTTTTGTAGATGAAGAAAGTATCCAAACTGGTCCTTGCATTCCCAACCTTGAATGGGTCAGAAGAGAGAGAGCTTCAGTATGGGGATGCTTCTTGAAAGCTGCTGGCCCTGCACTCCACTGTGGCTTGTCTCCTTCTGCCTGTAAGCATCTGCCTTAGGTGGGGGATATTTTGGCTTTTCATTATAATTGGAACTGTATTAAGTTATGTTATTCTGAACTTGATTAATCGATTTATCTCAATTTGAATGTCTAAAGTCTTGATTCATATGCAGAGTAGAGATTCTTTGCTCCTGATTCTTTGCTACTGACTTGGCTAGTTACAGAGTTGCGTTTTAGCCTCTCCTAATACTATTTTGTGTTTTGTGAAAGAGGTTGCCACAGTGTTTCTTACAGGACTGCCTTTGAGGCTTTAATAGTTAGTGTGATGTAGCCCTTGCTTGGTAGAATGTTTCTTTCAAGAAGCATGAATAAATGATATAGGTGGCAGATACAGGGCCCTGCTACTTGTATCAGATCCCCCACTGTGGTTAAGGCTGGAAGTGGGTGGGTGTAGAGGTGACAAATCCTGTTATTCTTCAGATCTCTCCTGTGTGGTGGACTACTGTTGGGATTGAATCTTGAATAAGCAATGTTCACTGCTTGAATATTTATTGATGCCACCTGTGTGCCAGGGCTGTAGGAGCCAGGCAGAGACCTACTTTCAGGGAGCCTGTAAACTAGAGATTTTTTTTTTTTTTTTTTTTTTGGTCTATGCTCATTTCTGATCTTTAATCACTATCTCTACACTTGTGTGAGAGGTGACACTACAGAGTGTCTCCCCCCCCCACCCCCCAACACCAGCAGAAATGTAGTTCCAGTATCTTGGAGAAGGATAAATCTTTCCCAAGTTCCTTGGAGACAGAAGCTAGAATGGCCGCAGTTGTTCCCTGGTGTGGTTACAGACATCGGTGGGTGCCTCCGCATCCTCATTCTCTCATGTAGCTGTTTCAGGGATTCCGATGAAAGTCAGACCATTTGTTTGCTCACAGTAGACTCTTGTTTTGGGGTTAGCTAAACCTGTTCTGTTCTTACAATCAATGTAAACTCTGCTTGTCTGTTGCTTATTGACTTTTAAAAAAAATTAGTAAAACTACTTATTGCAGGTTTTAGCTGAATATTGCATTTAGATAGCATTATTTCCTGTTTTGGTTGATAATGGTATAAGTGCATTAGCTCACATTTTATTTTTGTTTGCTTTTATGTATGGTTTTGGAGACAGGGTCTCACTATGTAGCCCTGGCTGACCTAGAACTCGATATGCCGACCAGGCTGGCTTGGATCTACCTGCCTTTGCTTCCTGAGTGCTGCAATTAAAGGCATGGGCCACCACAGCCAGCTCATGCCCACACCTTTTAATTTAGAGAAGATTATTCAGTCAAATTTCTGGGGTTTTTTTGTTTGCTTGTTTGTTTTCGTTTTTTTCCCGAGCAATGGATGTTTCAGATGAGCCCTGTTCAGCTATGGCAAGGACTTGTTTCATTTTTTTCCTAGGTCTGATTTGGAAAGTACTTCCTTTGAAATTTAAACTGCTTCTTACTCTAGTTTGGATGTTTCTTTTTGCATCAGGTATTTGTAAGTGTAGTCTTACAGACTGCCAATTTCTCAATCCAGTGCCCAGATCACAAAGGTGGTCTGTGAGGTATTTATTATAAAACTTTTCCAGAGGTGGCTAGATGTCAGCCTTTATTTTTAAGTTCTGTTTAGCTTAGGAAAACAAACCAGCATTGCTTTTCAATGTAAATAGGGTCTTGGTTATTTATGCTGAAGCAGCCCTCCTTTCCTGTGGTTTCAGATGCCATGGATTATGGTAAAAAGGCTTTTGTGAAATACTAGAATTAATTAACGATAGAGTGTAATTAAGGCTTCATGTTTCTCTTGAAGTTAATTTGAAAGTAAACCTAGTTTAATTTGGAGATAGGAGGTTTGTGACGGATTATAGGTAGAACAATGCTGGGTTCCTGGTTTGGGACCTTGAGAAAGAGAGACTTTGTATTAAGTCCTTGTTCAGTTTCATTGAAAGTTACAAGTTTGCTTATAGGTTCTATTTATCATTTTATGTATTCAAGCACACACAGGATGTTTTGTCCGATTTCAGTAAGGTAAAAACCTCATTCTGTTTTATTAAGCTGAGCTGTAATGTTCTCCCTCCCTCCTTTTTTTTTTTTTTTTTAAATTTAAAACATGAAACATTTTTAAATTAAAAAAAAAAATGCCCTGTTTTTTTTTTTTTTTTTTAAAGTTAGTATAGAACTCAGGACCTAGAGCCCAAGACCTTGAGCTTACTGGGCAGAGGCCCTTGCACTGAGCAGTATTCTCGGGCCTTTTTTTTTTCTTGAGTATTGTGATTCACCAGCTTTATCAAAGTACAGTTTGTTGCTGTTCAAAGGCCACCATGGTATTTTGAACATATGTTTTTATTTTATATTTACATTAGCATGCCCCTCACCCTTCAGTGATCTCCCTGCATAGCACAAGCTTGCTGTGACTTGGCTATGTAGCCCAGGCTTGAACAGATCTTCATGCCAGCTAGGCCTGTGGGCTTGAGTTACAGGTGTGTACCACCTTACCCATGTGTGCATTTTAAAATACTTTGTAAAGTGACTGAACATACCCAGCACCACTTTTCCTCACTTCATGATCTGGCATCCGTATAGGGCCCTAGTCGTATTTAATGATCAGTGTTGACACACGATGTTAACAAAAGCCTGTGCTCCGTTTAGATTTATGTAATTAGTTCTTAACATCTGTTTTTCTGTCCCGGGACCCCACATTGCTTTTAATTCTGTCATCTTGGATTCGGCGGTCTGGCGTAGCTTCCAAGGCTGGATTCTGGTAGTTGCAAGCACTTTGGGCAGGATTTGAGCGTTGTTTAGTTTCCTCATGATAAGATTGGGCTCTCAAGAAGAGAGGCGAAAGCTCCATTCCCTTCACATCACAGGTGCTGCCCTGTTTCATTTTTGTTGCTGTGCTAAAATATCCTGACATAAACCAACTTGTGGTGGGGTGGGGTGGGAGATGTATTTTAGCTCTGATTCAAGTCATAATTCTTCATTTTGGGAGAGTCAAGGCTGGGACTTGAGGCAGTAAGTCACATTCTCAGGAGAGCAGAGAATCAGTTCATGAGTGCTTTCTGCACAGCACACTGATTTTTCACCGCTGTTCAGGGCTCCGTCATGAAATGATGCTGTACTCGTTCAGGGTGGGAATCTCAAGCCAATTAAGGAAAATCTCCCACGGGTTTGCTTACAGACCAAACTGTCTAGGCAGTCCCTCCCTGAAACTTTCTTCCCAGGTGGTTTTAGATTGTGTCAAGTTGACAGTTACATACCATAAGCATAGTTTGCAACTGTATGCTCACCTCGCCACCTGGTTGAGATACAGTTTTCTCTAATGTTGATTTTTCTTCCTTCTTTCCATCTCTGGTCTTTGGGAAAAGTCAGCTCTTCCACCTGGAGTGGTTGTTTCTACAGTAACTGCTCAGAACTCTTCATGGGAGATGATGTTCTCCTTGCAAGAGACAATTTCAGTGGCCATAGAAGGCATGGCAACATGGCTCCTTGGCACTGTGGTGGAGGAGGCGATAGGGTGGTTCTTCGGCATATGGCTAGAATGTGGTTTCCAGATATGGAGAAAAAGAAATTCTCTGGGCTTGCTTAGGACTTAATGACTCATTCTTCTGAGGCAGATTGGTCAGAAATCTGGTGAGATGAGTTTCCCAGGTGATTCTGATCTGTACGGGAAGTTGAAGGTCTCTGCTATGGATTAGCGTCCGAGCCCTTCTCGTAACTTGGCTTGTGTAGAGGCCCGGTATGTTCTGCTGTATGTTCTGAAGTCCTAAATTCTCAGAGCGTGTGCTGGCTAGTCTTAGGTCAACTTGACACACAAGGAGTTATCTGAAAGGAGGGACTCTCAACTGAGACAAAGCTTTCCCAAGATCCAACTGTGAGGCGTTTTATTAATTAGTGATTGATGGAGAGGGCGGAGCCTATTGTGGGTGATCGCTGTCCCTGGGTTGGTGGTCCTGCGTTCTATAACAACACAGGATGAGCAAGCCAGTAAGCAGCACCCCTCCATGGCCTTTGTGTAAGTTCCTGCTTCCAGGTTCCTGTTTGAGTTCTTGCCCTGACTGCCATCAGTGATGAACAGTGATACAGAAGTGTAAGCCAAATAAACCCTTTCCTCCCCACTTGCTCTTTAGTCATAGTGTTTTATTGCAGCAATAGAAAGAAACCGTAAGTGCCCCCTCCCGCCAGTTTCTACCACCTTGGTCTGACTCCCTTTATATGAACCTGTGCCCCTTCTTTCTCGATAGCTGCACTTCTCAGTTTGATGGTTTCAGATTTGCAGTAGAGGAAGAAATGAATGACAGTTCTGAGACCTACTGTGGAAAGGTCTGGGCCAAGGAAGGGAGACTTAGCAAAGTCTGTCAGAAAGTTTTGTTTCAAGGGAGGGAGGGAACCTAGACCCATGTAGACTGTGTTCAAGTAAGTCAAACCCCTAACAAATCTTTAGTTTGAACCTTATCCAGTGGCTATGCTTGCGATAGCTTTACAGCTCTCAGGCATATCCCTTGGTTGAAGTAGGCTGACAGTGACCAAAAATGGTTCTGCAACCTTGGGATCTAGGTGGTCCTTGTCTTGGGTATTGCTGTGGAGGCTTAGGGTGGGCACAGTGATCCAAATCCAGTGTTGACACCAGGTATCCCTAGACATAGAGCTGGCTGGCTATATGATATACTAGTCTGCCCTGAGCCTGCTCTGGCTTCCTTTCCTAGCCCACCTGCTGAGCCAGGGTAGTCTCCTGTCTCAGTGCTGTGGGAGTCTTTAAGTGTGCTTTGGGCAGCAATAGGCTCAGAAGCTGGCTTGGAAAACATCTTGAAGACAGTCTTTTCCTCTCTTGACTTTCTGATAGGAAGCTCTAGAGCCACCTTTTTTGTTGTCGTTGTTTATTTTTTTTAATTTGCTTTGTTTTTGAGGGAGAAGAGTGCTTGGCCATTCTTTTGAGTATCTACAAGGTCATAGTTAAGGCCTGTGAGTTCTGTTTCTCATTCTCCAGTAGTGATATCCTTTGAGTGTGAGGTCAGGAAACAAGTTAGTCTTCTGCATCTCCAGTGAGGTTACAGAACCTCATTGCATCCATTTATGTGACTATAACTTATGACACTGTGTTTGTGTATTAAAATGCCTAAATATAAATTCAGTGATGTTTTTGAACTTCTTGTCTTTTCAATCTGTGTTTCTGTTGTAGTTGATGTCCATTTTGATCTGCAGATATCACACACACACACACACACACACACACACACGACAGACAGACAGACAGACAGACAGACAGAGACTGACTTGTTTTAAACAGGCTCTCACTGATTTACTAGCATAGGATTCAAACTCCTGGTCTCTAGTAATCTTCCTAAGTACTAAAATTACAGGTACGTGCCACTGTATCTAGCTACATTTCTGGTGTTATTTATTTAGTTTTTATTTTATTTATCTATTATTTGAAACAGGTTCTTTTTATGCAGCCCAGGCCAGTTATGTAGATGAGGCTTGAACTCACAGAAGTCCGCCTGCCTCGGCCTCCCAAGTGCTGGGATTAAAGGTATGAGCTGTCATACCTAGTTCTGTCTGATGTTTTTCTTAAAGAAAGATCAGTACTAGTTAGAGATTACAGATAGGAATTTCAGTGGCTTTGTGTGGATGTCACTAGACTCCACGACATTTATGGGGCTGGGGACATTCAGGGCTGCCTTGTGGAACTGACTGCCTTGGGGCTTTCCTGTCACAAGGCTGGTAAAAGCATCAGATGCCTTTGAGAGTGAGACTGAGCCAGGGGTTTCTGCTGTATCTCCTTCCTTCAAACTGAGGGAGGCCTGGCCTGAGGGTGTAGCTCCAAGACATCCTGGGCAAGTGTCAGACTGTGAGCTCAGCCTGTACTCTCTCTTCTCTGAAGAGGGCCTTGTTTCTGCTCCGGCCTGAGTTGAGATCTAAAGGTTTGTTAAATCAGTGAGAATCAGAGCTGATGTTGTGTAGAGTTCAGAATTATTTCTTAGAGAAGACTTAGCTTATCCACACCCCTCTGCTGATAACTTCACAGGAATGGACTTGTGATGAAAAACAAATACAAAACCAGGCATTTTTGTTTTGATCAGCTTTTATTCATATATAGTATTTCCTGTAAGTGTGACAGCTTTTATTCATATATAGTATTTCCTGTAAGTGTGACAGCTTTTATTCATATCTAGTATTTCCTGTAAGTGTGACTTTAGTGGCACAATCCACAGCCTTTGCAATTACCAGAGAGATAGCAGGAATTTCCCTGTGATCCTATGGTGGCTGTATGCTGAAGGCTTTCCTTCGATTTCCTGTTAGATCTGCCAGTGTATCTTGCTGTTCTTTGTGTGCCTACAGAAGCCCCAAGATGACCTGTGACCATATCCCAAAATTAGTTTGGAATACTGAGTTAATAACTTACGGTTATTTAAATTGCCTAAAACCAAAACCATTTACAACCTGAAAGACTCTTGAGAAAGTCTCCAGGTCTCAGTGTTGTGCCCCTAGAGAAAGGGGACATGGCATAGAAGGACAGACCTGGCTGGGACAAACATGATCCTACATTCTGATGATGTCTTTGCCACTGGCCAAAGGCAGTCTACCTAGGCCTTATAGGAAAGTAACTCATTTTTTTTTTTAACCTAACAGAACTCTTTCCAGCCTTGCAATGTGTTACCTACCTTCAAGTATATTCTGTTTCTTGGCTAAAAACACTAATGTAAATTTGTTTTGTTTCAGTGGTAATTTTATTCTGTTCTGGAAGTTAGGTTGGGTCCTTACAGCCTTGTGATGATGTCTAGGAACAGAAAAATATCAGTATCTTTAAAAGACCTCTACATTAAGGCATTCTGGTTCTCTGGTGTTCTGTGGCAAAGCAACCCTTGGAGCTTTTGACCGGTGTTTAAAGAAAAATGCTGTGAAAATTCAGTGATAAGAATTGGCACACACATTGCTTGCACTGGGCTTCCGTGGGTGCAGCACTGTAAATACCAGGGGTGAGAAACTTCCTTTAGTGATGCCTCAAAGGTGTGTTCTCAAAGCACCACTGCTGCAGCAGTAGGAGCTGATATTTAATGAGTACTTAACAGGGCTGAGCATTTCATACCTGTTGTCTGATTTGATCCTCTCTACAACCCTACAAGGCTGTCCTTATCCTTGTTCAACAGATGAAGTGGCCGGTTTGAAGAAGCTAAGCAATTTATCCGAGTGTTAGTCTTGGCAGCTTTACTCTGGAGCATTTTCCTGTGGGTGTGTTCTATTTGCACGCCTCTGCCATGATGCTTGGCTTGGCATTGGCCACAGTCACGATGTTGCATGTGCATTCTCCAAATTAATGGACGATGTGTGGAAGACATTCTTAATTATTTTAAGCATGCAGTTTGAGTGGACACGCTCCCCTGTCTGTGGCTGTGAGTTCCATGTGTTTACCTGTGGCTACCCTCCCAGGGCTGCTGCTTCAGGGTTCAAGCACAGAGCACAGTGAAGCTGCCTCAGAATCTAATAGCCATTCCTGTCTGTCTGGGAAAGAAACCAGTTCTGGTTGTCTAAAGAGAAGTTCTCAGCTTTGCCAGGCAAAAAGATCTGTAGGTGCAAACAGAGCTCCAGATATTTTATTGAGACCCAGATTTATCCCTTTTCTTTTCCTCCTTCCCTTCTTTTCTTACTTACTTATTTATATATTTATTTATGCATTGTTTTGGATGGAACTGAGGGCCCCAGGTATGCTAGGCAAGAGCTCTACCACTGAACCACACCCCTAGCCCAAGACCTTGATTTCTGAGACAGTTTTTTGTTTTTGTTTTTTGTTTTTTTGCACTTTTTATTTATTTGTTTCCTGTGGTATGGATTTCTTTGAATAGTAAAGATGACATACTAACTTTATTCTTCTTTATTGAGTGCTTGTCTTTATTGTTCTCATTTTTTAAAATGCATGTGTTGCCAAAATGAGCAGAACAGACTCCTCAGGACAGTTGTGAAGAAGAATCCCCATCTTGTAGACTTGCTGTTCTCAGCTTCGTGTTTGTAGCCTTTGTATCTGTGACACTATGTATAACTGTATAATCTTCTCAGTACACTCATCTCTCCATCTCACCACTAATCTCTGTAGTAATTTGTTCCCCGGTAGTGCAAGATAAAGGCCTATTCCTTGTGCAAGCTGTCTATAGAGTTGGACATTTAAGCTTTCACTCCAGTAGACCTGATGTCTCCATATATTTCTCTGCAGCAGAATCCCATTCTTGGCATAAATTTTCAGAGGAGATTGCAGAGTTTCATGGTATGGTTGTCTTACGGCTCATGATTCATTTTGCTGTGATGTACCATAAGATTCATACCGGTTTTCAGTAGCCTAGCTGTAAGTATTACCCAGGCTGTGCTGCCTTGGAAGTTGGAGTGTAAATGGCCCCTCCAGAACAGCATTAGAGTTCATCTCCCCCAGAGAACGATCTTGTCTCAGAATGATTAATAACAACACTGCTGCTATTTTCAGCCAGCTACAATTTGTCCACTCCGTGACTCTGTATTTTTAGAGTTGGTTTCCTCTTAAGCAGTCCTTGAATTTCAGAGGTAGTACTCAGACTTACTGACTTAGCCCTGCTCCTGTTGGTCCTCATGGCCAGACCTACTGCTTGTTTACATGCATATGGCCCATTCTTTGAAGGGACTTCCTGATAACAGATGCATCACTCTTAGCCGTGGCATGTCCTTTTCTTTTAAGAGTGACTGTTACCCTTGTTGGTAGGTTGTTCATTGGAGCCATATTTGGGGCACAGAGTTAATGGTAGAGTTGGATTATTATGCTTTTAGTCAGTGGCCAGATGAAAGAGAGACCTGGGTGTTCCTTTGTTTAGTTACTCATTTGCTACACACAAACATCACCTAATGGTGGTGGTGGGGTGTTTGAGAAATCTGTCATGTGATTCGTGTGACAAACCTAAATGGGACAGGAATACTAGACAAACATGTTACACACCTGGAGGGTGTGGACGTGCGCGCATGCATGTATGTGTGCGTGTGCGCATGCGTTCGTGCATTCGTGCATGTGTTCTCTTGTTTGTAGTCATGATAAGAGCAATACAAGATTAAATTAAGCACAAGAGAACAGGAGGCAATCTGGAGACACAGTAAGCTTCAAGTATTTAAGACAGCAGAGTGGTTATAGTTTTATGTATATATAAAATATCTATGCTATGGGCAGTCATTGATTTAACATCAGCTGCAGTGTCCTGCATACAATTGCACATGCGCTTACATGTGACTGGTGGGCCCAGTAGATGCGATCCATCAGCATCAATGCCAGGGTGGCTGTGATATTACCAGCCTGTAGGATGTTTTGTGTCTCATTGTCCCCTAAGAACCACCATAACTTACGTGATTTGTCATTGACTGAAATTTCATTATGTAGTACATGATTGCATTTTCTGTCAGTTTGTCATGTCTGAAACAGGCAGAGAGCCTACCAGAGGTATTATTTAGATTTTAAGTTTTAAAAGAAGACGTGTTTCTGAATGGGTGTCTTTGTAGGCATGTGTACTGGGTGTGGCGTGCCCAGACTCCAGACTCACAGAGATAATAGGCTGTGTATTTTCAGCTGCTACATGTGTACTGTTTATTATGCAGTGTCAGGTGACTAATACAGTACCCCAGAGTCGCCTATTTTTATTACTTCTTGGTCAGCATCTGCTACTAAGCATGACTCCCCAAAATTACTATTCTAATTCTTCATGAGGTTTTTATGGTGTTTCCCCTAATTTTAAAGAGTACAGAAAATTACTTTATGGGGACCTTTTTAGAAATGGAAGGGTGGAAGGGAGATGATGGAAGTGAGGGCCAATGAGAGCCCATGGGTGTGAGACACCGCAGCACTGGCAGCATGAGGAGGAGCACAGACGGTGTGCAGGTCTTCCAGCTGAGAACCTTGTATGCTGAGGGTGTGGTCCTGGGGGCACTGGAAGGTGTAGAAAACTTGGTACACTCTGTTTTAACCTGCCTCAGATAGCTTGCTCACTGAGAGCTCTTTCTCTTCCCAAAGTCTATCTACAGTATGGCCTAGGAACCCAGAGATGGGGCTCTGCAGACCAGTGTTGTTCCATCTACACATCCTGCTTCTGTTCCCACGTAGATTTTCTTCCCTCTGTTTCCTTCTGTAGTGAGATCTGTTAGATTTATTAATAGTTTTAATGCCTTCAACCAAGTCAGTATACTGATAGACTAGTGCGTTCGTTTTCAGTTTGTTTGTTTGTTTGTTTTTTGATGCATAATGTTGACCAGACTAGGGAGTGGAGGGCAGTGTTGGTCTCAGAGAGAGAACCCTGATATGCTCAAGTGTAACTCCTTCCATCTGGGTTGCACATAGGTGCACATAAGCCACTGTGTGGAGACCGATGTTACACAGTAGCAGATGGAACAAGGGATTGCTTCTTCCGGTGCTGAGCACAGTTCCACCCACAAACCTTGTTTCTGTTTTAGAGGTCCTGCAGGGCTTTTATTCCCTCTGAGTGCTTTGCCGTTGCAGGGGTTCTGTGTAGGTGAAGTCCACGCTGGGAATGCTGAACGGTCGGGCTTACCGCCTTCTCTCTAGAAAGAGGAAGCTCAGAGTGTTAGGTTTGAGGTCCTGTCTGTTCCTTTCACTAGATCCCCTTTGCTTGAGTGATGTCATGCTATTGTTGAGCCACTGTAGGCAATAGAATGCAAGCTACATAGGTAAACTAGAGGTCTAACTTTACTAGTGACCCCATTTAAACAGTAAAAAGAAATGTATTCATGTAATTTGTCACTCAGTTGTTACCTGTAGTGCAAATGCTAGCGTGGTCTGCTCGTGATGGACAATAAAAGCTTAGAAGTTGACGATGGATTAACTCGGCAGAACTTCATTCTTTTCACTTAGTCTTGTTTCCACAATAGCTTAACTGTTGTTTTGGGTAAGGTATGTTTGTAGATATTCTAGCTTGGTGAGCTGATAAGACACATTTAGGAGTGTCTCTTTCTGAACGTGTGGAACAGTGCTTGGCAAACAGCCCATGGACTGAATCTGTCTCAATACCCTTTGTGTGATCGGCCTTATGAGAACATACCCTTGCCAGGGATGATGGTACATATTCCTAACACTCGGAAAGATGGAGGCGGGAGGATCAAGGGATTCAAGGCCAGCCTGTCTATGAGTCCCTGTCTCAAAGAAAGTAATATACGAAATCAAAAGGGGGAAAAGAAGACAGCCAGGATTGCTCAGTTACATGCTGTTTGTGGCCGCCTTCGTGGTAGCATAGTAGAACTGAGTAATTGTGAGCTTGTGACCTACAAAGGGCAACATATTGTGTTTATTAGGCCCTTTCTAGAAGAAACCTGTTTACCCTGCATACAGGAAGTGCAGGACTGAAGTGGGATACTGCTGCTTTGGAGCCTTGCCCATCCCTTTCTTGGCACCGTCGCTCTGCACTCTTTTCTGGGGCAGGAGGAGGAGGCAGCCTTCAGCAGAGGGTTTCTGAAACACTGCGTGGTTACTGGCAGATAACAAGTACTTCCTAAATGTTAGCAACACCCCCTATCTTACATCCCATGTTTTGACCTATAGACTTGCTTGTTTCTTCGTGGAAAAGTTGAGGTAAATTTCAAACTATTATCCGGTAGAAACAGAGCACACGCCGAGTGTGAGCACTACAGATGTAGCTTCAGTGACCCCTGTAACCACATTTAAAAAGGAAAAGGAAGCAGACAGATTTCAGTGGTGTGGATTAACCTAGTAGCACCCATGTCATGCCAACATATAGTCAGTGTGACCAATTACTACATTCCAACCTTTCTTGAAGACTGCAGAGTTCCTCCTGTTATGTGTCTTACTCTGTAGCACGTCTCAGCTGGAATAGCCACATCCTGAGGAAGCCACCATAATAGACAGCCTCATCCTCTGATAGCAGCTGGCTGTCCTATAATAGTCACCTCTGATGCAGGCCACAGGACTGGTACATCCCTCCTAAGTTATGAGCACTTGGCTCAACAAGACTGTGCCCTCTGCCCCCCAACTTCAGATTCCAGCTGCAGAAGAACCTCCTGTATTTGTGACTGATCAGTTACAAGTTCCCGTGACTTCCCCTTCCTGTTCATGAATGCCATGTGACAACTGCCAGAACTCAGGAAAGGGACTGGGTCCACCTGCTGCAGCACGACATCTTGCAGAAGTCAGTTACTGGTCGTTTATTAGCAAACATGCAATTCAGGAATGGCAGTGAGCGAGGATGCACAGGGTGTGGCTGGGGCAGTGAGGGGCTGCAGAGTTTTCACGAACTTTCTATTTTCCTTCAGAAAACCACCCCAACAGGCTCATTAACCAGAGAGTCCTCAATCCAGTATTTAAGAGTTAAGACCCAGTTACTAACCATCTTCCCTCCCAGCAAGCAGTGGAGGCAAGGTTGAATGTCCCCTCTCTGTTTAGGTACCCCCCCCCCATATTATGTTCCTTCATAGCCACAGGCTCATTTGTAGCCGATTGTGGCTCAGGATCAACTCTCACTCTGGAAATTCTGAGGTTTTCTAGGAGCTGTATCAGAAGCCAGAACACCACCCAGAGATACTTTTTTGTATTATTTCCATGACAGGACAGCACTAACTCAAGGCCCACCCATCCATCCCCACTCCTTCCCCAGCTGGCAAGACCTATTTAAAACACTTTTCTGTGAGCAGCTGAGGCTTTCTTATTTTCCATTCTCCCTTGCCCTCGTCTGAGTCACTGTGAATCTCACTGCTCTGGTAACCCCCCACATCTTGGTTCTCAGGAAGCAGGAAAATATAGTAACATTACTAGGGATCTTTCAGTGTAGCATTGTGACTGTGCTCACAATAACTTGCTGAAGAATAACTGAGCTGTGGAAGATAAGTTTCCCTGTGGGTTTTCCGAGAAATAGGTTATGTAGCTGAGACTCTGCATCCTGCCCACTGTCCTTGTGGACACTGGGAAGATCAGACTGGCATGGGAGCTTGTCTAGTAACCTTAGAGCTGTGGATCTGAGAGACTGCTTGGCCTTATCTAGCCAGGTTTGCTGGATAGGATGTGTTCTAGTAACATTAGTGTAACAGAGGGTTTTAAGTCCTCTGTGTTGTCTTTGGCCTCTCTTTGCTTTGGGTGATGCTTTTGCAGGCATTCCCCTGCCCCCATGTTGGGACTAGAAGCTGGGGCCATGGGTATATCTGGATGAGAAATCTCAATCAGTAAGCTAGACCCACTTGGAGTCTTAATGTTTATTTTTTAGGTTTTTATTTGAAGCTGCATTCAAGACTCTGGAGCCTGAGCTCTGGCCCAGATCTTGCCTTCTTTAGTCCGCCTGTATTGTGTAGACTGTTTCTCGATGTTTCAGTTACTTTCTCTAGGAGAGAAGTTCTGTAGATGGATAGTTAGAATATGGACAAGGCTGGGTAGAACATTTGTTTAACTTAAGTGAGGCCCTGGGGTCCAGCTGTAGTGCCACAGAGCAAACCCAGAACAAGACAAGCAGAACAGTGCCTTGTGCAGAGCCTTATTTAAGCATTTTCACAGGAATAGTGTCGGAATAGAAGAGACTGGTGAAGAACCACTGTGGAACTAAGTGGAACATGGCTGCTAAAGGGATGTCTGAGAGGTTTAAGCATTTCATATTCTGAACATGGCTTTGTACAGATTCTTTAAAACTGAAGAGGGTGGCTGAAATGGCCTCTGAGTGTCTCACAGCTTTGGGAAGAAGCACACTTGGGACCTCCTTCTAAGGTGGATAGCCTTATGAAGGATTTGTACCTGGCTCTTCTACTTTGCTAGTGGGTAAAACACACAGCATGGTTGGGTTTTTTTTTTTTTTTTTTTTTTTTTGGTTAATGAAGAGGCACAGAACTTACACTGTATTTGAGTGTGCTTGTGTAAATGATGGTATTTAAAATAGTGTCAGTGGAAGCAGGAGGCTGTAGAATCTGCTTTAGAAGCAAGAGGTTAGTAGATCTGCTATAGAAAGGCCAGGGATCTGTTAAACAGTCCTGACATGACTCAGAATTAGGCTGCATGGGATATATCACAGCAGGCAACAGTGCCTGGGAAGTGGACAGCAGACTAAATTAAGTTTTTACTATCTATTGGTGTGCGCGTGTGTGTGTGTTTCTGGGTGGGTCTGCATGTCTGTGTATGCCCAGTGGAGGCCAAATTCACGTCAGATGTCTTCCCGTTTTGCTCTTCATAGGGTTTCACTGATTGGCTAGACCAGTTGACCATCAAGTCCCCAGGATCCCCCCATCCACGTGCTTTCTCCTACACTGGGATTTCAGGCTCCCATCATGCCTGGCTGGTTCACCTGGGTGCTAGGATCTAAGTGAGCACCTTCCTTTTGCTCAGCGAATATTTTACCCGCCAAGCCATTTCCCTGGCTCCTGAATTAGATTTCATTATTTTAAATATGGAGATATTTATTTGGCAGGTTGAGAAAAATATTTTTGGTACAATTTTTGGCCTTTTAAAGTAGTTCAGCTATTGAAGGAAGTCATTCTAAGTAGCAGCCTGGGCTTCGTGTATTAGCCTGGCATCTGACTTGGTCTTGACTGTGATTCTGCCCTTTTACACCTATTACTCTTTCTAGTAAGAAACGTGGGACGTGGTTTGGACAGATTCTTGAAGAGTACTTTCACTCTTATTATGCCCCTTAGGTAGAGATTAGTATTTTGTTATGACTAAAAAAAGTTTTTTTTAAAAGCTAATATTTCTCAAAAGGAGGCAGTTGAAGCTTTCTTAGAGTCCATAAACCATTCTAGAAAAAGCATGATACGTAGCCATTTTCTTCTGCCCAAAGTCAAAGTCTTTGTCTCAAGGCTGTCTTTTCTCTCTTGGGTCCACCTGTCATTCAAATCTATATTTTCCCTACAGCTGTTCCCAGAAGCCCCCAGGGCTTCGACTTCTCCTGTCCGTGGGCACACTCAGGGCTACCTATCAGTTCCCCTTCCCTCAGTTTAGGCTTGTGAGGTGTCTGGGAACTCCCTCACCTCCTAGTTTTGGGGAACTTTGGCTTGTAAAATCCCCTTTTGCATTCACTCTACTGGAGGCAAAGGAGAGGCGTGCAGGCAGATGCCGCTAAGGATGGCAGTGTGGTGCCTTGGGAGGCTGAGCGGTTCATTCTGGTATCTTCCCAGTAGCCTCTCAACCTCTTGGAAATGCTTGCTGTCTTTAACACCTAGTTTGGAAACCAAAGCCTTACTTGGACTATGGACTTTGAACAAACTCCTCCAGACTCAGCTCCAAAGTGAGCTTGCATACTTCGTCCCAGAGAACACACCCAGCTCTTGCGCCCAAACACAGGATCCTATCATCTGCCTGTGTTATTAATAAGTAGAAAGCTGACGGTTGTTGTGTTTCTACCTGGGACACAGCGTTGTTCATTATTTCACTGCAATCCTACTTTGACTTCATCTCTAGCTGGGGACCATGTTTATATCAACTTTTCCAGAGTGACCTAATGTCTCCTGTCTGCGGTCCCTCTCCCCCAGCATTGGGACTGGCCAGTGGACTGGGCAGTACTGAATCAGGGCTTGCATGTCACTACCGGCTTAGCATACAGTCATCAGTATAGAGGAGAGATGCAAAGGACAATGACAAAAATATTGGCTCAGAGCCTGAGACTTCCTTACCCTCTCCTGCATGCCAGACTCCTAATCCTACCTTCTGGCGTTTTCCTGGCTGCCTTTGCTGTCATCCCCAGGTCCCGTGTGGGGGACTTCCCCTTCCTTTCAGTTATTACAAGGGCTTTCTTCTTAATGAGCTTTCATTTCATCTCATTTCTTCACCAACAAATTGTTCCCTGCTCAAAGCAGAGCTGCCTTCTCCCCTAAGTGAGGAGTTTCTGTTTTCCTCAGGTCATTGCTTCACCCAGGAGTGTTTACTCTGCCTCACCTCTGTGTTACCCTGCCCTGTACCTGGAGCCTCTGGGGCAGGTGACTAGTTTGAATACAAGTGCTACAGTGGCGTGGTGGCTGACACAGTCTGAATCACCTGAGCAGTCTCAATGAGGAAATGTCTAGATTAGCGTGATTAGTGGGCCCACTGTGAGAGATTTTCTTAATTGAGTTAATTGCAATTGCGGTAGGAAGAAGACCCACCCTGGATGTGGGTGGTACCATTTCATGGGCTGGGCTTTGGACTAAATAAAAAGAGAAACAAACTGCACTATTGTGCACACGTTGGCTCCTTGCTTTCTGCTTTGGACCGTGCATGTGATATGGCCAGCTGCTTCAGATGCTTGCCTCTTTGACTTCCCTCAGTGATACATGGTAATGAGGAATTCTGAGCCAAATAAAACCTTTCTCACTTAAGAAGCTTTTGTCAGGGTATTTTCTTATAGCAACAGGCAATTAAACTAATCCCATGGTGCCTGCTACATGTGGTTCTTCAAACAAGGAGTCTCTCCTTTTCCTCTGGAAAGTAGCCTGTAGTATGGACCGTGTTTCTGGATTCCAGATTCAGGCAGCTTCAGATGGAAAATATTATGACCACGACAGTGTAGTTAGATCTAACACAGTTGCTTCCATGTGAACTTGAGACCTTTTTCTTGTCATAATTCCTTAAAGGATGTATTCTCATATGCTATCTACATAGCATTAATTACACTGTTAGGTATTAAATGGAATATGGAAGAGCATGTATAAGTTCTTTACAAATAGTGTACCATTTTATTATAAGGGACTTTGGCATTTTGGGATTGTGTTCTGGTGGGAGAGTGTATCCTGAATCTAGAGACTCCATGAAGACATTAAAGAATATCTCTGTGTGGTCATCTCTAAAGCCACCCTTCCTGATTGTATACATGATGAAAGAGTGTGGCCTAAGAAGTTTCACATGGAGTGCTATTGGGAAAACAAAAACAAAAACAAAACGCTTTCTAAAATCATTACTACGAGAGCTAGTTTTCTCATCTGGTACTAACTTGGTTTTCTAAACAATGGTTTTGACAGATTTTGAGAGGTGGGTTTACATAGTCATCTAGTGTTTATTCCTATGGGTGAGGCATGTGGCTGCTTCCTTGATGAGAATTTGACTATTTTTGTATGCGTTTTTCCTTTTTTCCTAATTGTTGGGAATGTTAAATTGTTCTGTGCCTTGTATCCGGCAGAAGCAGGGCAGAGTTGTGGCCACCTTTGTCCGTTATCCCTGCTCCTTCTTCGGTTTCTGTTCATTCTGTGTTAGGTTACCTAAGCACATTCTAGACCCGTATGCAGGATAACTTTTTGAAACCATCTGTAGCCAGATGCCATTTTTATGATTTAATTGCAAATTGGCTTTGTTTGAACATAGTTATTTCCCCCTGTGATTTTCTTATTTTTCCCTGGTGTCATGTAGTGCCTTCTTTTCTCTTGTCTTCTTTTCACTTGTTTTATAGCTCACCTTAAACAGATTCTGCTATCAGCAAGAGAGCTTTTTCATGCTGCCTTCTAAATAAGAGAATCAGCTAATTAAACAGTTTGAAAATTAGTACCCCCATCTCCTTCTCTTCTGACCCTCTCAGCTGTTACCACAGGAGCATCACACTGCAGGGTCCAAGTTGTCTCAGCTACATTGAGCCGTGTGTGTGTGTGTGTGTGTGTGTGTGTGTGTGTGTGTGTATAGAAGTAATGCTTATCTTCTTATGAGTAAGTGAGAACTTGAGGCCTGCTGGTTCCAGATTTCTTTTGGTTACTGAGAACCAGAGAATGAGCAGTGTAAGACGTAAACCTGGCTAAAGCTGCCCAGAGAGGTACTGGCTTGTACTTGGATGTTTTTTTTTTTTTTGCCCTACTTGGGTGTGGCACTGTCCCTCAGATGCGCATGTGGCAGGCCTGGGTTTTCTCCAATGATCATCAGAGCTCGCTTTGCTGGGTAGGGTTGACATCTGTCAGCTCCTACTTCCTATGCATCTCTGTGGTTCAGGTTCTAGTTTCTGTCCCACTGTGACACCTACGTCTTCCTCCTTTTGCCCATTTTCACAACTATAAGATATCATGAAATTACAGCAGCTTGTGGAAGGTTTGGAGTGTAGGCAGTTCTTTGTTATGGAGACCAACAGAACATAATGGCTGCTCGCCAAGTTCTGCTTCTGGTGTGGTTGGTACCACTTGCCCATGGATGACTGCTACAGTCTGCTTTGGGTTGTCTCCTGGCCTACCTGAGGGCCTTTAGACATGACCAGAAAAAGAAACTCATGACTTGTCTTCTCTGTTTAGCTACTGGTGGAGCAGGCTACCCAGCTGTCTTCCTCTTCCAGTTGGTTCCAGCCTACCTGCACCAGCAGGGCCAGCTTCTACTCAGGCTCTAGGGATGGTTTGAAGTCATGCCTCAGCAACTCTTTGAGGAATGGCCTAGCCCCCGGCTTCTTTCTGTTTTGACTAAATATGAGTCATCACTTGTAGCTTCACGTCTCAAATGACCTCTGCCTCACTCTCCTGGCCTTCATTAGTAAGCAGACGCTTTGTAGATGTTTTGTGCAGGCAGAGTCTAGTACAGGGCTTGGTTATGAAACTGTGAAGGGCTGGGGGCAAGCACAGATCAGAAAGTAAGAGAGCTGCCTGTAGCTGTATCTCAGAACAAGGATAGGGGATTCCCAGAGCCTGCTCTCAGCCTGCCTCACTGCTGCTGTCACCAAGTAGAAGCCCTGGCTCACTGGGGACAGCTGCTGCCTGGATTCCCCTCCATGGGAACCTGCAGTTCTTGGCCACAGAGTGGAGGTGGGGAACAGCGGAAGCAAGGCTTTCTCCCTCCTGTTGTCTTCTAAGAGCACACCAGGGCCTCTGGCAGAGCCCCCAGCCAGAATCCAGCTGACAAGGCTCTATGAAATACAGCTTTCAGGCCCTCAGCTTCAACCATATGGAGAGTTGTCTGTGAGGTCCTGATACCAGCCCACACCTGGCACTCAGATTCTTTTAAGTGTGGGTGGACCTAATGTTTGACATCTGGTCGGAGGGGATGGATTGCCTATCGTTGTATGGGTCAGTGTAATTGAGCTATGGAAAATATGCTAATGATACAGAGAGACAAACCTGTCTAAGCCTAAAACAAGGCTCTTGACAGGCCTTAATGGCTCAGTGTCCTAGGGCTGAAGTGGGTTTGAGGAACCTGGTGAAACCATTGGCACCTAGTAATGCTATTGTTGCCTCTAATAGGCCGGCTGTCCCTTCTCGTTGTATGTAGTGGCATATGGCTTCCAACTAGAGCCTAGAAGCACATATATTCAGCAGAGGCCAAGACTGTCTGTTTGATAGTCTACCCCTTATGGAGGGGCATCTTTGCCCCTAGTTCCATAGTTACCACTCTGAGGCAGTCTCCTGACTGCTTCCTGGAACACACCTGCCCTGATTATTGCCAGGGAACCAAGGGAAGGGCCAAAGCAGTGACCAGAGACCCACTAGGCAGAGTCTAGTGGGATTTACCAACAAAACAAGTGATATTCTTGTCACAGGTGGTCGAAGATGCAGTGACTGTCAGTCATGGTCACCCTTACCTGGTGCCTCTGTGTGCCTCCCTAGGCTGGGACGTGATGAATGTGTGCATCAGGTTATGGTTTTGAAAAAAATTTAAAAAGCCCAAGAGCTTCAAGAATTTGGTCTGAGACCATATCCTTTGAAATTTAGAATTTAATTTGCCTTCAGATACCAGCTTTGAGTAATAAGACTAATTCATCATCCTAAGTATTGATAATAAATGTATCTGCTAGAATCTCTTCTGGAGACAAAAAGGATCTAAAAACTGAGGGTACTCTTAATTTAAGGGTGTCTTGATCTGTTTCCTATTGCTAATAACAGAATAATAAAAGTTTGTCCTGTCTCAAGAGCTCTAGAGATTCCAGGATGGTCTTGGGTGTGAATCAGAACATTGCATGCTGGGGTGTGTGTGTGTGTGTGTCTGTGTGTGTGTGTGTGTGTGTCTGTGTGTGTGTGTGTGTGATGTGTCCTCTTGTCTTAATGAGTTTAGAAAGTAATCAAGGTTCAGTTATAGGGGCCGCAGCTGGATGACTAGACATTGTTCTTACTAATCGCCTCTCAGTGATCCTAACCTCTAAACGCTAGGGTCAAAGTCAGGGGTATCCTATCCTGTACCATCTCCTCCTCCCTCTCATCAGTATCTCACAGTGAAGAGATTTAACCCAGGAGACCTTGGGCAACATGTTTAAACCATATCCACATCATAGCAAAAGGCTGCTTCATGTTAATTTCTTTGTACAGGTTTTATCTGCCAGAATATTGTAACGTCACCCTTTTACCAACATTCTGTAGTCTTCACTTTCACAGGCCAGATTGGGCCCTTGAAGAAGGGGTGTATGTTCTGTGCGCCATGTTTGACCTTTTGCTAGGCACATGGAAAAGGGAAGTTGCTTGAGCATGGTGCAGGTGTGTGTGGGGGGAACAGAAGAATAATTGTGTTGCATTTATAATGCAGCCTTTGCATTGGACTAGTTAAAGTGCACACTCATGCACATAGTAAGTCCTCGTAGAGATTTCGCTTTGTGGGTTCCTCTGTTCGGATCGAGGCATTCATTTTTTCGGCCGTACAAAAGGTGGAGCTGACCTAGGAAGACCAGCATGAGGGGTCTCCTGGATTTGTGAAGTAGCACTCATCTGCCACATGGTGTTCTACACAACCATTCACCCTACCATGAGCAGACTCACTGGGCCTCAGTGGCTTGTGTTTCTTCAATTCTTTAATTCATTTCAGCTCGTAAATTAAATTACCCTTCTCATTTGTTTAGTTCAACTTTTGCCTTTTATATGGTGTTATTTTAACTAAGCATAGTTTGTATGTATTAGAAACAAAAGCATACTTTAAGTTTCTGGTTGCAAGATAAACGTAGAATAGTAATTATTATAGACTGTTTGAATAACCTTTAAAGTGAAAATTTAAATATTAAGGTCTTTGCTTTGTAGATATTACATTTACTTGGGTCCTAAGAGTTACAAATATTTAGATATTTTTCATATGCTCATTTTCTTGTAACTTTCATACATGTTAACAGACCCAAAGGAAATATACGTTTCCTTTTCTTTCAGTTAGTACATATTAACTGTACAGAATGGTAGGTTTTTGATTTTTGTTTTGTTTGTTTTGTCTTTTGAGACAGGGTTTCTCTGTGTAGCCCTGGCTGTTCTTCTGGAACTTGCTCTGTAGACCAGGCTGGCCTTGTACTCAGAGATCTACCTTATTGTACCTTTTTAGTGCTAACATTAACATTTTGTGCCACCACTTCTGGGCCAGAATGGTGGGTTTCATACATGCTGGTTTACTTTGGAGTTTGGATATAAGTTCTGATGTTTGTCTTCATTCTTCATGGCCTCTGTCATGTTCAAATGGATGTTGAATAATGTCATTTCCATAGTTTCTGTGCCTAGAAGCCATTGGCCATGAAAAAAAAAAAAACAGTTGCCAGGCAGTATGTGATGACTGCGTAGCTGAGAGTTTGTCACTCTGTAGTCCAGATGTTGGGAGTCTAGTTGCAGGGCGATGGTGTTAGGAGGGGAATTTTTAGGAGGTGTTTGAAGCTTGTGTGTGGAGTCCTCGTGAATGGATTCACTCTCTCATCCGTTTGCCCATTGTGTTATGTAACACAGAGAGAAGGTGCTGGTTTGTGAACTAGCATGTGGCTACCAGACATGGAATTGTCTAGTGCCTTCAGCCTCAGAACCGAGAAACAACTCAGTTTGCCAGATATGCTGTCTGGTGGCAGCCCTGATGGACAGAGAAGGCAGTGGTGTGCCCCTGATCATGAGTGGCTCCGGTGGAAGGCGGCGGTGGTGGCAGGGTTGTAGTTTTAGACACGATGGTGGAAATTGCCTTGTTGAGACTTGCGGGCAAGTTAGAGAGTTATAGAAAGTGATAACTCTGCAGGGTGGTTTCCACATCTTCCTGAGTTCCCCCTTGCTCTCTGCCTAAACTGCTGGCTAAGCAAAATGGACTTATGTCCTCCAGGATGGTGGGCGGGGTTTCTTTAAAGTGATAAGTAATGCTTTGTGGAAATGGAAGGAAATGGCAGTACAGTCACTGTGAATGTTGTGGTCTGCCTTCCAGACTGAACTGTCCTGTTTTACCTGCCCCCGGAGCAGTTAGTGAGGACCATTTCCCTTGGCTTTCTTTCTCTCTTATGTTTGAAAGTCACAGTCGTGCCAGTCTAGGAAGCTGGATGGCCGCTCCCACAGACTTGAGTTAGCTGTTGAGTTGACTCCTGCTCCAAGTAATGGCTTTAGAAATGTTGATGTCAACCTTAGGGATTACCTAGTGGGGACTGTCTTAGTCTGTTTTCTGTTACACAATGAAATGTCTGATGCTAGATGCTTTATTAAGAAAAAAGGGCTTACTTACCTTAACTCAGGAGGTTGAAAGTCTGAGGTTGGTTGGCTAGTCATGATAGTATGGCAGGTGATGCCGTGTGACTGGGAGGGTACAGTGAAACCAGGGTACCAGGATTGGGAGGAGCCAGGCTCACTGAAAAGAACTCAGTGTTACAGAGCTAATCTCAGACTTCACTAGAATAATGCAATTCCTTCTGAGGGAAACACCTTCAATCTCTTCGGACCTTTCGCTAAAACTACCTTTTGGGCACCCCACTACCTCCCAACATCTGATTGAGGACTAAGCTTTTCACATACCAAACCCTTAAATTTATTCAGGCATACTGAATCCAGACAATAGTAAAAACTCTTAGCTGCTTTGAAACAGGATCAAATGGTGATTTACTATAGCAGCCATGTGCTAGGTGCTTGTCTGCTGACTGAGGAAGAGGGTGAGGGTTGATGGTAAGATAGCTTGGCTCATCCTTGCCAGAGCATGGAGTAGCGTGTGGTGGTATATGCAGGGCTGTCATTGCCAGTTAGGAGTTGTTAGTGCTTCCTGTCACCATAGCTTGTGATGAGTGTGCCTACCCCTACCATTTCTGAATAGTGCTTGGAACTTCTCAGCTGCTCTGTATGTTGTATTCCTGTGCCTCTGTTGTATACATAAAACAATACATATTAGTAATTTTTACTGGTGCTGATGTTATTCTGACACCATCTGTGTTGATATCTGTTTTATCTTTTAAATTTTACGTGTTTATATATTGCGTATGCATATGTATATGCGTGCAGAAGCCAGAAGAGGGCATAAAGATTCCTCTTCTTTTGTTCTTCACCTTATTCCTTTGAGACAGACTATCTCCCTGACCCTTGAGTTTAAATTTTCAGCTAGACTGATAGCCAGCAGGTCTTAGTGATTTTCCTGTCAGTGCCTCCCTCCAGCAGCCCTAGAGTTACGGATGCACTGGTGACCCCTGGCTGCTTCTTACATGGGTGCTGAGATCCTAAGTTGGGTCCTCACGGTTGTACAGCAAAAAGCACTCTTAACTAATGAGCCGTCTTTCAACAATACCTTTAAGGAAAACTATTGGGAGTTTTAAATTTACTGAAAAGCTGATATCTTAGGGTTCTCTATTGCTGGGCTAAAACACCATGACCAAAAAGGCAGTTTGGGAAGAAAAGGGTTTGTTTCATCTGTAACACTCAGGTCACAATCTATCATTGAGGGAAGTGAAGATAGGAACTCAAGGCAGAAACCTGGAAGCAGGAACTGAAGCATAGGCTGTTGAGGAACAGTGCTTGCTAGATCCCTCCCATGACCTTTCTAGCCTGCTTTCCTGTACAACACAAGACCACCTGCCCAGGGGTGGTACTTGATTTAATGGCAGCTTTAATTCTAAAAGCTCAAGGAAATCAGGGTGGGTGATTGAGTCTTAGAGGATAGTTCTGGAATAAAATTCATTTGTTTGTCACCAGCAAAGGAGATCAGGGGACGTTCAGGGTTTGTGCCCCTCTGCATTCTGTAGGCAGAGTCTTTGCTTCACTCCTTCCTCCCAGTCCCCTACTCCATGTGCGTTGTTGGTCATCTCTGGCTTGTAGGTGGAACATTTCATGTCTGTGCTAAACGTAACCATCCTTTGAAGGACGCGTCATACTGGACTGGTAGCCCAACTAGTGTGCTCTGGCTGTAATGAAATGCCATTTATCACATGTGTCAGTGCCCATGATGGTTTTCCTGTTTGTTGTTGGTTTGACTGTACTGCCTCTGCTCTGTGGCAGGTAAACCTGAAGGAGATCCTCACTATGTTCGTCCACTTTCAGCCCGAATGTGGGGTCACTGTAAAGAAGATCAATCTCTATCTGTTAGGAGAAAAACAGTAGACACCTCTATGACTCTTTTGCTATACCAGTATAGATAAATTCCTTTACTGAAAATAAAACTACTTCAGTTAAACAGTTTGTCTTGTCTGGCTTCTGTGGCATGAGAGTTGGCTGAGTCTGCCTCACTCACAGCCTTGGCCACGGCATGCTTGTGGGTTCTAGACACTTCTGCAGACCTGTTACTTAAATGCCCAACATTATAAGCTGTGTTTGGTCTTTTGCAAGCAATAGGTGTACACATTCTTGCCCATGCCTGTAAAGAGCCAGAGATGCACTCCTTACTTAGAATTTTTTTGAGAAGAGCAATTATGAACCTGGTGCTTTGGAAATTGATGGGTTGAAATGAGCCACGGTTCTTAGGGAAAACACACCTTTTCTCAGACTTCTTGAGTGATGTCAGAACTGACATGCCTAGGGCCTGGATCAGGTATTCTTAAGGCATATTTAGAAGCTAAACGATACCTTGGGGGTCACTTAGGGGTTGTTTGTTTTTCTATTTTTGTGTTAGCGAGGCTTGTTTTAATTATAAAAGTCACAGCAGTCCAGACCATTAGACAGATCATCTTGTGGTAGACTGATTGCTGGCCAGGCTGGTTTTACACTCGTCCCAGCTTCTTTTGCTTGTGTCCCCTGCCTACTACCTTCTTTCTCCTGGTCTGGCTGGGCTGGGCTTGTCCTCTCCCTCTGAAGGCTTTTCCTGGTCTTTAGCTGACCTGTATATAGCATTGGGCGTGCCATGCACCCTCAACTTCTCCATCATTGTGTGACCCCATCTGCTATGCTTGGGCATGAAGAGGAGGTACACTTGCGTATTTATCTACACACCATCCTCCTTATAGAAGATTAGCTTCTCTATGGATTGCCTTCCCCCTCTTTTCAGGACTTCAGTGTCCTTTGGTGGCCACGTACACTGGTCTGGCATAAGGAACATGTAGTTTGCCTGTGATCATCCACATCTTAACTCCAACTAAATATATATATGTATATATGGCATCACCCTTGGCCACCATCCCTTTCCTCCTCATCTAATTTTTTTCCTCCCATACTGGGGATTGAACCTCGGTCTTTGCATATACTAGGCAAACACTCTACCACTAAGCTACATCCCTGGGCTTCTCTTTACTTTTTATGTTGAGACAGTGCCTCACTTTGACTAGGATACCCTTGAATCTAGGTCTTTGTACCTGATATCTTGAGTAGCTGGGCTTACCGATGTGTTCCACCAGCCTTGTCTATCAACCCCTCAGTTTCTTGAGGCTGAGCAGGCAAGGACACTGGGGTCAATCTGCTTCTCTAAGGGGCTCTAAGGTCACAGTGTTAATAATAAAGACCTCAGTGGGATGCTCACCTCACTGGTTTTTGTGTCTGATTCCTTGTAGCAGTGACACACTGTGCCACAGTCTTTTCACAGGCAAGACATGAAGTTTTTGAGATTCTTATTAAAGAAGAGTTTGAATAATAAAGTGTTTGGCAAGGGGAACTTGGCACCCCTTAGGGCTAGCTACAGGACTACCTGTCTCACCTTTGACTGCTGCTTGCCTCCTAGGTAGGTCCTGCTGAGACTTTTAGGACAGGTGGAATCATGGAGGTGGGAGCCATTGGGGGTTATTGTGAGAAGTGCCCTGGGGGCCTGTGTGGGGCTCTCAGGAAAGGAGGGAACAGGTCTGGCACTCCTAGCTCTGGGCAGGGAAACCTTAAGCTATATAGTCTGTAGATACAGGATCTTTATACAAGTGTGATTAACTTGGTCAGGTGGTTTATTTTTGTCATCTTCTGAACTACAGAATAATAACTGTTGCATTTATACTGTGTTTGTTGTAAATCACTTAGAGATCAGTAAGTGTTTTTGTGGGAAGGCATGGGTGGGTTTTGTGCAAACACTGCTGTTTTAAATACGGGACTGGAGTCTGCAGGTTTTGGAGCCTTTGGGGTAGAAGTCAATTCCTTAAGTCAGTCACTCATGGATGAGGGGTGAAAATGTTTACCTTTTATGGACTATAGTGACCTGCTGTTCACAGCATGTGGACATCTTTTGTCCCTTCTCATGGTATGTTTAATTCAGGACACTGGCTGGGCTGAGCCATATGTAATGTCGGACCTGTGTCACTATACTGAGATAGTAGAAGTTCTCAGAACAGATTTGTGTCCAGCCAGGGAATTGGGTGTGGTCTGAGAGTGTCATTTAGAGTTTTAGGGAACTAGATGGATGCTTATCTTTCTGAGAACTGAACCCATGGCTCAGATTGCCCTCCTGGGCAGTTCTCACACTTGGAGAAATCCTCACACTTGTGTCAAGCCCAGTTTCCTTGTTAGGAAGATGGATTCGCATCTCTGAGAAGGAAAGAGTGCCACGCTCTGCATACCTAGGCCAGCTGCTTCCTTATTCTTGAGGCTTGAGCTTAGCTGCTAGAGGTTTTGTAAATGAAATTGACACCTGAAACTGGGAACAAGGTGAAGAAACTAAAGCTATTTTAAAAGTAGAGCAAGATGCTATTGTCATGTGTTAGACTAGAAGGAAAGCCAAGATCTGCAGGATAGGAAGCAGAGCTGGCGGAACCCCTGTGCCAGTTTGTCCCTGTGAGATGTCACAGCTGCTGCCACTCTAGATAGATATGCTTTACTGTTGGTTGTGTGAAAGGAGAAAACAGCGCTAGGCATGAAGTGATGCCCACGGTCTGGCTGTTGCCGTTGAGTTCGTACAGAACATACTTGGTGTAGAGGCTAGGGAAGGGTACAGGGGCAGCTACTTCCATCTTGGAATTGAATTCAAGTCTTCAAACTTATGCAGCAGTCGCTTTTACCCACTGAATCCTCTTTTCAGCTCCAAACGCATATTTACTTAGAGCAAGAGTAGCTGGGGCTACACTTGGCTAGGTAACCCCTCTGCCACCCGCGTCCCCTAATGAGGCAGACTGTACACTGTAGTCTGTCCTGATGTGTAGTAGTTTCCACAGTGGGCGCAGTAGCTGCTGGGACAGCCATTATGGATAAACAATGGTGACTTTTATTCAGCCTGTTCCTTTGAGGATTATAAAATATGCAGGCATGAGGAAACCTAAGAAATGCACTGTGTAATAGCCCTGCATACATGTGCTCAGATTATCCCAGGCTTCCTCCACCCCTAGGAAAAGGCTATAAATTAAATCCTCATGTTTTTGTTTGTTTGTTTGTTTGTTTGTTTGTTTGTTTTTGAGAGGGAAACAGCAGAGTAGCCTGTTCCAGCTCATCCATGATGTCCTGTGACTCAAAAGGAATTCACCAGTGGAACTTTCCAGAAATTGAACCCTTTTCTTCCTTGCCCGAATAGATAGATTAGGGATTTGCAGAATAACACAAAATTTCTTTTCTTGCTGCACACAGAGTATGGGTAGTTTGGGTAGTTTAGTCAGGGTTCTCTAGAGTCACAGAACTTATGGAATGTCTCCCTATATTGAGGGAATTGATTGTATTGTGATGACTTATAGTATGTAGTTCTGGTAACCCAACAATGGTCAGCTGTGAATGGCAACTCCAAGAATCCAGTAGTTGTTCAGTCCCACGAAGGTAGTTGTTTCTAGTCTTCTGTAGAAGTAAGTTCCAACAGATGTTCTGGCAGGTAAGTGCAAGCAGGCAAAGAAGAGTGAATCGTCCTTCTTCAATGCACTTATGTGGGTCTCCAGCAGAAGGTGTGACCAAGGTTAAAGGTGTGTACCACCACACCTTGATCTGGGACTTGCTTTGTCCCAGGTTGACCTTGAACTCAGAGATCTCCTTGCCTCGGTCTCCTGGGATTAAAGGCATGTACTATCTTTCCTGAACCTAAGCTTTTCATGGCTACTATGCCTCAATATCTCCATGTCAAGATCCAGGTCAGAAACTTGTGTCTTCCAGTCTCAAGATCTGGATCACAGGTGAGCCCTCCAATTCTGGATTGTAGTTCATTCCAGATATAGTCAAGTTGACAACCAGGAATAGCCATTACAGGATCATTTGTCACTGTCATCTGAGCCTTATGTTAGCTTGGGGGCAGTTTCCTTCTGTTGACATGCTACTGATACTCTGAAATTCAGTGTGTGCTGTTTGATAGTGACGTAAGTCACGCTGAGTCAGGAAAGCCCTGACTGCATTAGTTCTGATAGAAATGGGCCATCTTGTGTCCTGTGACAGGGTATTTCAGAGAGTAGGATTTCAGCCTATTGAGTGGATATGTCTGGGTGAACCAAGAAGCAGCAGCTACGTGTACATCTCTCACAGTTTGAAGCAGTCTCTCTAGACTAATTCTGTTAGTGCTGGTTTTGTATAAGGAAAGGGGCATGTTCAATCCTGGGAACGTTTCTGTTTCTGTGGGTCCTCGGAGCACAGTGAAAAATGCCGGACACTTCATGCTTGCCTTTTCTAGTACTATGGGGAAGGGTTAAGGAGTATGCAGATTAAACTGGTTTTCAGGTCTTTAGAATGTAGATGAGTATCTTGTCTATACTTCTTGTCTATACTCTGATAATCACTATCATTTAAATCAAGAATGTTTATAGATCCCACAGTTCTGATTGCTTCCCACAATAGAGTCTGGGATTTCAAAAGAATGGAAAAAAAGTTTGTCCTTGGAGGAACAGCCTGTCTCCCTGCTTAGGCCTGCTGCTCAGCTGCTATTTCAGGTTCTGAGTATTTCCAAGTCACTGGTGATTTTGATGGTTGCCATTTTATCATACATGTACACAAATGCCATATGTGCAGAAATCATGCAACTTAAAACGCAACTCCAGGACATGGGTGAGGCAAGGGGCACATGGCTGTCACCAGTGCCTCAGGATATCTTCTGAAGCAGGCTGTCACTTGTATGTACTGTTCCTTGGCTCCTGGGGTAGCCGTAATCTTTGAGTCCACTTGGGAAATAGCAGAGTTGGATAATAATCCTCACTGGGAGATTATTCCTTGAGATTCCTGTGGACACGAGAGAATAATCCTGGTGTTTTTCATGTTGGAAGATATCAAAGAAATCACTGCCATTCCGAAGGATAGAGTTGAAACTGTCTCATCCAGAAGACAGCCAAGGGGAAAAATCATTTTTACATGCTTTCTTGTGAGTTCTCAGAACCCAGATGAGCCCACAGGTTGGCTTAGAAACCAGATGTGCCCACAGGCTAGGTTAGAACCCAGATGTGCCCACAGGCTATCGTTCTTCGTGTACATAGGAGGGCAGCTCCTTCTTCCAGTAAGTGGAAGCTGTGTTACCTGTGTCTGCTCAGGTGCCTGTGAATCCTGTGCTGCTCTCTATGTGGTCATGTTTGCTTTTATTCTTTGTAAGGATAGTATGGGAGAATTCGACTGCACTCAAATGCCACTCTAGATCTTAGCTGGAGGCTGGATGCCAGATCCATAATTCTTAGTAAGTGCTTTGTCTTTTTATTTATCTGTTCTTATCTGGTGTGCTGAAGCAAATAAATATTACAGCAGGTATGGTGCAGTATTTTTGGTTCAGATGATTCTCTGGGGGAGACACAAATTCTTAAAGCTGGGCAATTCTTATCCTTCCTACATTTGCCTATAGGGATAAATATATCCACTTGAGACCTACAAGTGTGTGTGTGTGTGTGTGTGTGTGTGTGTGTGTGTGTCCCCCTGCTCATGCCTGTTTAACTATTCCTCATTTGTCTTCTGCCTTATTTGCCTCTTCAAATGCCTTCTCCAGTCTTTTAGTTAATTCATTCTTCCAGCCAGCCTTTTATTGATTCCTTCTTGTTTGGGGCACTATGATTGGTGTTGTAGACAGAACAGTCAGTTATTAGCACCCAGCATAGGAAAAATGGCAAATGCAACAGTGTCTGTAAGACAGGTGCCACTTGTTTAAGTCTGCAAGACCTGAGTGAGCACTAGCTATATGTGAGTGTTCTTCTAAATACAGGCCCATTCCTTCTGGGCACAGCCAATGGCAGACCAGGATAGGTCTCTGTTGGAGCCTTTGCCTCAGCCTTAGAGTTGGCTCTGGTCTTCTCTTGGGTCCATGTCTGTTCCTCCCTATGCATGATGTATCAAGCAAGGCCCCAGCTTAGAGCCTTGTCCATGTATTTCAGGCACAAGGAAGAAGACCAATTACAGGGCATTGGAATTTGACCTGAAATCCTTTGATAAAATGTTCAGAAGGTGTCAGTTCAGGGAGGCTTGGCAGTGTGCCATGTCTGCCTGTGGTGGCTGTGGCTTAGTTTCCCCTCCTGTGTGAGTCTAGAGTTCTGTTTCCCATCTCTATCACTGCCATGTTCCTGATCTCTCTCTTGTGGACTTGGTCTCCCTCATATCATGATCCTGGATTCCTTCCTCTCTTCCTGCTGTGATCCACATGCCTCTGACCATTTGCACCCCATCCTCAAGGTGCTTGCTTGGTCTTGAGCACATCTTACATCTCCGCCTCCCTCATTTCTGTGGGAATGCCAACACCATCCTTTAAGATTGTGAAGTGTTGATGTATGACCAGCCTTTGCAGCTAGCTGACAGTCTCCTGGTGGGAAGGTGTCTCTTGTCTGAACTCCTCTGTGGTCCTGCTCTGGACTAATGCAGCGGGGACACAAAGCAGCTACACTGCTGTTCTCTGCCTATTCAGCCCTGAGTCATGGGCTCTCTCTCATCTTGGATGATTTTTCCTTGTCATACACTGAAAAAAACTAACTCACCGCAGCGTAAAGCACAGACCCAGTTCTATTGAGCTTGCATTTAGAGCTGCTGCTGAATCCTTTACCTATGGATGCAGTGAACCAAAATGTTAGAGTCCTCGAAACTCAGATGGAGGAGGTGAGTGGCTGTATTTGGTGATGGGGCCTTTTGGGCAAAAGTAAAGTAGGAGTGAAGCTCAAATATTGAGATTAGCCTTTCAGAAGTCATACTAACCAGGCATGGTGGTATGTGCCTATAATCTTGGCACTTGTGGGGCAGGGGCAGGTGGATTTCTGAATTCTAGGCTAGTTAGAGCTGTATAGTGAGAGCCTGCCTCAAACAAACAAAACATAGTGGAGTGGAGTGTTGATCTTTGCTCTATACCATGTGAGGACACTGGAAAAGGCCATTGTGAACCGGGATGACAACCAGGAGGTGCCCGCAGCCTGACCCTGGACTTGTAGACTCTGTATAAACCTGAGCTGGGAATGCCTTTTGCTTAAGGCTCCAGTCTGTCATTTTTTATAGAACCTTAGCTGACTAAGTCATTGAGCCCATCTTGGCTTTTTGCTGTGGTCAAGATGTCATCTTAGGAGTTGCTGGGGTACCAGTAACTTTACTCACAAAGTTGCCTCTGTGGGCTAGACTTCTTCGTGCCAAGGAACAAAACCTTGCTCCCTTTCCCTGATATTATTGAGGGGGGATGGCTTGAAAGGCTAATAAGACCATCACCTTTTTGTTTTAATTTTGATCCGTGTTTATGTTGTAAGCTGAACTCATTCTAATAGAATTACACATGCAGACCCCTGATATACTATATTGTCCCGAGGTCTATTTTGAGAACCAAATGGACCTGGGATTTTCTGCTGGTTATGTGTTCTCCCCCCTTTTCCTGTCCTCCATCTGCCACTAAGCATGACACAGCTGGGATACCCTCTTTTCTGAGGCTAGTCTTCCTCCTAGGATATAAAAATGATGACTCCGGCTTTGAAAGTTTCTAAAGCTTTGCTTGCTTTCCCTTGTTTATCTGAATTACTGGAAAGGGTAGGAGTGGGAGGTTGGGAAGAAGGAGGCAGTTCTTCATAATGTGTGTCTTTTAATCAGTTATGCAAATTGGAAACAAAAGCTAGAGAATCTAGACACTGTAGCTGTCATTGGTTGATTTAAAGGACACTCACCACCCTGTAACTCACTTACCCATAAAACATTCTTTGGTGGGCTAAAGCCCACTGTGCAAAGTAAGGCCAAAGGCCATGGAAAGGGAGTGTTTCTGCTTCATCTTGTCAATCACATTTGAAATGATGGCTTTCAGCCTTTTCTCTGGGTAGGCTTCTTCTTTTCTCTGGATCGAGTACAGATGCTTTTCGATTTTATACTGTTGCTTCTCAGTTAGCCCGTCCTAAGTTGAAGTTAAGACACTATGTAATTTTAAAATGTACTTAACACATCTACCTTACTGAATGTATTAGCCTGGATTATCTTAAATGAGCTAATAACTCTTGCATGAGCACATCGTTGGACAGGCTCATTTAACAGAAAGCAAGTTTCATTGTGTTGAACATCTCATGGAATTTAGTAAATTTATAATTTAAATTATAATTTAACTACCTTGTCTGAAATAATGCTGGCAAATGGTGTCCTAGTTTGGGGGTTTCCCTAGATGATGACCACTATCCATCCTCCCCAGAGAGGATCCTATTGCATGTTACTAGCTTAGTGGAAGATCCATATTTGAAGTTTGGTTTCTCCTCAGTGCATGTTGCTTTTTTCAGGAGTTGGTAGATCACAGCTGGACCCTGGCAGCCCTAAGAAGCTGGGGTCAGACACCAACCTTAGTAGGCTACTTGGACATATTAGAAGTAGTAAAAAGCAGAGAAAGAGTTATTCAGTGTGGCCACATTGGTAAGAGGAACACATTAAGAGAGATAGTGATACCCAAGTCTATCTTGAGGGCCTGCTACAAGAAGGTTTAGATAGGAATACACTTTAAGAGTATGTGTAGTTAAGCAGCCTTCCTCAAGATGTTTGCCCACCATTGCCAGGGCTCCTGGTTTGTCTTATAAAATTGTCAGAACTATGAAACCTCCTGGGATAGGCGTTCTTTCCTGGATGGTTGGCAGTGAGCTTCTCTGCCCAGCTCCTGGAGAAATTCCAGTTCCTTGGAATCCGTGGTCTCAATAGTTGATAGCCAAAAGACTCTCTTTAATGTATCATTCCTCCTGTCAGTACTGTCATCCAAAGGTCAGAGTCATTATGCTGAGCGGGAATTGTTGGTGCTTGTAAGTATTACAGAGGCAGATTTTCCTGAGTTTAACTATTATCTCCAACCAAGTAGTGTAAGCAATTGAGATTTTTTGAAAATGTTCCTATGTGTCTGTATTTGGGTGCAGTGCTGACATGGTGCTCTGTGCTCTGCTACTGGATGCTGTAGTTGGCCTGTATAACGTACTGGTCTTCCACAAGTGCTTCCTTCTTGGGTTTTCTGTTTCCTTGTTTGTTTTCTTTCAATGCAATTTATCCACTTCTGGTTTCACTCCTTGTCTTCATTCTTAAATTAACTTGGCCACCGGCCACTGTAATTCAGTGTTCTGGGCTTTAAATTGAAAGCCATCTGTGCTAATTCTGTTATTTATGACAAGATTATCATGGGCAGGGAAGGAAATCTTTGACTTGCTGGTTCATATGAGTGCATGTTTGTTTATTCCAGTTGCAGTCATTGTTTTAAAATTCTAAATGGATACGGGCCCTTTGTTATGTACAATATGTTATGAATTATTATTACAATAATATTTCAGCTGACTAAGGACTAGTTCTGGCTCTGTACTTCCTCTGGACAGTGAGAGGCAAGGTGTCTCACAAACATTCATGTAAGAAGGAATACTTGTTCCTTTGGATCCTAGATAAGGGAGCTCTTTCCAGCTGAGAAAATATTGAGTCTTAATGATGACAATGATTCTCTTGTAAGATGAAGTCCTAACAGGGGCAGTAAAAGGTGGTGAGGGTCAGCTGGTGGTGAAGCATGTGTAACCGGTCGCAGTTTGTCTATGAGGATCCACCTTGTAGATTGGTTTTCTTAAATAACACCTACCTACCTACCTATCACCTACTTACCTGCCTTCCTTCCTTCTTTCTTCCTTCCTTTCTTTCTTCCTTTCTTCCTTCCTTCTCCCTCCCTCCCTCCCTCCCTCCCTCCCTCCTCCCTCCCTCCCTCCCTCCCTTCTCATTGTTGTCCTCCTCCTCCCCCTCCTCTTCTTCCTCCTCCTCCTTTTAACATATACTTCTTTCTTTGTTTTGTGTATGTTCCTGTGCCCATGTGCCATGGCGTACACATGACAGTCAGAGTCACGTACAACTTGTAGCTATCAGTTCTCTTTACACCATGTAGGTTCCAGGGTTCCTTGGCTTGTCAGGACTGGTTGCAGCACTTTTGCTCACGGACCCATCTCACCAGCCCATACAGAAGGTCTTCTAAAATCACCGTCTGCTAACCACCTACTTACATCTGGTTTGAGGAATGGTCCCTGGTAATTTGCATTTCTGAAAATGCAAATTTTCATTTCTGAAATCTCCCAAGGTGTCGAAGGAGCTGAAAAGTCATAGCACTGCTTTCTCCTCAGACACAGAAGTGCAAAGTAGATCAGCGTAGTCTGTAACAAAATTCTACAATGAGCCCTGAGCCGAGCCTTCACCTTGGAGCACGGGGAGGATGTCAATGAGGGTGGAACAGCTATGGTCTCGTGTATTGTCTGCTAGGGAGCAGAATCCACTTCTTTTTTACATTCTAACATTTTGACTGCCTCCCCTGTGTAGAATGCTATTTCCTGTTTGCAGGACAGGAAGGGTTAAAAGTTGATTTGTGAGCCTAAAATACGGTAAACCATTTCTTCTTCCTTAAAGCTCACTGTAGAGCTGAGCCTGTGGGCCGACAGTGGCACTTCATTAAGGAACTGGTTTTTAGATAGACCTTGGAACACTCAGCCCTAAGCCCTAAATGTGACATCTCAAATTCCTCTCCTCAGGGCTCAGAGAACCTTGTAGAAGAGGCAGCTAATCCTAACCCTAACCCTGAGTATAAGAGCCAGACAGGATGGGGAATACCAAGGAATCAAGGCCCTCTAAATCAACAGGATCTACACACGTATGAACTCACAGAGACTGAGGCAACATGCACTGGGCCTGCATGGGTCTGCACCAGACGGGGTCTTAGGGCTGAAAGGAGTAGAGTCAAGCTCCTGTTCTTAACCCAGCAGCTATCTCCAATAGATCACAAAATAGGTTGCCAAAGAAAATTTTGTTTTCTCCAAGGGAATCTCACTGGGGAAACAAATTACTCTTAATTATAGGCCGGATGCCCAGCAGTAGATGGCCAATAGAAAACAAAACAAACTTAGTGACATATTTGGAGGTTCCATCTTATAATCCACTGTTAGGGCTTTTTAAAATTTTATTATGTCTATGTGTGTGTTGGTGTGATTTTTCTCTCATTTTACCCTACAGGTCCTTTGCATCTGTATTATAGCTTCCAGGTTAGTGGTTTGTATGGGATTCTTTAATGTGTGAATGAGTGGATCTCTGTTTGCTTCTTGTGCTTTTTGGGAGGTTTTTTTCCCCCCTTCTCTTTGTTTATTTTGTCCTATTCTGATGTCTTATCATTTTTGTTCTCTCTTATTTTACTTTATTGTTATCCCTTAGAACAGTGGTTCTCAACCTTTCTAATGGTGCAACCCTTTGCTACAGTTCCTCATGTTGTGGTGATCCCCCAACTATAAAATTATTTTTGTTTCTACATTCACAGCTGTAATTTTGCTACTGCCATGAATCATAATGTAAATATCTGATGGTCTCAGGCAACCCCTGTGAAAGGGTCAGTCAGCCTCCCCTGGAGTCTCGACCCACAGGTTTGAAGCATGGTTTCTAGTGAGAGCACAAAAGGGAATCCATGTCGGAGGGAGGGGGGGAGGAACTAGAAGGCAGAGGGAGGGAAAGCCATAATCAACATATATCACGTAGAAGAAAAAAAAATGAATTTAGGCAATAAAACTGGGTGGGGAGAGGGAGAGAGGGAGAGAAATTGTCCCTGTCATTAGAATCCCTTGATTGGATCACAGTGACGGACCCCTTTTGGACTTCTGCAGCTTGTGTAATTGTGCTCCACCCATTTTTAGTTCATCTTGCATGACCAATTCAGAGCAGGGACTGGTGACTATCACATACTCAGTATCACAGGCTGGCAGGGTTAGACCTTGGCACTGTGAATGCTGGAGAGCCTGTGAATGTGAGCCGACTTTCCTCCATGTACCTGAGAGGAGCCACAAACGCGGTCTCCATTTCCCTGGGAAGTAGGACAGGTTGTGCTCCTCACCTGGTCCGAGCAGTCGGTGGGTCACAGGAATGAATCCTTATCTGTCTTCATCTCAGGGTGAACTATGGGAAGACTTGTGCTCCAGCCTCCACTCTCAGCACACCCAGGGAGAAGTATGCAGAGGTGGAGTTCGTGGTTACTGGGCTCTGCCCCCTTGAAGGCCACAGGCAGGTGTCTGCCTCCAGCAGATGCGCAAGAGAAATACTAGATTGGAATGTTGACTTCTGAGGTCTGTCAGAAGGTGTGGGTTAGTTAGCTGGTGCCCCACGTGGCTGCCCCGTTCCTTGTGGCCACAGGACTGGATTTAAAAAACCACCACAATTCAGTCTCTGTTCATCAACCCCAGATAGAAACCTCGCAGGCCATGCTTTTGGCATTTGAACTTGGTAAGAATTGGATAGTCAGAGTTTGTGGTACTTGAGGGTTTTTCTAGCCACAGCTCAGGAAGCTTTGGGGCTCTGGGAACATAAGTGGATATATATTGGCTAATGTGAGTGGAAGAGCAGTTAGTGTATGGAGAGCCACCCTGCCTCTGTGCTGGCCCGGGCTCCACCACTTCTGAACCCTCATTTTCTTATTTGTTAAATGAAGACCTGAGGGGCAAAGCTCTTCAATCCTTCCCTTTCAGGATTCAAACTCCATTAATTTCTGATTTATATTTCATCTAGAGAAGCCTCAGGAAGTGATGTTAATTTCAGCCACCTTGAAATGGGCCATTTTCCTCTTACCTCCAAGGTTGTCAGCTTATGTTTCTTTTTACTTACTTGAAAGAAGGCTTGTCTGGTGTGAAGCTTCTGGGTGTTCTTTTGGGCAGGGAGGAGCAAGGGGTAGATCATGCTTAAAAGCAGTCCAGAGAGTACCCCGTCCTAACACATCTGTACCAGGTATTGTAGTCCTGTGGCTTGTCCTTGCTTGTGGTCCTTGGGCTGTCCTTAATATTTCTTCATTCCTGCACACAGCAGCTTCTTGTGTGCTCCTGCAGTACACTGATACATTCCCTAAGGCAACCTTCTCTTCAGTAAGGAACTTTCTGGTTGATGTGTTACGATACAATTGGGATAACCTGGTACTGATATGGGGTTTAATTTTCCCATTCCATAATTCAGGCAAACCTGTGACATCATTCTTCTTAGAACCTTTGAATCGTGGGTGTTGTTTGATCCTTGTAAAACATGGCTGGATTGTTACTGATAGTGTGCTTTCCTGGGACACTAAATGATAGAGTATCAGCTGTGTATAGTATGAGAATAAAGTCTCGGGACTTTATGGAGTGAACTCATCATTCTGTCTATGGTGAGGGGAGTTTAGATTCTGAGGCCTTCAGAATCTTCATGTCTTGTTCTTGTCCTAGTAAACTGACTCTGAGAAGCCAGCTAAGGTACTAGTGTGCTATGGCTTTGTACATACTCACCTGAGACCTTCCCTAGTGTTTTCCCAGGCTCAGTCATGCCTTATGCCTTGACAGGTGGTTGAGATTGGGGGAGCTCTGGTTTCCTGGTGTAGCCTCACCATCAGCTGTGACTCTGTTCTAGGTAGGCTTCTGTTCTGCTGGTCTTAGGTTGTAGAAAGTGGTTTGCAGCCTGGTGGGATTTTTGTTTGTTTGTTTTTTGATTTTTTTTTTAAGCCCTTTGGGCTGTCACATATATGGTGACGTTGACTCTTGTGATTTCTGGCTTATTAGTATCATATCTAGTGTTAGTTTTGAAAGCTGAATCATGGAGCAAATCTCCCAATGTCAGTAATTACCAATCATGGCTAGCATTAGTTAGGTTTTTTTCTTTCTTAATCTTGTTTCATATATTAAGCCCACATGTAATTTTTAAAGGGAATTCAGATACCAATTCATGTCATCTGTAAATATTTTGATATTTCAGTAACGGTTTCCTCAACTGTCTTCAAAGATGTATGCATAGTTCAAACCAAGATGAAAATAGAGTCCATTGATTCCAATTGGGCATCCCATTGATTTTGCAGTACCATTTTCCTTGCATGGCTAATTGATTTATTTTGAGAAATTTATTCTTTGGTTTTCCCATAGGCTGCATTTGCTGGCTGGATCTTCCTAGAAATAGCTGACCATATCTAGAGCTGATTGGTTATCTGTCACGACTGTATCTTCCATTATGTGAGGAGTGTGTGTGTGTGTGTGTGTGTGTGTGTGTGTGTGTGTGTGTAAGTGGCCCCTGTAGATAGCCTGGGTGACAGGGCCTCCATTCATAGCTGCTCTGTTCCTTCCACATTTGCTACTCAGAATTGGAGGATAATGAACATACAGATGTGAAGGAAAGTCTAGTACTTGGCCTAGAAAATTTCAGTTTATGGTTGTGGCTTCACAGCATCTCCTGACACCTGAATCATATCTTCCAGAATTAGGATTGTTTGATTGACTCTTGGCTTTAGGGTAGTACAAAAGTGATACACAGTCAGGAGAAACTGTACTTCTGGGATGTGAACCCTTCTGGGACTCCTTGTGGAGACCCTTGCATGCATTGTGTTGAGGTACTGGGCAGGGTGTGCTGTGGTAGTGTGGTGATTGCATTTTAACTTGAAGCATGTGTATTTTATAGTGGGGTTACTTGGAGTATAACTTTAAATTAAAAAAAAAGAATCAGAAATTATGAGCTCATGGTTTGAGATACTTCTGAAGTATTTTCATCCACTGAGGTTGACCACTGTTCAGAGTGCCTGAGATTTGGCCAGTGAGAGCTGCAAGGTATTACTGTCTCTAAAGTTACCTCAGTGTCAGGTAAGTGGGCCTGAGGCTTGCAGATGGAGCCCATCTCAGACAGAAGTTGCAGGCCTGAAAAGAGCAATGAATGGTATTATAGAATTACAAATAGAATCTGGAACCACGTTGGGAATCGAGGATTCCTCTTGCCCCTGCTTGGCCATTGTGCCTAGGCCTTTTCAGCTGACAAAGGATTTTTTTTTTAAATTGTTGCTTATTTTGAGATATATTATAAATTCATTTGACATTTCTAATTCAAAATTAAAATTATAAGTTCTTAGTTTTATATTTGTATGTGTTTCCTCCTGAAAATAATAACTAGGTATGTTTACATAATTACTTCTTGGCTTGATAATTACATTCTATCTATACATAATACATATAAATGTTTCAAGTAGTTATCAATGTTACTGCTAACAAGTGAGTACCAAAAAGAGCTGAAAATGCTTTGTCTTTAGGATTTATCTCACTAGGGAGCATAGTCAGATTATTGTATTCCAGCTTGTTCAGAATGATTTCTCTGTATTTATGCTACCAACTCAACATATAATTTAGTTATTTCATTCTGCTTTTAGTTTTCAGACATTCACCCAGTCGTTATGTTCACTGTGTGGTTCCAAGCCAAGCAAGGTGTTTTCAGAGAGGTTTCATGTCCTATAACAGACAGCCATCTTTATATGTGGGTTCTGCATCTATAGGCCTAGCCAACTTTGAATAGAAAATGTCACATTTCTGCTGACGTGTATTCAGTTGGGCATACAGTGATTAACCTATACTCACTCAAGACTCTATTGTCATTCTCTAGGCGTTATATTTTAACAACTGTTTCCATAGTGTGCAGGCATGCAGACACACACACACACACACACACACACACACACACACTCTAAATTAGAGAGAATTTAAAGTAGTATCTAGGAAGATGTGCACAGGATGCATCAATAGCTTTTTATAAGGGACTTGAACAGCCTGTCTCCTCTCCCATAATCAGTGCCAAGGTGGCCGATTGTTGTCAAACTGTTGAGCCTACACAGATACGCCTTACCAACCCGGGAACCACAGTCTACTTGAGATTCATTTTGATGTGGTACATTTCATGGATTTGGACATTTTGTTTTCTAGAATATTTTATATATATTTACATTTTAATTTAAGTATGTATTTCCTAATTATATATTTCCTAAATATATAGTGATAATATATAATATCCCTAAATATAAACATATATTTCCTAAATGTAAAAGAAAAACCAAAACAACACCCGTCATATACTTTGCCCAAGCTAGGGCAAAGACGTGCAAGACGTCTCCTAACGCTGGCAAATTAATTGAGTTACTCCTGACACTGAGCCACTGAATGTGCTATTTATTCGGTTATTTTAGAAGGGATAATTACAGCGATGTCTGTCTAAATACCTTAATCATATGCCAAGATAGTTAGAAACTACATGAATATCCCTGTCTGCTTGTTTCTGTAATTTACATGTCATGTGGTTCAGTAGTTCTCACTGGGATGATTTTAACACCCAAAGGATATTTGGCAACATCTGGGACATTTTTGATTGCCTACACTGAAAGCAGGGTGGAAGTTGCTGTTAAGTACCCCATAATATTGGGACAGTCTGTAACACAATACCACTTGTTCCCAAGTGACGATATGCTGAGGTTGAAAAAACCTGTCAAGTTTCAACCGGGCATTTGAGGGCTTGTGTTCCTCCCTCCAGACCTATTCCTAACCCCCCACTTCCTTCCTGTCTTCCTTCCTCTTCTGCTTTGCTGCTTTTTCAGCAAAACCACACCTATACAGCTAGGACTGTAGGAAGACACCAGTCAGTTAAAATGGGAAGTCATGGGAGGATTAGTGGTGTTTGTCCAGGTTCATAAAGAAAAAAGCAGTTATCACATGAGCTGTGCTAGTTTCTTTTGGGATAAGCCATATATGCAAACAAGTGGTTTTGGAAAGCTGGTTTTTTGGTTGATCACAGGGCTCAAGGAAGCAGGCTAAGTTAGGTGCATACCTCAGTTGAGGGTAGGTCCACTGTCTGACACATCGGCATCACTGTAGATTCTGTGGCTTCAGGGCTGATTTTGAGATATTCTCTCCTGGAATTCATTCAAGGTCACATGTAAGTGCACACCATCTGCTCTTTCGAGTACCTGGAGAACTCTGGGTTTATATATGCATTCCCTTTCTCTCTTTCTCTGTTTTCTGTTGCCCTTCTTTTACTGTCTCATAGAACACAACTCCATCAGTGAGAAGCCACCTATGCGATTGTGGTTCCACTGGGTTACATTGCCTAGGTGGTAGGTATTTCACTTGATGAGCAAGTCACCTAATAGCATATTTCTTAGATCTTGTCCCCACTGTTAAGTGACTCTACTCAATTTCATTTCATTAAATGGAGTTAGTAGTTTACTCTTTGATCATGTATATAACCATGGATGAATTGGGGGTGTTCCTTTTCCTTTTGAGAGGCCTGCTGGAAATATTGACAATTCAGTTTAGTTCCAGAACCTTGTCTGGGCATGGTAGACATGGACAAGGTGCATGTGTCAGAGCTGGTCTGTCTGGTCATTCCTGGGGAGCTCGAGGGCTTCACTGTCACATTGTCCCTTGTTTTAGTACTAAAGAGGAGTGTCCCTTAGTTTAATGTTATTCCAGAAGTTTGCTTTCCTCATCCTGTACTATCTTGTAGATAAGTGAATGGGGGAGGGGGACAAACAAAGCAAAGGTCGGCATTTCTCTTCGACAAAATACAACGTGTAAGTGAAATACAACGTGTATATGCAGAAGGGTGTATATGAATAGAGAGCTTCTTGACACTCAGGTGGCAACTCACAGGCATGTCTGTCCTTTCCCCCAGGTGTTGATTTTATAGTTTCAGGAAACTTTCCCCAGTAGATTTCAATACTACGGTTGCTGGCTCTGTGTTCCTGCCAGGTGAGTACTGTGCTACTGGTTTCCAGAGAGTCTTTAAGAAATGGCTTTCATCCTCAAAATCTCTCATTTTGAATATATGTCCCAAGACAAAAATATTCACTTTTAGGCCTTTGCACTTTTAGGCCCAGTTTATATTACCAACCTTTTAATCTCCATATCTTCTGGCTTGTCTCATGAAAAAAGAAAGGTATTTCTAAACTGTTCTGTCTGGTCAGATTCAGAATCTTGAAAAGGACCTACTACTCTTTTTAATCCCTATGTAGGGCTTTTGATAGCTCTTTAAATATGACAAGATTTGGACATGTTTCTACATATGGGATGTTTTTATAGTACTGAGTGGCAGCACTAATGTCACAGTTCTTTCTGGTCAGGGATGAGCCCACCAGCCCCTTGTGATGGTGGTACAGGGACAAAGATGATCCCCTGGCTTTTCTAAGGGGAAGGAGACAAATGGAAAGCGTTCTTTAGTGCTTTTTGATGGACTGTGTGAAGGAAGCCAGGCAGCCATGCTTTCTTTGTTCGGCTTCTGGTGAGGCCTTTAGGAGAGGGATGTCCTAGCACCGAAGCTAGAAGCCCTTGAATTTGTAAGACTACAAGACAGACTGCTTCATTGTGATTCCCAGCAGTGAGGCAATCAGATGCCCAGTCTTTCCCAACCACAGACAGATGAGACAAAGTGTCCACATGGCGGCCTCCTGTCAGCCTTTGTTTTTCCATAGAAACAACATGCTCTTTCAACAAGAAGAAACCACTTGTGAATCTGCTACTCAGAAATTTGGTGGTTTGGTGTGAACTCCGCTTATTACTTTGTCCTTAATTTATTGTTTCACAAGCTTCCTAAGCTGGCAGGACTTGCAGGTTTAAGCAGTGTAAGCATCTGAGCAGGGCTATGGGGAGAGCTGTTTTAATCTGATTCAATCTATTTCCTAGAACCTAATTATAACAAACTCATTTATGGGCACTCTGTCTTTTTCAGAGCCAGTAATAGTCATTTGGCCTCCAGGAGAACTGTGAACACAGATGTCCTTAGGATTTCAAAGGGAGTTGGAAGGGTTTATTCTCTTCCGCCTACTGTGGATATTTTGCTGAAAAACATTTTATTTGAAAGAATAACATATTAATATAAGCTACACTTTGAACTTGCTGTTCCTGGCACCAGAGGCCAAGTTCATTATTTCTTACATGCAGCTCTCTGATTTCTTTTTATAAAGACTTTTGTTCGCCAAAGTTTTTTTCTAAACAAATAATATTACTAAATTGTACACTTTTTATTTTTTTAAAGACAGGGTCTGACTGTGTAGTCCTGGTTGTCCTGAATTTAATATACAGGTCTAGACTGGTCTGTAATTCAAAGATCTGCCTGCCTCTGCCTCTTGAGTGCCACCATGCGCCTTTTTCAAATGACATTTTTTTAATGCTATGTGAATTACACTTCAAATCAATAAAATGTAACTTCAGAATTTGAAGATCAGTTTAGGAGACTAAATAAAAGTCTGTTTTGAGGCTCCCAGGAGAGCTGTCCATTTTAGATTTAAAAATAATGCTTTCATGTATAACCTAGCTAGGAAGCCTGGAGTGAGCCCATTGATATTACAGCAATTAAATGCTTGTGGAGTAATGAATCTGGATGAGAATAAGATGGGGACACGCTGTGATGTTGCTTAACCAAGGAGTGAGTTGCTGCTTGTGCTTTCCTGGGCAAACATGTCAAGGGAGAACAATAGCAGTTAACCTGCCTTTGAGAAGTCTTCTGTTTAGACACTTTTATGGGACATTTTTATGGTGGGTAGTGTCCCAGCATACCAGTGCTTTGTCACCTGTAACAGACATTCAGCTACTTCTGTTCCAATCTATCTCAGCCTATGACTTCCCCTGGCCTGTCCGCTCTGCTGATACCCCATAAATGAGACCGGTCTCTCAGCCTGGGCATCAGAACATTCTCATGCCTGAAGTATTTTTCCTCTTTTTTTACATTTTTGTTTTGAAATAAGTTTAGATATACAAAACGTTGCTGGAAAGCTTGAGAAAATCTCTATCTACTCCTTTGATGCTTTGCTGAATATCAGTACTTCCCTAGCCGAGCTCTGCTGGAGGTGGTGTGAGTAGTGGCTATCATACCCCATCTCTTGTCAGTTTGACAGGTGAGAGGTGATAATCTCTTTTCATGAGTTTATTCTTTGAATGTTTGTTCATGAATATATAATACATTCTGGTTCCATTCACCACTCCACGATTGTTTTATCTCTTGTGTACAAAGCCCCCATCTTCTCACCAAGTCTTCCTGCCATCTTGTCTTTTGGGATTTTGTTTTGTTCTTTTTGAAACAGGGTCTTATGTAGCCCTGGCCCTGAACTTGCTAAGCAAACCAGGTTGGCTTTGAACTCAGAGATCTTCACATCTCTGTTACTCAAGAGCTCAGATGAATGGTGTGTACCATCATGCCAGACCTTTTTTTCTTGGTTTTGTGACTCACTGAAGCATAGGTAACAATGACAGCTTCCACTCCTGCCATACCAAATCATAAACTGCTAATCCCTCTCCTTGGGGAGTGGTTGGGCCTCCCATGAGCCCCTCTGTTTTCTGTGAATGAGTGTTGGTAGATCCAGTCTTGTGAAGGCCTGTATTCTCATGGATACAGGAGCTGTGTCATGCCCAGAAAACCTCAAGGTCCTCCTTCCCCATCGTCTGAGTCTTAACTATGATAGCCTCCAATCCTTGGGAGGGGGTCATGTGGGTGTTCTGTTGATGGCTGGGCAGAGATTCTTGGTGTCGCTTGAGTCAGTGTCTCTGTTGTGAGGCCAGCCTCCTCTCAGTTGGACAGTCGTGTGTTTTCTGTTTTCATCTGCCATTGTTTATTTGGTTTGCTCACTATATTACCAATTTGCAACCAACCTCAGATAGATGTAAAATATTTGGATCAAAATAATTTAATCTACTGAACACATGTTCTCTGTTTTCCATAAATAGTATTACTACCTATGTAGTACCATTAAATAAATGATTTAGGTATATGTATGGAGAATGTGCACATGTTATGTGTAAATATGACACAGTATTCTGAACCCATCATGTAAAATTTCAATATCCGATAGTTTTGACAGCCAAGAGATCCTGGAAACAGCCTTCCCACAAACACTAAGGACCAGCTGTACCATGATGACCTATAAGAAAGCAAGGTAATAGTGAATCAGTTGAGCATAGGAAAGGGAACAGATGGTTCTCTTCAGCACCAGTCTAGAGGGCCACATACATTCATCACTGGAAGCCATTGGTCTCCTCCTGGGCTCATCCTTACCCTCTCCGCCTGTAGTCTTAGCTGTAGAAGCAAGTTAAGGATACCTAGGAGAAATGTGATTAGAAACTTTTAATGGCTTAATGCTTTTTTTTAAGAAAGAGAAGCTAAAAGCCAAGTCAAACACATTACACAAAGGCTGTCAGAATCCCTGACGTTCCTTTGCAGTTTGGCAGTGGGCACGTGAGTCTCATTTGGGAACACTGCAAGATGTCATTAGATGTGTCTCTGCACCAGTGTTTGATGGATCTCCTTTTTTTTTTTTTTATTTCCTCCTCTGATATGCTCTGTGGCAGGAGGAGTTAGTGTGGTGGCCATGTGTGTAATCTGTCCCCTTTGGTCTCCCGGTTTACACCGGGGATTTGAACACAGATAAAGGTTATACACTCTGAAGGCAGCAGGCACCAGATCCTGACTTTGCCACACCTGTTTCTGTTAGTTCCGTGCAGTTATCTAAGTTGTGTGCTGTGAATGGGTGTAACGAGTTGTCACATGGCTGTTAGGACTGAATGTGGTAATGTGTGTACATGGCACCCAGGGCATGTTCACTAAGTGACCGTCGGCATCCGGGTCTATTTCGCCTCTCTAGCCTGTGAACCCTGAGGCACATAGTTCCCAAGATTTAACTTGAGAGCCAGACAGCAAGGAGAACATCTGCTCTGTCTTCAGCAGGTATGTTCTAAGAAACCCAGCCCACATCTGAAACTGGCTAGTACCAAACACTGTGCATACTATGTTTTTTTTTTTTTCTCGGCATATATGCATTCAACACTTAAGACTTAACTTACAAATTATGCACAGTAAGAGATTAATAGCAGTAGCTAATAAGGTAGAACCTTTGTAACCTTACTCTGTAATGAAATTGGTCTCCCTTGAGTCAAGACAGTATTTTAACACTGTGGTTAATTGGAGGTGACTGAAACTATAGGAGGTGAATCCTTGGATAATGGGCACTAGTGCATTTAGAGTTATGTATGAGAGACTCTGAGAGACCCCAGTACCACAAACCAGGACATACATGTATGGGATTAGCATGCAGAAGGTTGAAACTCAGCTCATGTCTGAGAGGAAGTTCTGTCTGCCCTTGGTCTGTTCTACTTGAAATGGTAGAGCCTTTTGGAGTAGAATCTTAAGAGTGTTAGAACCTTCTAAAGGAAGCAAGTTAAGTTATTGGGACATACCTTTGAGGAGGGCATGGGGACACAAACTTCAAGCTCTTCTTTCTTGTTTTTAGTTTTCTGATTCCATGGGGTGAGCAGCCTTGTTTCACCTCTGTTCTTATTGTGGTGTTCTGTCCTGGCTAGTTTTATGTCAACTTGATTCAAACAAGAATTGTGAAAAGAGGGAACTTCAGTCGAGAAAATGTCTACATACGATCCTGCTGTAGAGCATTTTCTTAGTTAGTGATTGATGGGGAAAGGCCCAGCCTATTGTGGGTGGTGCCATCCCTGGGCTGGTGGTCCTGGTTTCTATAGGAAAGCAGGCTGAGCAAGCCAGTAACCAGCACTCCGGCATGGCCTCTGCATCAGCTCTTTGCTCTAGGTTTGGGCCTTGGTTGAGTTCCTGTCTGACTTCCTTCACTGATGGACTACAATGTGGAAGTGTAAGCCCAATAAACCCTTTCCTCTCCGACTAGCTTTTGGTCATGGTGTTTCAACAAAGCAATTGTAGCCCTAATTATGACATGCTATATCATGCAAAAGCTACTGACCAAAGCCTGAGCTCTGAAGCTGAACCAGAATAAACCTCCTTTGCTTCTTTGACGTTTCTTTTCTCAGATATTTTAACACAGTAACAGAAAGCAGACTTACACCATCTGCTACAGCAGGAGTGTGGTTAATCATCTGGATTTTTGTTGTCTGTGGGTAGGAGTGATCTTCAGAGCAGAACATGGAGAAGGAATAGAAATTCAAGGGAGAGGGAGTTGTGTTCATAGAGAGCCCTTGCTTGAACTTTAGCTGTGAAATGAGTGAGTTCCTAGTGCTCTGTATGTTTTGTAGGATCAGGGTGGCATCCCTGTGGTATTGTCTGAGGGACCTTGGGGAAGAATGCTAGGAGAGTAGAATCTTGTAAATGTTCTCTTTTTCTCAGTGAAGAAAATGACAGAATCAGAAAAGAGACAGTAAAACATTTTCTAACAGAGTTGAACCTGGCGAATTATTGCCCCTCTGTGTTTTCTGATACTGGTACAGTGGTTTGATCTCAGAGTAGAGTCTGACTAGGGTTGGATCCTGGGCTGGCAAGTGTTTTGTCAACTTGACACAAACTAGGGTCATTTGGGAAGAAAGGATCTTAATTGAGAAAATGCTTCTGTAGGGTTAGCTTGTAATTAAGTCTATAGGGTATTTCCTGGATTGATGATTGGTGTGGGAGGACCCTGACCGTTGTGGGCAGGTGGTCTTGGATGGTATAAGAAAGCAGGCTGAGCAAGCCATGAGGAACAAGCCAGTAAGCAGCACCCCTCTATGGCCTGTGAATCAGTTCCTGCTTCCATCTTCCTGCTCTGACATCCCTCAATGATGGAGTTCGACCTGAGAATTGTAAGCTAAATAAATCCTTTCCTCCCCAAATTTCTTTTGGTCATGCTGTTGTATTGCAGCAATAGAACCCCTATATACATGACAATTACTGGGTTCATTCTATGCTATTTAATGTTTACAAAAAAGCAAGACAATCCTTTCTCTTTATTCTCCATATCACATGAGAAAAATTTACTTTCTAACTCAGTTTTATAAACTTAGATGTCTGATAAAGCATCTTACTCAGTATGTGTTCCTGGTATCAGATAACAGCCTCGTCTTTCTGCATTTGTGCACGGAAGCTTGATACCATCTGGTCTCTGGTATTTGTTCCATAATACTTGTTAAATGGAAGAATAGTATTACCATGATGACACTTGGGAAACCTCGTTTTCACTTGGTAAGTTAGGAAAGTTTTTCTCTGTGAAACCCTAGGAAATGTCATGGTTCCTTTTGTTTTAGATGTTAGTCTCTGCAAAGGAAGATTAGATCCACTTTCTTAGATTTTTATCTCAATCATGTTAAGATAAAATAAAGTTACTCGGGTTGTCTTCATAGGATGTTTACTGTAAGGCTGATTGATAGTTTGCATAGCACAGAGCAGATTTTGAAGCAACCTAAAAGTTTATTTTATTTTAATAGTTGAATTTTCTTACAGCAAATAAAATTGAGAAGCCAGGCTGTGTGTTCCTGTAATTCACTTTGACCCCCACTCTTCCTGGGGTGACTTCTGAACAGTAGGACAGTATCTATGATGTGCCTTTTCTGTAGTGTTTTTGCTTGGCAGGCATGCAATATGTTTGCCTTAATAAGTAAAACTTGTCAAGTAGTTCTGCCAACAAGGTGACTGATGTAGTCTCTGAGGAAACCTGGCTTTGACTTAAGTAGTTGCCTCAGCATCATATACCCGCAGTCTGTAGACCAGGGATTTGCTTCCAGTTTGAAACCGTTTGAGTCCTCTGAATCCCATGCCTCACCCAAGCCAGTCATTCTGTTCATAGTTTGAGTGTCTCCAGTTGGCTTTTGTTCATTTCCTCTTCTTTGCCCTAACCACTGGTGAACACTGGGACCTTGGGTCAGCAGCATGTGTGCATTCTAATTCTGTAGGTCTCAGGTAGGATTTGCTTGAGATAAAGATGGGCTGCAAGTGGGATATTTCTGCTTCTTGAATGCCTGCTCCCCGCACTCTTCTTCCTCCTAGTGTACCCTGTAGGTATTCTGCCAGTTCTAAGCTGGATGGCAAAGCGAAGGGGTAATTTGTAATTTAATTCATTATTGGACCCTTTCCCAAATCTCAGCCTCAGGTTTTTCTGGTTTTGATTTTGTTGGGGTTTTGTTTTTCTTTGTTTTGTTTTGGCTTTGCTCGAACATTTTCTTGTGAGACACTAATTTGAAGAATATACTTTATCAGGTTGATGAGAGAGCTCAAAATCTATTCCTGATTGTTTCTCCAGTACACCACATTGTTGTGTGGATTTGAAGTTGATCATCTTAGAATGTGTAAATACATGGACTTACATGGGATGAGATTTATCTGAGACCTGATTGGACAAGGATGGGGTTTGGCTTGGTGCCAGGTGGTTTTTGACATATCTGTTGGTTCTTTGTGCCTCGCTAAAAGGCTCACCATGTCGATCTCTGTGTTCTTGTCTGATTTCCGTTCCAGAAGTGCTGACACAGCTTATCAGAGCATTTATGCCTATTACCACTTGAAGCTCAGTGGGTATTTCTTTGGGGATATTCACACAGAAATGGCTTAATTGGATTTCAGCCCAGACACAGTATCTGAATGGTTCTTTATGAATTGCATTAATTGGGCTACTGCCATAGGAAGTCCTCCCCCTCTCTCTCTCTCTCTCTCTCTCTCTCTCTCTCTCTCTCTCTCTCTC